>NC_071123.1:20879375-21204687 GCF_024256425.1 Clarias gariepinus
AGTGCGCTTAAAGAGAAGTTTTATAAAGGCTATGTAGTCTTATATAGTTTTGCACATTAATCTGAGTCCTCATCTGTTACATTTTTGAAGACAATAGATTTTTCAGCCTGTCACGGCGTGCGCTCTAATCAATATCGCTCCTCGCTCACTAGTTAGGCGGCCTCCCGTTCAGATATGTGAAGCAGCGGGGCCGCGGAATTAGGCACGGATGGTAATAGTTAAAATATTAACAAGGGGAATGTTTGATGTCATGTGGGCATTATAAGATTTGTACTGAAAACTTCTAACTAAAAAGTGGCAGCTGGCACACCTAAAAATAGACGCAGGTTAATTTTTTTAATAGTCTAAATAAATTCAAATTCAAATTTTATTTTATTATTTGTTCTTTTAGTGTGTGTGTGCTTTACAATGCCAGACAACATTCAAATGCAAATTATTCACTCTCCCCAAGTGTGAATCAGCTGTTCTCACCTATACATTCAGAGGAACTTTAATGCATGTCTCCACACTTTAAAAACCTCTTGAATCTGAGGCTCTTCTGAAGACTTTCAGTGATTAAGGCCTCTTTTTAAATTTGTGTAAATTTTATCTTCTGGATTCTAGATTCTAAAGTTGACATTGTTACCCGTTTTTAATCCTTGGAATGAAAGAAATTGATATTTTCCTTATGATAGCATAAATTGCATTGTTCTTAATCAAAAAGGCCAGTTTGTCTTTTCCTCATAAAGTGTTTAGGTGAAATTCCACCTATACAAGTGTGACAAATATGCAAAGGAAAAAATTAAGAAGGGGCAAATACTTTTTCCTGGTACTGCACATGTAGTCAGATTGTTTCACTGGGATCCGCGGTAACATAAACACGCGCTCTTTGTCGGCGGCGCACTTGCACATCCATATGCGTAGAAAAGAGATGCATGGTATTATGGTCATTTTTTTTTTAAATATACATTAAAAAATTTAATATACATATATTTGCGTACTAAATGGGCTGGCCCACATTGGCCAGTGGCCCACCGGAAAAACTCCGGGTGCTCCAGATGGCCAGTCCGCCACTGCTCCTCTTTACTTTCCTACTGTATGTAGAATCAGCGCTTAACCACGCATAAAGTTTTGTAAATTCGTTTAACTTCTATTTCATAAGGTTTTGCCAGCGGTGGTACAGCGCAACGGGGGTCATTATTTACTATTAAAGAAACTTATGATGACCTGTCACGGCGTGCGTCTGTGATGGGTGTGCGCCCAAATCTATCGCTACAACATATAAAACTACAATATTTTCAGTGTCTAGTAGCACCAGTCATACAGAGAGCCAGGAGTCTTATAAACTGTTTGACAGCAAAATGAGACATTTTGTCAGTATTGTGATTTTTTAATGTATTTATGTATTTCAAAAGATGCAAGATAATACTGCCAAAATGTATCATTTACATGCTGTTAGAAAATATTCTTTGCATTGTCTCTTATTGAGTCACAAGGGTGGTAAAAAGCTATTCATATCATTCAAAGATTCATATCAGTGTAGTTAGTATGATTTTGAAAGTGCTATAACTCCACCTGGCACAGTTTAATCCCAGTGGAACAATCTGACTACATGTGCAGTGCCATAAAAAAAGTATTTGCCCCTTCCTGATTTATTTTTTCTTTGCATATTTGTCACCCTTGTAGTGGAAGTCCAGGGCCACTTTTTGGTCCCAGTCCGCCCCTGGCAATAACGAATGGAGAAAGCGCAGTCAAAGCCCGGGGATTCTGTGTTCCGCGGGGGCCAGTCGTGAATAGCTGACACGCAGTGACAGCCAATGAAATTGAAGCATTTTTGCCGCTTTCCACGTGGTGTGGCGTTGCTTAAATAATAGTGTAAAATCGTCCAGACCCTGGTTCGAATCCCGCTTTGGGTGAAAATGTAATAAATGTGAATCCTTTGTTTTACCCTTTTTGCTTATGATAATCATTATATTAGCAACTATAGCAATTATAGCAACTGTGAGGTGAGTGCTAATGTGTTTCATAGCTTAAGAAAAAAAATTTCTCAATTGCAAACATGCATTTAGTACTGAAGCATAACTTGATAATGTAATGGCTATATCGTGGCATTTTAGCGCATAACACCGACATTTTGAGCACTGGCTGAGATTTGAACCCAGGTCTTCCGCATGGGAGGCAAATCACCTACCACTGAGCCACCAGTGCCCGTCTCGGTTTAAAGTGCATAAAAACAATAAAACAATACTGTTATAGGCTTACATATTATACATCATTGTAGTCATTTTGCACACACGCGCGGGTGCGTTACAATAATAATAATAATAATTTAAAAAAAGAATATATATTCTAATAAATATAATATATAAATAATAATAATAATAATAATAATGATTATAATAATAATAATAATAAAAAAAAAATCGGAGAACTACTACTACTAATAATAATTCTGAATGAAAATGAAGAATAAATACATATCAGTTTGAGCTTGACACGTTTATGAGCTCTGTCGCTTGCTGTCAATGGGCGCCTAAGAGACAACATTTTTCGGCTTCAGTAGACACACAATACTTTAGAATGAAACACGACTGCCCCCTACAGGTAATGAAGGGCATTTTCACAGCTTGCCGCGCGCAGCCGCGGCAAGTCGTGGGATCCCTTCTCCGAAAACGTGCGTTTTTAAAGGCCAGATCTGTAAGAAGCACAGATGATGATGCATTATTTATGCAGTGTGGAGTTACTTACTCATCTCTACTGTAATCTCCTCTGTTCTGTCTCCATCAGTGACCTGACACAGGTAATGTCCATAATCTGACCGTGTACAGTCTCTCAGCTGTAAGGAGCCGTTTCCTCTCTCCAGCTCCTGAGTGAACAGACTCACTCTGCCCTCGTAACGTCTCCCCTCTGTCACCTGTCTGTTCTTATAGACACAAACACAGTCTGTCTCCTTAAACCACCGGATCTCCATGTTAACAGCACTGATTTCAGGAGACAGACGACACGAGAGAGTCACAGCAGAGTGATTATACCGCTCTGTACCACTGGGACCAATGAGTTTAAACTCGTCTGTGTAGGAAACACACACACACACACACACACACACAGTTAGTTCAAACTGCAATATATAATATTGATAAATACTGTATATCTATGTAAATGTAACTTACTGCTTGCAGTCGCCATCTTTATCTCTTTCTGTCGGTTCAAACTAATAAAATCCTAAACACACACAGAAAGAGAGAGTCATCCTTTTAAACAACTTAACTCACACAAACACACTGTTAGAAAGCACAATTCCACGGTGTATTTGGAGGATTAGTTTAACAGGTTATTGAGTCGTTGGTGACTAACATGTACTTTAGCATGATGCTAACTCCTCTTACCTTTTCTGTTCCTCATATAAACATATCTACTATCTACTACTAACATATTTACCTCATTACAGTGTTTAAACTTTTTCTCACGTATCTACACACAAACGTCTCCAGATTTAGTTTGTTAAACCCGGAAATCTTTTAAACCTGTTAAACCTGTAGCTCTGTTTGTGAGTCTAAAATCTCTTTCACTTTCACATTACAGCCGCTGAGACACCTGAGATAAAACCCCACCCCTTCTGATCAGCTAACCCCGCCCCTCTACTAAGCTAACCCCGCCCCTCTACTCAGTTAACCCTTCTGATCACCTGAATCATTCCTGTAGTCGCGCTCATGAAATAGTCCATTGTAGTGAGGACTGGAGGGGGGTGTTAGGGGCTGAGACTATACTGAAAAAAAATTATTTGGCTACATGTTACATGTACTAAAATGTAATATGTGTTTTGTACATAATAATTTCATGTTTCCAAGATGAACATGAATGAATTATGTTGTATTTACATGAAATTCAACAACTTAATATGTATTAGATTTAATCATGTTGAGATATACCAAAGAGATCTTGTCACTATGAAAACCGGAAATATCGCAAGAAGAAATTGCGAGAAGAGAACACAGTTTGTTGAGAAGACAAACGTTTGGCGGGCGTGTGGAAAAGGTAAGCAGGAATTAATTCCCATCTTTATAAATAGAAACGAAATACTGAACATAAATGTCACCTGCTGTTTAGCGATGTTTAGTCACGTTATTTTGGTTTAAGCTATTTCTTGTATTTTTAATCACACTTAAAATACCGACGGTTATATGCGCGTGCTTAATCTGCGGTTCGGTTCTGGTTTCGGTCTGTTCTCATGAGTTGTGAAGCGAGAGGAACAAAGTCTAAATTTCATTAAGTCTAATTTAAGACTATTTTTGTTATACTCTAATTTTCATTAAGTATCATGAACTTTAATTGAATCTATCTCTATATTTTTTCACAGCAGCTTGTGAAGTGTCCTGTCTGCATCTGACTTCAGGAGTTTCCTGACCAACCGTATCCAACTGTTATATTTAAAGGTCATAACGTACACACTGAAAAAAATAACTTGTAAGATTTACTTAATAAAATCCTCGTAACAATTTGCACACATAGATTTTAAGTAAATTTTATTGCTCCAATATTAAGTAAAACTCACCCGTAATGGTCAGGTAAAATCTACTTAATTAAATTAACAATTAAATTAACAATAAAAAAAAATTAAGTAAAAGTTACATAATTATATTTAATGCACAAGTTAGATTTATTTAAAATAATCTAGTAAAGTTAATTTATTGTTGTATCAGCAGGAACCTTGATTTTATGAAATTATTAAGTAAATCTTACTATCATTTTGTTTTATGAGATTTTCTCTTACTTGATTTTATTAATTTATATTACTCCCTATAATAATGTACACATTGCTAATTTATGTTTTGCAAAGAAACTTAAGTAATTATTTCATCTATATCTTTCATAAATCACCCAACTAAAATATAATTAAACAGTTTATTCACCAACATTACCAAATATTTTTGACATTCACAGTCTAGATACAGGTTGTCTTTTTAATAAATGTGCACTCAGATAAATTTTGCATCCATAGGAACATCTGCACAGCACCAGGGCCTGAAATACTTGTTTTAAACAAAATTGTGTAAAATAATAATAATAAATTAATTAATTAATAAAATACAACATTCATTTAGAAATAAAATACAGCAGAAAATACATTAAACAAACTGTAGAATAAACTTTAAAACTTAATAGCCCTCTGTAGCAGTGAAGTTGTAACATTCAAATCAGAACTCTGGACTAGTGCACTTAAAAGTATGCTATTGAAACTTAACGCATTAAAACATTTTAAGCTGAACATGTAAACACTGAACATGTTCTGACAAGTAGTCAAGCCATATCAAATGTTTTAAGATGATAACTTTATCTTTAAAGCTTGCACTTTTGGTGATAGCTTAATCCCACCAAGTTCTAAAAGAACTTTCTGAAATAGCTCAAATGTGTAACGCAGTGCTCAAGGGTCTGCAAGGTTTATGGCGTAAATTATTCCCATAAGCAGTGCACATGCATTTGCAGTATTGCCACATTCTTGCAAAATTTCCTTTCCTTCAAGGATTATGGATACACCAACTGGTTCCTCCCCTTCAACAGCACGGACAACAATGATTTTAAGAATGTGCAAACTGGCATCACTTCGTCTGTAAAAGTAAATAAAAAAATATATATATTTTGAGAAACAAAAAAATCTGAATTGCTTCACTCACCTGTGATGACTTTATTATCACAGAGAAATAATAATAAAAATAATTGATTATAAAAAATGATAATCATATACTTCAGATTGTTAAACTTAGCAATAATCTTGCATCAGTAAAACATTCTAAAACATGTCATGAGATGGCTACACTCCATAGATTACTCCATAGGTTGTCAGGAAATCCTATGATGAATGCTGAGTTTGTATTTAAAGGGTTAGTCTAAACATGAAAATTCTTTCAATCATTACTCAGATTTATGTATTCATTTGCATTTGGTATATGCTTCTGTCCAATGCAACAAACACTATATTCAAGGTACAAGTTTTTATTTATAACATGTAATTTACAATTACTTGCTTTTCCTGGGAATCAAACCCATGACCTTGGTAGCACCATGCTCTACTGTTTGAGCTAGATAAACTGTAGATGGTCATCACTAAGCAGGAAATGTCCACCCCTTCATCTAACTTTATCTTGTAGTGAATTTAACATTTTAAATTGTATAATTAATAAGAAAACAATGCTTTACCAGGCAATCATCAGAGATCCTCTTCAGCTTCACATCTCAGCTCTACGCTTTGTTTCTGTGAAAATATTTACATTGTATCATTACATAATCTTTTATTAGTACAACTACATTTAGCCATTTCTTCATCTTTTGTAAGTTTGCCTTTATCCAAAGAAAATTACAAAAGAGAAAGGCATCAAGCATGTCAAGCAGTGCTACTAACACAACGTTTCTGACATTGTTAGAAAAATACATGATAGAATAGTGAGGGATTAAGGAAAAAGTGAGAAGCAAGAATTATGTGTGGAAAGATTAAGCATTCAAGGTCACAGGATGACTCTACTTCTTTTTCTTGTCTGCAATGTGATTTGGACAAATTAGAGCTTCTATCAATACTGTATGAACATATGTACAGGTTCATTACTGTAAAATTCGGATAAAAAAAAACGTTTATTGCTAGTGCTCTTTTACCATTTAATGCTTTAACACACCTGACTCAGTTTGTTCAGAAAGGTCATCTCACTGGCAGACCTTTCTCTGAACACGCCGTTTTCACGAGAGGTGGGGGTAAGAAACACGCATCTCGTTCTATTAAACCACGCGCTCGGTTCGTTATTATTTTATTTATTTATTTTTATTTTTACCACAGGACCCCTGGGGGGCTCCGTAGGTTCGGGTTTTTACACGAAAAACGGCGTTTTGTGAATCTCCACACTATTAAAAACCGAAATATTGCTAATTGTACGTCCTGAAATTAAGATGAACATTAATTGGGGGTCATGAAAGTGAGAATCACATCCAAAACAGAAAGGTAAACTCACCTCGAACACGCCAAACTCCAGCTCCAGCCAGGCCGTGTAGTACCTCCGTGATGATCCCCAACCGACTGATCCACAGCGCGGGTACAGCGTCTCCAAACACGCATGCGCGGTTTAATTTAAAATTTAAACTAAACTTAAAAAGTAAAATTTACTTAATATTATTAGGTTTATGTGCAGTGACTATAAAACATGTAAATGTTACAAGTAAATACATAATAACATTTAACTCTTTCCACTTAGTTAATTTATTACACGAATTAAATGTGTAGGTATTTAAACTTTTACTTAGAAAATTCTAGTTCTCCTTGAAATGTATTTTTACAATGTAAAAATTATGATGATTAATTTAATAAATTTTACCACACCAAAAAATCATTTTTTTCAGTGCAGTTATAAACTACAAAAACGTTTCTGTTGGTGTTTTATCTTTTGTACTGTACATTTTTTCAAATTCAGACCTCATTTGTAAGTTGCTGCTGGTGTAAAACAGGGTTTTTATTAAATATAAAATAAAAATCTCTGTTTTATCCCGTTTGTCTTATGCTTCCTTCCTTCACAGAATTCTGTTGATCAGGGCTTGAAATTTTAATTTACTTGAGTTGGATCAACTTAATTTACAACTGAAAAAATTTTGTACTAATGCTATTCATTTATGTTAACAGTGTTAAATTATGTTGGGCGCAGCTGTAGTAAATAAGTTAAATGAACCTAATAAAATTAATTTGACTGAACCTAAGAACTTTAAGTTGGGCCAACAAAATTACTTAATGCTGAAAGAGAGTCATTTAATCAGGTGGAAATTCTTTCCATAATTTAATTATGTTCATTCAATGAGTAATTTTTTTGAGTGTATGGCCTGCACCATGATGAATTTAGACCAATATAATTTATTGTTTTCTAAAATGTATGTGATCAGAGAAATTTAAAAACTCTATTGTTTATAAGGGAGCCATTACTTCTTACACTGTCTGAAGTTTAAAGGTGATCATGGATTATAAAATATCAGAACTCACTACCATTCATTTCATAATCTGTGTAACAAGTAGACTGCATCACTATGATCTTTGATGAGGTTTAGACAACAGCTAAAACTAGTAAAATCTATGAAGATGTAAACACAAGAACTGAAACCCTGTTGTGAAACATCACAGTTATCATGAATGGAGCTTTTTTGGCTGTTCTAACAATGTTATAGTGAAGATGTTGTAGAGGAGAAGCACAGAGAGCTGGAGACTCTTCAGAGACACATTCAGAGCTCACAGAGACTCACAGACTGAGGGAAGAAGTTTACCAGGAAACAGTGATGAGTTTAATATATCAGAACCAGCAGCAGGTTTAGTTCACACTGCATGTAGGACTTTGGGCTTGATTTTGCTGTTCTGGCAAAAATCCCACATTTATTGTGACTTGAGGTCAGAGGTCTGATATTTCCTAACATGACATGTTCACCAGGGTATGATTTTGTGCCACGATAAACAAAGACAACTTCTGTCAGTGTGATAAATGTTACTCACATCAAACTCACAGAACAGTTACACACACAGTAGTGGCAGGAATTATGTCTGAAATAATTCCATTTGAAAAGCTTAGTATGAGAAATGGATCATGCACTTTTCTTAGCTATTTATAATTGACTCATGCTGTCTCACAGTGTGAAGATGAATCTGATTAACAACAATGCAACTTCGCATTTCCACAAAACAGTCATTAGAGAGGTTCATTGTTAAAGATTCCAGTTTTCAGACAGAGACTCTGTCAGAGAGCAGTGATTCCATTAGTGTGTGTGTGTGTGTGTGTGTGTGTGTGTGTGTGTGTGTGTATGTGTGTGAGTAACATCAAGCTCCATTCAGTATTTATTCTTAATCTGACAATAGATGTTTCGTATATTTTTAATTCTTAAAGTAATAGAAGAGCAATAAAAAATTAACAATTCATTAATTCATTCACTCTGAACTGT
Organism: Clarias gariepinus; assembly: GCF_024256425.1. NCBI lineage: Eukaryota > Metazoa > Chordata > Actinopteri > Siluriformes > Clariidae > Clarias > Clarias gariepinus. Next base: position 20,888,307 of record NC_071123.1, read on the forward strand.
ATTTGTTTCGGTGTTATATTTTTGTAGTAGTAGGAGTACAGTAGGTGCAGCAGCAGCAATAATGGGTTCCTTGAGGAACCTCAGATGGTAGGGAAATTGTGTTTTAGCACCTAAAATACTGTAGATTCAGACCAAGATGGGAAATGTTCTTCAAGGACCCTGATAAACCAACTCAAGTTTCTCAGAGAACTGATATGTTTACAGGCTTCCACCAGTGAGGCAAACTGTAACATTTTAGGCCTACATGACCATGTAGCAAAAAAAAAAGTATTTTTATTTGAAATAATGTATTTCCTTTAAAAATTTGTATTATTTTTTATATGAATTCATGAATTGCATTAAAGTTTTGTTTAAATTTTGACACTTATAAACCCGATTAAAAAAAATGTCACTTGCACTTGAGCATACTGTATGAAAAATATTAATTTTTTACTTTCTTCATTATGTTTTATAAAAATAATTATTATTCTTATTATAGTATTACACGACACTCTGCTGTGTGCTGGGGTGTAACACAGTGGCGTCTTAGACACACAGGCCACATATGTTGCTGCTTAAGACCTCACCAGCAGGGGGCCTCATGGAGTAACATGAATGTATATTTTTCTTTTCATTTTTAAATGCTTTAAAAAATCCCATATCTTTTATATGCTTTTCTTTTTGTAAGCATTACGTGATGGTACAAATCTATTTATAAAACAGAAATCAAGTTCGCTAAGGATTTTTTTCTTTCTATTTTTGAAACCATAGAGATGATCCAACACCTTGTAATGTGTCTCTTGTGCTTTGTCTCTGGTTTCAGGCTCATTCTTGCCATGTGGCCTGTGAGTTCCCTTATCAGATACATTATTGTGCTTAATTGATACAAATACATGAATAATCTGTACCTGGAAATAACACTGATGCCGAGGAAAGGCATTTTTCTACAAACTGCATGTGTTACATAAATAAATGATTCCTGAGGAGTGCTGTGCTACTTTTTATTACTGATCCTTTTCTTTGAAGATTCAGTACCCAATATAACACACACTGGTTTGTTACCATAAGAAACACCAGAACATCATATTACTACAGAGATAAAGACACAATTATTTTACTCTGTTGTTAATCAGTAACAGTACAGTGTTAATAAAGGCCTCAAAATCTGATAGACAAGGGACACAAACCCAGCCATGATGTCGTGTAATGTAGAACTCAGTGTCCAATTCCTCTCTCTGTTTCTTCTTTAGCAGATCACTTCAAATTTATATATTTAATCTTCCTCAGTGTTCTTTCATGATAACTTAAACTAATTTGTGAATTAAGAATATTAAATGAAGCTACATTTGGAGAATAAAAGCACCATACTTACAGTAATTATAAGAGATAAAAAACAGTTTTGAAAACAATGATCATGTAAAAATGAAGGTTGATTTCATAAAGAAATGGTACAAAATATGAACAAAATGTGTAATTTTATTAAGATCATACTGTAGCACATGAAAGCCATAAATGGCTACAATATGGCAGTGTTGATCAGTGATGCGAAATACATTCAAATTATGTCAAATATGGATTTGCAGAATTGCTCAGACCGTCCCAGCAAAATGTATTTTCATGTTTTTAATGAAAACTTTGCAACACAACACAGGCAAACAAACAAACAAATAATGGACAGAAAACATCTGTAAAACCATCAAGCGATCTGAACTTACAGTAAAAATCGGTTCTCCGACACTTTTTGCTTTGTTTGAAATCAAATTCAATACAAATTTTATTTGTCACGTACATTCATACACAGTCATTCACAGTATGATATGCAGTGAAATGCTTGTATGACCGGCCATGACCTAAAATAAAATAAAATAAAAAATGTTCAAGTCTGGTGATTGTGATAGCAGCAACTAATGTTTTGAGAATGTAGCACAACATGAACTGTAAATATAAATAAATAAAATGTAATAAAAATGTAAAAAAAAAATCTATATTTACATAGGATTTTGTTAAAATTCTATAGTATAAAAGGCATTGATTACATTGAGGTGTAATAAGATTTCTACAATTTGTAAAATGTTCAAAATGCCCCACTCACAACACTCGCTGGGATACGTAAAGAAGAATTTTACTGTACAGTCATGTATATGTGACAAATAAAGACTTACTTAAACTTAAAATTTTATATATACACATTATCATATCATACACATTAATAGCTAATTAAACATGTCATATTTAAAAAATAATCTCTATCCATACACTATACATGCTGGTTAAGGCATTTCCTTGCAGAGTTTTTGTAATGTAAAAGAACAGTTTGTTAGATTATTAGCTCCTTTCATTAACCTTATGCTAATATCTCTTCTCATGATGTCATCAGGGCCAGATTTGGAATCTGATATACCGGGTATTTTCCCAGTGGGCCAATGCAATTTGGGGCTGATACAAATTATTATTATTATTATATTTATTATTATTTTTATTATTATTATTACATACAGGGACCCATTTATTCGTCTGCTGACAGCGTAAGAGACTGCTGCAGTCACCTCCTCTTCATTGTGTAACATCATCAGACAGGTGTAGAAGAGTAGGTTTAGAGTCATAGAGGAGAGCAGGAGTGAACTGTAATCGATGATGAGGGCCGGAGTGAAGGGCAGAATGAGGAGGAGCAGGAGGAGAGGGAGCTGAATCAGTAGGGAGGAGCTTCATGATAACAGGATCTCATTGAGAGGTAGCCTATCCTAGTGTGTGTGTGTGTGTGTATGTGTGTGTGTGTGTGTGTGTGTGTGTGTGTGTTTTGAAAAGCAACATAAGTTATATACTGTGCATCTATAAGAAAGAAAAATAATTTTTTCTTCCAGTGCAGTTCTGTCCACTGTCTCTGGATTGCACACTTATGTACTATTCACACGGGATTAGTATTATTTGTGAACCTCATGTGATTTAGAAATTACTCCCCTACATCTACATTTCATGTGGCGCATTCACACTGGATAAGCGAAGACTGCGATTTAACTTAAATTTACTGACTTATCTCTTGAATATACTGGAAAATATCCTGGAAAGTGTGTGTGTATATATGTCCGTGCATATGCAGACTGTGTGTGAGACAGAGAGAGAATTTATGAATGTGCGGTTAGATGGATTGAAAAAATAAAACCAAAAAAAAAAACAAATATAGTTATCGTGCCCTGTGTCATTGACATTTCATCGGGTTAAAATCGAATGACTGGAGCATTATGACGTGAACCTCCTCGCTTAATTATGCATTACTTTGAATCAACTATTGTTTGGAAATATTATCACAGGTCTACATTTACATTTAGGCATTTGGCAGACGCTCTTATCCAGAGCCTGGGAACCTGCGATCGTCCGAACCGTAGTCCAATACCTTAACCACTGAGCTACACCTGGCCCCCAGGTCTAACTGTATGATATATGAGTGTTTATTGTATTCTCCTGTGGCTAACCCTTTGCCCGGAGCAGCTGAAAGACCACCAACAACAGTGTTTACTGCATCCTGCTAAACATCTCATCAATCACTTTCTAATCAATATTTTTGCTTTCGCTCTTCTGATGGTTTTCTGTTTTTTTCCTACTGCACATTGTATTGTTGTATGGTATATAGTGATATGACAAAATACTCTCAAAACAATCCCACATGGAAAGAACCTATATGAGGATATATGCGCATATATGAAACCTATATGCAGTATATATGCACATATATCCTGACCTATATGAGGATATATGCACATATATCTTCACCTATATGCAGTATATATGCACATATATCCTGACCTATATGAGGATATATGCGCATATATCTTCACCTATATGCAGTATATATGCACATATATCCTGACCTATATGAGGATATATGCGCATATATGAAGGCCTATATGCAGTATATATGCGCATTTATCCTCACCTATATGGGGATATATGCGCATATATGAAGCCTATATGCAGTATATATGCATATATATTATAATATATATGCTGCATACAGGCAAAATTGAGGTGCATATATGTGCATATACAGGCCATATAGGTCTCCTGTATTGCTTCTTTATATCCACATATAAGCCTTATATGTACATACAAGATATGTCTCCTATATAGCTCATGGCAGGATCTGGTCATTTTAGCTCATATCTCACTTTGGCAACTGTCATACATGATGCGCTCATATTTTTATTATCAAGGCAATAGCTAAGAACTAACTAAATAAAAAACACATTTTAGAATTTCTGTCGCATTATCTGCTAATGACCCGAGGCAGGACACGCCCACACGCCAATCACACGGAAATCAGTCCGGCTAATTTACATACTAGGCCACGCCCCCGGACAAGGAAACTCGTCAGAATGTTCTGGAAAGTGGGAGGAGTTTACATTTACCTCAGAAGAAGACTGTGTGGCCCTGACGACGAACGGGGAGCATTTTGAAGAGAGAATCCAGGAGGACACACTGGGTAAGTTATTAAGTCTTATATAACTCTTATTCTGATAATATTAAACTAATATTAGTAAATATTTTCCTCACTTCAGCTAGCTCTTGTCAGCTTGTGTGACACATTGGCTTTCAATGCCATTTACATAGTTTAGGTAAATCATGCTAACATGCTGCCTTTCTGTATGTAGCACAAACATGATATTTCCCGGTGGCTAAGCTAATGCCTTATGGAGTTTACAGATGTTTATAAACGTTTTAATAAATAATCATTCATTATTATTATACTGTCTTATTATTTTTGTCTTTTCTAGATGCTACATTGAAGAAGTGGCCGGCAGCCACCCGAGGGCAGACAGGCACATCTATCAATTCAAAGCTCACGAAGCTGAGAAGGTCCTCAAAATATATATGTTTTCTTCCTGTTGAGTTTTTTTGTCTTATTTTTGTTCTTTTACTATTTGATTGTTCTTAAAAAAATAAAAAAATTAAATTTCTACATTTTGGGCTTTTATTTATGTTGTCTAACAGCTATAGATTTTAATAATTTTACTAATATCTAGGTAAAAATATAGGTGCATATATATGCACATAGGTACATATATGCACGTATATATGTACATATATATGTACATATAATATAGGAAAACGGCCAATTTTATATATGTCACATATATGTCTATAGGTACATATATGCACGCATATATGCACGCACGCATATATGTACATATATGTACATATAATATATAGGAAAACGGCCAATTTCATATATGTCACATATATGTCTATAGGTACATATATGCACGCATATATGCACGCACGCATATATGTACAAACGGCCAATTTTAAATATGTCACATATATTAAAAACCTATATCAAACCTATATTAAAACATATATGTTTTATATAGGTTTTTTCCGTGTGGGATAACGAATTCTTCACGGAAGATTAATAAAAAGGCGCGCAGCAAACAAACAAAAAAAACTTAAAAAATTGATAGATAACATATATCTGATAGAATATTATCACAGGACCTCAGTGTTCGCTGAAATATGGTAGTTCATTTGCGGAGGAATTTTTACTTTACAAATTACAGACATGGCCGATTCACACAGGATTAAGATCACAGACAACCTTGAGGTCCCCAGGTAATACTAGTCCCGTGAGAATAGGACATTCGTCTCTGACTGGGTGAGTGTCTGTGGCTTTATAAACTCTGTTATTCAGTAAAAGAATTCTTTAAATTTCTGAGAAATTCCCTTAGATGCTTCTCCTGTTACAGCTGCTCTCTCTGACTCTGAGCTGCTTCTCACAGTTTTCTCATAAACCTCTTCAAGCACAATGTGAGCCTCTGTGAGATCTGAATGTTTCTGTTTAAGAGTCTCCAGCTCTCTGTTCTTCTCCTCCATCTGTCTGCTGAACTCTTCCTGCATCTTTGTTTTTGAGGCCAAAATGTTTCTCTGGAGTTCAGGCAGGATGATCTTCATGAGGTTTTTCTCTGTCTCCATCCTGACCTCTGCTTCATACACCCTCCTGATCTCCTCCATCTCCTGTTGGTGCTTTTTTTCCATTTCTGACCTTCGCTCTACCTCACATTTTAACTCCCTCTCAAGTTCTCTCTTTTTCTCTTCATCTCTCTCTTCTTTCACCTTTCTCTCCAGTTCAGTTGTTCGAACATTCAGTTGTCTGATGTCTCCTTCATGCTCCTGGATTATTCCTTTAATTTTTCTCAGAGAGTCCTGCACCTCCTTATCTATTTTTTCCTTCACTTCCATCTCCTTTTTCATCCTTTTCTCTTCTCTTTCTTTCAGGATCTTAGTTTCCATCGCTCTAATCTGAGATTCTGTCTCCAGGTAGATCTCACTGCTGTAGAATTTCTCCCTGCTTCCTTCCACCATCTTCTCGATCTTCTCCAGCAGGTCTGAGACCTGAGAACCATCTCCACTCTCATTAATGTTAAGACAGTAAAACCTGTTCCCACATTTCTCCACTAGTCTCTGGACCTCCTGATCTCCTGATTGAATAAACTCCTCAATGTTCTTCTTCTGAAGTTCATCAGTAACACTGAATATGATCATGGTGTTTCTCCAACATCTCTCTCCAAAAATCTCCTCCATTTTCTCCAGCATCCCTCTCTCCTCTCCTGTAGACCGCTTAACAGGTATGACCAGGAGGAAGGCGTGGGGTCCTGGAGCAGACAGATGGACACAGAGTCCCACATCCTGTCTCAGCTTCTCCAGAGAGAGTCCAGGAGAGAACCAGTCAGGAGTGTCCACCACAGTCACCTTCCTCCCAGCCACCTCCCCCTGTGTGCTCTCACTCTGCTGGGTGGATGTAGATGTAGCTGTAGATGTAGCAGCCTGGTTCCTCTCCTCTCTGCTCAGGATGGTGTTTCCTGCTGCACTCTTTCCAGACCCCGTCCTCCCCAGCAGCACCAGCCTCAGTTCTGCTACAGGAACCGACACTGGAGAATGTGGACTAGACGATTCTCCACCCACTGAAAATGAACAAAAATAAATCATTTAATACAGAATCACTTACTTACTTCATTGTGGTGATTATGTTGTTCTCTGGTGTATGTTGGTGGACTGATGGTCCATTCTTTAGGTAACTTTTATCAAATTTATGATAGGCAGCTCTTTCTATATGCTCACTAATTGTGTTACATAAGTAACACAAATGTTACATTTTGTGTTTTATTTTCACAAAATGAACAAGTCTCTCCCCAGAAGGATTTACATTTGTCCAATTGACTGAGACAACCTTAAAATATATCTGGGCAAGTTTATTTCAAAAGTATGTGTCCGACCTGGCAAATATTATGCTGTAAAATGTACTACAGTGAAACCACAGATTGAGAGTAACGCAGTTTGCGAGTGTTCCGCAAGACAAGCAAAATGTAATAAATTTTGACCTGGAAAACCAACAAGTCCTGATTCGCGAGCACTGAGTATCATGTATCACGCATGCGCTTCTTGTTTTGACGCCGAGCGTCACGTGATCACAACTGAGCAAACATTTTTTCTCTCTCTTGTGCTGCGGAATTGTGGGTGATTGTCTCCCCTGCTAGGTCTAAGTGCTTGTCTCTTACTGGTATAATCAACATCCGTGCACTGCTCTGTGTGTCTATGTGCATGCGCGCGTCATTTAACAACGTGCCACGCACACACACACACACATACACACACTCTTTCTCGCTGCTCTACACTGAAACACTGCTCTGTCGCAATTCTTTTTAAATGTAAAGTGCAGGTTCATTTGTTTTATTTTTACTTTACAGCAGTGTCATTAGAGAGATTTCTTGTTTATTTTCCTATAAAACAGTGTTTCTCTTGTGTGAGTGAAAAGAATGGAGGAAGGGTAAACTGTAAGACGAGAAGAGGGAGAGGGGAGCTTACTTTAGATTCACACACATACATACACTGCGCCTGCGCGCACAAATGGAAACACTTATCTGTCAGCATTTATTTTTACTTTTTTTTTAAACTAAAGTAGAGGTTAATTTGTTTTATTTTTACTTTATATTTTGTATTTAATTATTTTAATGTATTTTTTGGGGGGCTGTGGAACGAATAATTTGAGTTTCCATTATTTCTTATCGGTTCCCACTTCCGGGAATGAATTATGCTCGTAATTCAAGGTTCCACCTATATACAAAATAATTTTATATGATTCTTGTAAAGCCTGGTATCCCGCTGTCAGCTGAAACCCTCCGAACTCAGATAAAAAAAATCAAATAATATCAATACTAAAACTGATACAATAGCTTAATTATATACGCCCCTTTTTCAGGACTGTGTATTTCAACAATAATTTTGTAAAAATCCAAATAACTTTACAGATCTTCATTGTAAAGTGTTTAAACAATGCTTTCCATGCATGTTCAATTAACCATAATCAATTAATTAACATGCACCTTTGGAATGATCGTTAAGACCTTGACAGCTTACAGAAAGTAGGCATTTAAGGTCACAGTTCTAAAAACGCAGGACACTAAAGAGACTTGTCTACCGACTGTGAAAAACACCCGAAGAAAGATGCCCATGGTCCCTGCTCATCTGCGTGAACGTGCATTAGGCATGCTGCAGGGAGGCATGAGGACTGCTGATGTGGCTAGGACAATAAATTGCCATGTCCGCACTGTGAGACGCCTAAGACAGCGCTACAGGGAGACAGGAAGGACAGCTGATCATCCTCGCAGTGGAAGACCATGTGTAACAACACCTGCACAGGCTCGGTACATCTGAATATCACACCTGCGTGACAGGTACAGGATGGCCACAACAACTGCCCGAGTCACACCAGGAACACACAATCCCTCCATCAGTGCTCAGACTGTCTGCAATAGGCAGTCCATGAGGAGGAGATGCACTGCAGTACTTCAAGCAGCTGGTGGCCACACCAGATACTGACTGGTACTTTTGATTTTGAGCCTCCCTTCATTTAGGGAGACATTGTAAAACATTTTTAGTTTATGTCTTATGGTGTTGACTCTTTTAGTGTTCATACAAATATTTACACATTAACTTTACTGAAAGTAAAAACAGTTGAAAGTCAGAGGACGTTGCTGAGTGTACATGTATATGCAAAAACTTTGTTTGGAAATAAAATTGACCTAATTTTTATTACGTCCAGTATTATTATTATTATTAGTAGTAGTAGTAGTAGTATTAGTAGTATTATTATTGTCTATTATTTAAAGTAATAAGGTCAGTATCGCAACACAAATAATTGCATCTTGAAAGTTTATTTGATGATTTAATTAAATTATTGAACATTTGATTGTCATTTTATGTTACAGCAAGTTGAATTTAAAACTAATTTTATCCCTGCACAAATGTTCTATAAGGAATATATGAAAATAAAATTATTTGGCTCTGACAAAATGAGTCTCATTCACCTTTGACACAAATATACAATGTAAAGCATACCAATCCACTTGGGTAAATCTGAGTGGTACATCTGTCCCCTTTCCCCACACGGCCATCATGAGGCCATGAACTGTACCTGCCTGTAAGTCTTTTTAAACATGTCTAACGAGTCAGCTGACCTCAATTAAATTCAACCCTGGAGCGACAACACACATGGTGTTTACTGCGCTTGAATGGACGCCATTTTGTCTTAGAGCTGTTTTCTTTTGTATTGGACTGTGAACTCTGTTTTGTTGAGGATTTTCTGAATTTAAGATTATTCACCATCAGGACAGATTTACAGGACAGACATTTTCTATCATCCCGAACTGATTCATTGAAACCGATGAGGCTGACTTATTTCTGCCGCACACACACACACACACACACACACCCACACACACACACACACACACACATACAATATACTGGAATTAAGATATTTTATACATTCATTTACACACTGAAAATATTGTATATATTGTAAACAAATAAAGCAATTGTTCATGTATATTCCTAGCTGATGAATAATTATTTTACCCACTTTGTCCTAATTTGGTCATTTCTAAATCCCTCCCACTAGTGATCTTTTTTTCTTTTAACAGCTACAATTCCATTTCACACAAACAAAAAGGGCAAATCCTATTCTGTTACTCTGTTTAGGATCCCTGGATATTTACAGATATTTCTCTCTTATCTATTAGTTGTTTTTATTTGTGAATGATAATATTTTATGTCAGTTTTACACAATATTGATCTTTTTACTGTAAACTAATTATAAATGTAAATGTCTACATCTGCCTGCTGTGTCTCTTTATAGTCGTCTCTTTTACCCCTAAACTAGTGTTGAGTTACACACTGAACACTAACATTAATCACTTACATGTAGGACGACCTCCCTCCATACTGTTTCTTCTCCTGATTGGTGCTGCTGAGTCCTGAGTCTCTCCACTCACTAGGAAACATCAGAACCAGTCAGAATGAGAGAGACATTCTTCTATAATTAATCACTTTCACTGTTTAAATTACACTTCCATACAGTAGCTGAAGAGTTGCATCATTAAGTATCATTACAGTATATTTCATGTTCTTACATATGATTTATTAGGTGTAGATTAATATTTTAAGTACGTTTTGAAAAGCCTTTAAGTGCTTACTGTAACAAATTACTCACTATATGGATGTAACCCTTCCTTGCTGTTTCTTCTCCTGATGAGGGCTGATGATTCTGGATCTGTCTGTTCCTGCAGCTGCTTTGTTTTCTCCTCTAGAAGTCTCTCTTTCTCCTGAAGCTGTTTGTCTCTCTCCATTAGCTGTGTCTCTCTCTCAGTTAGACGTCTCTCTGTCTCTTCAAGCTGTTTGTTTTTTTCTGATAACTCAGTTTTCTGTTGCTCCAATACGATCATCATCTCCTGTAGTTGTCTCTTCTCATCCTGCAGCTCCTGTCCCAGTGTCTCCACGTTGTTTTTACTGGTTTCCAGCTCTTTATCTGTGTTCTTCAGCTGTGTTTCTTTCTCACTCAGCAGTTTGTTCATATTCTCCAGTTGTGAGATTTTCTCTTTAACTTGTTCAGTAGCATGTTGAAGTTTATTATTAGTTTCCATTAACACTGCGTCTCTCTCAGAAAGCGTCTTCTCATTAGTCTCTAAACGTTCTTTTAGAATCTTCAGCTCTTCATTTTTCTTATTTAATTTTTTCTCCTTCTCCACAAGTCTGTTGTCCTTTTCCTCCACTTGTATTTGTGTCTCCTGTATCTGTGTGTCTTTCAGTTTCAGTTGTTGATCTCTCTCATGTAGAGCTCTGTCTCTCTCCTCTAGCTCTTTACTCGTCTTCTCTAGTGTTGTATTTGTATCTTTTAGTTGTGCGTCTTTCTCCTCGATGATTTTCTCTCTGTTTCTCCGTTCTGTATCTTTATTCTCTATTTGTCTTTTATAATCCTCCAGCTGTTGGTCTTTATGCTGCAGTGATTTAGACGTGCTGTCCAGTTCCAGTTTAGTGTTTTTTAGCTCCTTTTCAATTTCTTCCAGTTTTCTGATCTTATTTTTATATTCAGTAAAAAATTGTTTGTCATCTATGTTATATTCTGAAAATAATAATAATAATAATAATAATAATAATAAGTGGGATAATGTTTAAAGAAAAAAATGCACTTTTCAATATAAGGGTCAATATTATATGTTTTTCAAATTTGATAATATTTTAACTATTAGTCAAAAAATCAAAACAACAACATGATATAAATAATACTAATCAAAATAATAAATTAGAATTGTATCCCTTCAGTATCTATAGGGCTTTTTGTTACATGACTGATGTATTTTCTTCTAGTAGCACTCACAGTCATTCTCCTTTTACATTTAAGTCTCCTAAACTTTTAACATGTGGAGTAAATAAAACCTTGTGATTTATATTGTGAACTTCAGACAGAATGTTTAGTCGATCATTAATCAACTTCAGGTTCTACACATGAACACAGGTATGTTTACTTTTGTAGCTCCTTCCACACTCACCAACACATAAAGCAGATTTCTCCATTTCTATTCTCTCATCTTCTGTCCATTTTCTGTCTCTCTGTGGAAGAGAATAAATCAGTGTGAAGGTTTTATACCTGACTCCATACTGTATGGAAATAAAGTGTTAAATAAACATAAAGTGGGTGTTTGTGTGTGTGTGTGTGTGTGTGTGTGTGTGTGTGTGTGTGTGTCACTGAGAGGTGATATTACCAACACTACACACTGAGCTGATTAAGACTGATTTAAACTGATATTGTATTTAGTAACACACTGAGTTTTACTGCAGCTGAAGAACACAATCACTAAACACTAAGCTGATCATTACAGATAAATATCCTCCCCTCTACAGGAATGTCTAATTGTTTTTTTTTTAGCATCACACAATAACGCAATATATTAATGTAATTATGCATCAAAATCTTCTGTCCCAGATTGTAAAGAAACTGATGGTCATAAAAACAACATTAAACACAATCAGTCAGCCATGATTAAAACACACAACACAATTCAGACACTGAGAGTTTGTCATGGATTTGTTCTCTGAAGTGACATTAAATTTGCCCGACAGATTTTAATAAAATAGTTTTAAGTAAATTAATGTTGTTCCTGGTGTTGGGTCTCTACACAGATCCTCATGTTAAATTAAATATCTATTAAACCTTTTTATGTCTCTATAAATTGAATTTCAGACAAAGTTTGCAGATGGACTTCAATATGTGTGAAGGTAATAATTTATTTAGCTTCTTTTTCTTGCTTTATAATTAATTTTGTTTATGTGTAAAAAAATTGTTTACAATCATAGCAATAATTATGACGTCAGTAATCACAGTAAATCGTTAACTGTCATGTTTTCCCTGTGTGTTCCTGTTGTGTGTGTTCTGTAGGACTTTCATGTTCATGTTTGTTTCAGACTTCAGTTCCCAGTATGCATTGCACCTCACATGTCAGTCACATGATGTTAATTGTGATCACCTGCACCTTGTTTAGTTTAATTAGTTTGTCTGTTTAAAGTCGTGTTTCAAAGTCTTCTGTTTAGAATCCTAATGTATTTTGTTTTGTTTGCTTGTATTAGCTTTAGCATTAGCACTGTCATTAGCATTAGCCTTTAGTTCGCAGCCGAGCCACAGACATAGTTCTCACGTATTTAATGTATAAAGGAAAAACTTTTTTATTTAACATATTAATCTGTACTTGCATCCTGCCTGTTAAATGTCATTAACAAACAGCTCAATGTCCATGTTTCTATTCAATGTGTCAGTCGTGTGATAGTTTTTCTGACCATCACTGTGAGCTGTAACCATAGTAACCCATCACTGGGTAATAGACTTATTATAACAATTTAAGATGTTTTTAAGCTGTTAGTATCAGTAAGAGATTTATGAACATTAATAGTTTAGTACAGTTTACTCACCTGATAAACGTAGACGTCTTTTACTTGATGATGTGACAAAAAAGACAAAGAAAGCTTGATTAGATTCCTAAAAATGCTTTGGCAATTTTTGTAAATGTCTCTGTATTATATGGAATAGTATTAGATATAAACATTCTGTGGCTGTTCTCAGTAAACGTTTTGTCCTGCATTAGTTTGTCTCTCTTCTGTTTCTCTGCTGATTTTGGTAAAGAAATGGCTTTAGCTTTATCATATTAACTCTGTAAGAAACAAATTTACTAAATCACTCACTCACATTCTGTTATAATCTCTTTCATGCACTATTATTTAGCGTGGACTCTCTAACTCACTTCTCTCACTAAAGTTATATACAGTACACTACCTGGACGAAAAAAAAGAAAACCTGTAAACTTCATGAAAAAAATATGAACTAAATAAAAAAAAAAAAACAAACGTGATCAGATATCAAACACTTCGAGAAGTTAAATCATTAAAAAAAATCATCCTTACTAAAATGACAGCAGAAATCACAGAGCTCACAGGATTGGGACTAAACAGCTGTGTGACTATCAGAAAACCACTTGTTAATGAGGCTAATCAGAACAAAAATAATCTAATTAAATGTACTGAATGACCAGGTTATTACATCAATACATCATTATTCTTCCCAGATGTCCTGGACATACGCTGGGCTCTGTGAGCATGAGGAAGCATTTATACACAGGAATTATTCACCACATTACACACTATAAGGAAAGCATGTGATCAAATGAAATATTAGTGTGTGTGACTTTTTGGGAGGCCGGGCAGTGAACACTACAGTAATATTAGTCTCAGTAACTTTATAAAGGAGTTATTACTATAAAATTACAATCAAACAAAAACCTTTAGCTTTTTACCTCTTAGTATCAGTGTGTAGGTCAGATTTGTGTGTGTGTAGAAAACTAATGACAAACTAGACAACAGCATAATGAATTTCAGTTCTGTTGTGTTCACTACACTATGCTCATGATGCTCAGTGGTACTTTATACAAGTAACACAAACACATAAATAAAATAGGGATTTTTTTTTATAAAACTAATGTCTTTCTCACCTCGCTCCTCTCTCCTCTGTGGATCCCCTTTGATCTGTCACAGTGAATAATAAAGTGTAAATGTTTTGTGCATGATTGAACTGTTACTCTGTACATAACACAGTTTATGTGTCTGTTCATAAACAAAGGAAAGCTAGTTAAGGATGTACAATTAGTCATCACACAGTAAATCTACAGAACATTCTGTTACTCTGTGCTGATGATCATCTGCTCACACTGGAGAGATTTATCAGCTACAGAAACATAACTGTGGAGGGAAAAGTCACACAGCGGGAAACAAATAAATCATTAACTTATGTGTCTTTATTCCATCACTTCCATACAAATACTGTATGCAAAACAACACAAAAAGTGTTCTGCTATTATCATGTGTAATTACAGATCTGTGTATGTGGAGAACATTAACGCCTCATCAGTGTATTTAGATCTCGTTCCCATACTGAGGTGTAGCTCCTTATTAGTGCAGGAGAAAATGGAGTGTATAAGAGGAGAGAGATTCTGATGGAGTCTGGCAGTGGTGTGTGTTATATGTTACATGTTTGTTGTGTCTTTTACTCGACATGGTAAACGTCTCTGTCTACATTATTGCAGTGCAGTGGGGTTACACACAGGTGCATTGTGGGAAAGAAGCTGACTGATGGAAGTGGAATCTCACTTACTGATCAGAGTCCTTCACATAAACATCATCTGAAAATAGTTTTGTATGTTTCTATTTTGATTCCTGAATTAAAATCTAATACATGTGATAAGTTTATAAAATATCAGTGTTTATCATTAGTGTGAAGTCGAGTTATTTACTTACCCGTGCTGAAGGTGTCGTGTGAAACAAAAGAGAGAAATGTAATGTTAGATAAAATATAATGAGAAAAACTACAATCTTCACACTGTGATTTCAGTACAAAGATGTTTAACTACAACTTTTTATAGTAAATATAATAACAGATAGTTAATCATCTATTTATAGCTAATATTTAAATCATTAAATAAAAGTTGTTAATAAAGTATAAGCATCACCATGTTTTACCCCATTTCTATCTGTATCAGGGAAAAAAAATAAAGACAAGTTCTTCTGTCTTCATAAATAAATTAATTCAATATGATGAGATTGTTCACTAATGTGTGTGTGTCACTTGTAAACACACCTTGAACGTTTTATCTCTCAGGATCAGTGTGTAGGTCAGATTTGTGTGTGTGTGTGTGTGTGTGTGTGTGTGTGTGTGTGTGTGTGTGTGTGTGTGTGTCTCTGTAGAACACTAATGATAAACTAGACAACAGCATGATGAATGTTCTGCCAGCGATCACAGTCTGTTGTGTTCACTACACTATGCTCATGATGCTCATATATCTATGTGCTATTGCACTCTGAACACACAGCACAGTCCAATCTATTTCATCTGCACAATAAATATATTATTCATGCAGCATCAACACATCACTATCAGAGAAAAGACTTTATACTCACTTTTTGCTTTCTTCTGTGAAAGTAAATAATAGAGAGTGAAGATTTAATGCATGATTACAAATGTGAATTGTTTCATGTGAAAATGTGAAAGTAACTGTTACTCTGGTTAAAACACAGCTGATGTGTGTCTTAATAAAAAAGAGGAAAACTAGACAATAATCAGTCATCACACACAGTAAATCTGTATAATGTAGCATTGTGCTAATATACCGCTAGTTCCCCTTAAGGAACAGAAATATCTTGTGATTTATTGGAAAATACTATTTTCTGATATCTGCATGTATTTACCAATATACAGTATGTCAGTATATGTGCATTTCCCCCTGTGTATTTTAAATCTATAGTTAAATATTCTGTAATATATCTATGTGTTATTGTAGTACATAAAGGAATATACAGAATATTAGATTCCCACTTCCTTTAATTAAAAACACAGACATTTATCAATGTAAAAAACTGAACAGATAACAGAATGATGTGCTTTGCTACTGCCTCGTCTATATATTGGTTACGACAGCATATGATATGTCGCAGTAGACTTGGGAAGATGTGTGATCTCGTTCTGTTTTTCTCTCTTTCACTCCTAAATCCCTCTCTCCTATTATAGAAGTTTTATAAATGAAGTGAAGGACTTCTGTTCTCAGTTCAGTCAGGTTGTCTTTATGCCGTGTGCATTAACATGACTTACTACTGTTAGTTTAAAGAGACTAAACGCTAGGCCGAGTCAACTCTTTAATGCTTTTTCACAATATGGTGTGAATGTTATGCAGAGCGAGTGATGGCAATTATTCTGTCTACAAGCACTGAACACTGTTAAAGCTAAATGATTTATGTTTATTGTGAAGTGTCAGGAAATGTCATGTCACTCTGTGTTTCAGTAAGAACACAATTATGAGTCACAGCTTATGAAAATAATCCAAATACTGATATGTTACTTGGACACTTGCAGAATAGACAACTGTTCCATCCAGAGGAATCCTGGGAAATGTTATATTTTTATTCTTATATGATTCTGGATGAGATTCTGATGGAGTCTGGCAGTGGTGTGTGTTATATGTTACATGTTTGTTGTGTCTTTTACTCGACATGGTAAACGTCTCTGTCTACATTATTGCAGTGCAGTGGGGTTACACACAGGTGCATTGTGGGAAAGAAGCTGACTGATGGAAGTGGAATCTCACTTACTGATCAGAGTCCTTCACATAAACATCATCTGAAAATAGTTTCTATTTGATTCCTGAATTAAAATCTAATACATGTGATAAGTTTATAAAATATCAGTGTTTATCATTAGTGTGAAGTCGAGTTATTTACTTACCCGTGCTGAAGGTCCTGTGTGAAACAACAGAGAGAAATGTAAAGTTAGATAAAATATAATGAGAAAAACTTATGATTTACAGACAGAATATCTTCATTCTTTGCTTTTAGTTTAAAGATGTTCAGCTAAAAGTTTAATATTTATATCAAAATAACAACATAGTGAATAATAAATAATTTATAATTGAACAATTAAATACTCAGTGCAGTAACACACATCTGTGATGAACTGGTGAATAAGACACGTCATATCGAATGAAAATGCTGAGCATCACCACGTTCATTCACATTTCTATCTGAATCAGGAAAAATTCATGGAAGTTACATCATTAATAATTATTATTAGAGTTATTATTACAGCATTAATTAGTTCCGTTTCCGGTGGTGTTTCCTCCTGAACTCTGAATAAGCAGCTCATTTAGTTGCCATTAGATGTCCAGAGAAAATTATTGTTGAAAACTTCAGTCCAGTGAGACTGCTATGTGCAGTGCCTTACTTACATGAGTGATCTCTGCCTAAAGCTCAGACCAGACTATTAAAGACTAAAGAACTTCCACTCTGACAAATTCCATGTAACAACGCTTCTGTCTCTGACGCAATTTTACATTTTCACTTTTCCAAAGTCAATAATTTCCAATAATGGAGTGCGAGGCTTTAACTGTAATGCCACGTGCAAATCCACACACACACACACACACACACACACACACACACACACACACACACACACACATTGCTCTCTCGCGATTCCTTGTAAAGGTAAAGCGCAGGTTAATTTGTTTTATTTTTACTTCATATTTTGTATTAATTATTTTTATCTATTAATTTTTTTGGGCTGTGGACCGAATTAGTTTTCATTATTTCTTCTGGGGAAATTCACTTTGATTTACGAGTGTTTTGAAATACTAACACACTTCTGGAATGAATTATGTTCGTAATCCAAGGTTTCCCTGTAGATATTTAGAATCTTTGTAAGAGTGCGCTTCACTTGTAAGAGTGTGTTGTGACGCCTTATATGTATAATCATACAAAACACTGTGAATCTAAATGTGATCTCAGGTCGTCCCACAGGCTAAAATCCACATTGTGATGCACCTGGAACATTCCACACCCTTTGGAGGTCACCTTGGGAGGTGCAAAACACTATAGAGAAAATAAAGGTCAGATTTCACTGGCCGGGGCTCAATGTGGAGTCATGTGACTTCTGTCAGGACTGTCCCACCGGTCAGTGTACAGCACCTGCTAAACCCGTCCCAAAGAAGTACTCACAGACCATTCAAGGTACGCCATTCATGTCAAAACTAAAGTGTGATGTGTGCCAAGGAAGCCTTTGAGGAGCAGCCCTCACCATTCAGGTTGATTTAAATATCAACAAAGTTCTCCCTATCATGTGACGGCACCTGCAAAAGGCACAAGAGAAGAAGAAGCACACCTACGACCAGCCGGCTCAGTCATGCGTAAGGTGGGCGATCGAGTACTGCTGCTTCTCCCCAGTGCTACATTCACGTTTATGGCACGTTGGCAAGGACCCTTAACCGTTGTGGAACAAGTTGGGCCAGTAAACTATCATCTGCAACAGCCAGGTATGTGCAAAAGCACTGAGCTGTATCATATTAATCTTTTGAAATGGTGGATTGAACCAATTCCTCGCTCCTTAGCCGTTGCCTCTCTCTTACTGCCACAGAGCAAAGCCGCCACCTTATTCATCAGGGAGAGGATCTGATGCCAATGCAGAATCAGGAGCTGAGTGAACTTGTGGATCAGTTTGTGGACTGATTTGTGTAAAACACAAGTCCAACACTAAAAGCTGTAACTCCTGTTATTAGTCTCTGTTATTAATTTACAGCCGTATAGAAGTGGAGAAGTGTGTACACAGTGCATTAGTGTGTGCCAAGTCAGATACCTTACTAACTAATGTGTGTTCTCTGGACTGTTATACACCTGTTATTAACCACTAGTCAGATATTCTTACTCTAAACATCTCAAACATCAGACATTTACATTTATGGCATTTGGCAGACACCCTTATCCAGACCAATTAACAATTTTTACATTTTTTAATAGTTACTCTTTATAGTTGAGGTTAGTTGAGGTTAGTCAGTAGTCCAATGTATGTCTCACTTTAACCTCAATGTGTGTGTTTGGTTTCTCAGCACTATATTTATTATCTGTTCTATTAAATATCAAATAACTCTAACAATCTAAAGGCCACATTTAGTGTGTAATTAAATTTCCTCTCTGATGTAAAAATGTCTCTGATGTAAAGTTATATTGAACGAATCCCTGATTAGCTGGAAAAGTAACATGTGATTCACTTATCAATCACTATTTAATTTAAGTATTTGTACAAGCTGCGGCTTTTAGGCCCTTGTGCAGGTGTGTATCAGAGTGAAAAACACACTCACTGTTTATTGGACTAAAATAAACTCCACTCCACATTAGCACCCTGTATACTGAACCTCATACTGAATACTGAGTGTGTGTTTCATGTACTGAGATGAGAAGCACAGATGATGATGTATAGTTTATACAGTGTGGAGTTCAGGAACACTTACCCATCACTACTGTAATCTCCTCTGTTCTGTCTCCATCAGTGACCTGACACAGGTAATGTCCTCTATCTGACTCTGTACAGTCTCTCAGCTGTAAGGAGACGTTTCCTCTCTCCAGCTCCTGAGTGAACAGACTCATTCTGCCCTCGTAACGTCTCCCCTCTGTCACCTGTCTGTTCTTACAGACACAAACACAGTCTGTCTTCTTAAACCACCGGATCTCCATGTTAACAGCACTGATTTCAGGAGACAGACGACACGAGAGAGTCACAGCAGAGTGATTATACAACTCTCCACCAATGGGACCAATGAGTTTAAACTCATCTGTGTAGGAAACACACACACACACACACACACACACACACACACAATTAGTTCAAACTGCAATATATAATATTGATAAATACTGTATATCTGTGTAAATGTAACTTACTGTTTGCAGTCGCCATCTTTATCTCTTTCTGTCGGTTCAAACTAATAAAATCCTAAACACACACAGAAAGAGAGAGGCATCCTTTTAAACAACTTAACTCACACAAACACACTGTTAGAAAGCACAATTCCACGGTGTATTTGGAGGATTAGTTTAACAGGTTATTGAGTCGTTGGTGACTAACATGTACTTTAGCATGATGCTAACTCCTCTTACCTTTTCTGTTCCTCATATAAACATATCTGCTGCTTTAGCTGAAGTCTGTCCACATTTCACAGCGGCTCATCTATAAATTTCTCCTGTTTTAAACCGTTATATCAGGAAGTGTATCGGTGCAGTTGTTCTGTTTCCGAGTCCAGAATTACTTTCACTTTCAGCTCCATTACAGAGAGAAAGCCCCGCCCCTTCACTTCTGATAACCCCGCCCCCTCCCCTCTGATAACCCCGCCCCCTGAGCTCAGCACTAATGGTTCTTAATTATGCACATACAGTTGTGTTCAAAATAATAGCAGTGTGTTGAAAAAAGTGAGTAAAGTTCCATATCCATATAATAACTTTTAATTTAAATCACATAAATGCATTGGACTCCCTGCACATTCTATACTGAATCACAACATGAAGAAAAATGTACTAAATGTATTATTAGTTTAATGTAAGTGAAAAAAAAAAATTAGTCTGTTAAAAAATTCAGCAGTGTGGAGTTCAATTAGAGAAATAAATTATTCTGTGAGAAACAGGAGTCAAACAAGTTCCCCTTATTTAAGGATAAACGCAGAAAAGGTTGTCCTGTGCATCTCTCTCTGAAAATCAGAGTAAAATGGGTCGTTTCAGACATTGTTTAGAAGAACAGCGTACTTTGATTCAAAAGTTGATTAGAGATGGGAAAACATACAAAGAAGTGCAGAAAATGATCGGCTGCTCTTTAATTCTAATATTAAACTCTACATTTGGTACAGACTGGACTCTGGTTTTATATGTGTACAAAGAAGCATAAACACATAAACAAATATCACGTTTAGAAACAGAAGAGCTCCAGACCTCAGATTAGGGAGTAAAAGTGACTCTGTATCTGAGTACAAAACATGAACAGTGTGTCATTATGAATGTTTATAATGTTTTAGACTGTGAGTTCAGTTCCTGTACATGTTTTAATACACTGTGTACAACATTAAGTATTTTACTGTATGAACATAACAGCTGTACATTTTAAAATCTAATCTGTAAATCTACATGTATTATTTATTCTGTGAATTTCTTCTGCATATATATATATATATATATATATATATATATATATATATATATATATATATATATACTGTATATTTGTTAAGTTTATATCTCTACTCATTAAGTTGATGACTTTAATTTGACTATTTTTGTAGTGTACCTCTGGTATTGCTACACTTAGATCGTCCACAAGGGGGCAGCATCCGCTCATGTATTTTATTTTGATTTATAAATGCCCTGATGCTGACCCCCTTGTGTCATTTATTTCTTCTTTTTGCGACCTAAGTAAAAAAAAAGTGGTGGAACTCAAACCCACAACCTTTAAATATCTTTAAATCTGAGCTCAGAATCCCAAATCCACTGCAGATCCTGTGGAGAGTTTCATTACTGATGCTTTGCCCCTAATATTGAGTAGGTCCCCCTTTTACCACCATAACAGAGATGCACTGTGTGTTCTAAAACCTTTCTATCACAACCAACACTGACCTTTTCAGCAGTTTGATCTACATTAGTGTTTCTATTGGATCAGACTACACAGGCCAGACTTCACTCCCCATGTGGATCAGTGAGCCTCAGCCACCCATAACCCTGTCACCAGTTCACCGGTTTTACTTTATTGGATCACATTTTGTGTGTCCTGACCACTGCAGACCAGAAACATCCCACATATATACACAATGTTGTCCGCGATAGAAAGTTGAGTTTCATTTAGGAACATATCTAATGACAAAACTCACAACACGTCTCAGAACATTACTGTTCCACAGTGAGGGTGGTGTTGCTCAGGACCATAAATTGGACTCTTTATTTGACTCTAGATGTTTCTGTAATACACAGTTTATGGAGTTCTAACCTGTTGCAGTGGATTGTGTGACTGCAGGAACCTGATTATTGCTTTTAACGTTTATAAAATGTCAAACTTCCCTAATTAGTGCACAGTATAGTGGATATAGTGGGTGTGGATCATGAATAATTTGGTGTTTCATTATTGTGGCCTGGTGTTATCATCCACTACACACCTCAATCGTACACAGCTACAAACATCACTCCTAAACATCTGGAGGAAAATCTTTATATTTTAGATAAGCAGAGCACAATAGAACATTTCATATTGTTTGTGTTTTTTATTTCTTTTCTATTACAATCTAGAAATGAAACACATGTTGTACATGTGAACATTTATACTAGATAAAAGAAGAAAAAGAAAAAAAGAAATAAAATCCAATACAGTGTGTTGAGGGTCAACAGTAGCTCGTCATGCTTAATTAATCTATAATGAATCTCTTTAATGAGTTTTGACTGACAGAAATTAAAACGCTACAGTCGGTTAAATAAAATGTTAAACTTTACAACTTGGGAAACACTGATGATCTGAAGAGTTATGAAAGATGAAAATATTTAAACATTATTTAGTCGGTACATGTAATCAATTTAATTAAATTTTTTTTTTTTAAATTGTAAAAAAAAAAAAAAAATAAGCAGTTCAGCAAAACACCTAAACCATGATTTCTAATGAACATAGTCAGGGAAAAAAATGGGGGAAAAAACACTGACAAAATCAATAAATGCTCCACAAATGAAACTAAATATATACATATATACTTAAGATCTCAAACACATTCATGTTGAAGGTTTGAACCGTGACACATGTGATAAAAATCAGTAGTTACATGATGGATGAGTTTGTTGTTATGGTTACAGGATGCTGTTACTGGAGTCGTCTCAGGATCTCAACAAAAACTCAGCAACCTGGCTTGGAATACCTGTCTCTAATCCACTTATTTAATGTCTTTCTGAGGATTTTAAACACCAAGCAATAAAGATGATGATGTATTATTTCACTGTTTTTGTGTCTCTGATTGAGCATTGTGTCCAGAGCAGGTACCAAGTGGGACAGCAGGTGTGTGTGTGTGTGTGTGTGTGTGTGTGTGCAACTGACATGTTGATGTACATTATATTCACATAGAGGGAAACCTGTGTGTGGATTCTTTCACCCAAAACCTGAACAACACTGAAGATCTGGACTGAAATTCCCATCAAGAATATTAGAAAACTTTACAACTTCACCTCTGAATATTAATTCAGGATGAATAATGTGTTATCATCAGTTATCATTTTGTGAATAAAGAGAGAGAGAGAGAGAGAGAGAGAGAGAGAGATAAATGACTGCAGGATCAAGGATGTGTACCTTATAGTACATTGATTTAATCTGAATCGAATACAATATTGAAAAAACAGAAAGCTGATAAATTCAACAATGACATCGTCATCATCATCATCATCATCATCAAAACCCTTTATACTGAAGAAGAAAGTTAGTATTATTAAAATATTTCAAACACTTTTTCAAGCCTGGGTGTTAATCAAATCATATCAAAGATAAAGACAAAGACGACTCGTTTGTTTTCCGACTTGGTTACGGTTACAGATTCTCAAGATATAGAAGAGAACTCCTTCAACAGAACATCCTGACTCAGGGTGTTGAGAGAAACGTTCTTCCTCACGTTCAGACTGACGGAGCGCACCAGCTCCTTGAAGAACGCCGTTTCCTTGGGCTGCTCCGAATAGCACTCGAACTGGTCCAACCCGTCCTGCAGCTTCAGAGTCAGCGTGTCGTAGTTGGAGCGCACCACTTCCAGGACCTGGTCTTCTGAAAGCTGTGAGATGTGGTTCACAGTGGTGTAATTCGATCTTCGGGTTGAAATAGTTCTTGCCATAGAAACCATTCTTCCAAGGACCTGCAGAAAAGCAATATGAAATCACACTCATTTGCTATAAACACATCCATGGATTTGCTCTAGTAATACAAGTTCTCAGGCAAACAGTAACATTTCTGGTAGAATAATTAAGTACTTGTCCCAGATGTCCAATACAGTTATGGTTAGACATTTACATTTGACATCATGAGTATAAATGTCATGACAATATTAAGCTTGCAGTGAGTTAATTTTTTTTCCAATTGTACAACATACATTTTTTATGCAAAAAATATATTTTTTGTTTATATTGCAATTTAATTATTAAAATATACATACACACATGTGGTTGAATGACCCTTAGCAAGCTTTTATTAAAATAAAAAAAATAATAAAATAAAAAAATCTCACCATCAGTCAGAAACTAGTGACAAGGCTAGCATTTGTCCTCTCCAGTACATGTCCTCCCTGCTTGATGTAACAACCACCAAAACGGAGGTACAACCATGTTTCGTGTCAGAAAGTACACGTGTTCATTCTTAGCAGTGCATGACCTGTATCTCACAACAGTGAGTACTTAACCTAATTCAATCAATTGTCAAACAGGTGTCACCTTTAAATTGTCTATATCTAACAAAGACTTGTCCTACATGTGGACACACAGCATTGCTGCTCATAGGACAAACAGATGCAGATGAGACAACAGATGGAACATGAACAGCATCCTCAATGTTCCTATAAGTATTAACTCAGCAGGGAAAGTGAATATTGCTGATGTCTCCACACTCACATACACACTGATAGATCGTCTCGAGTCATACAGTCTAAACTGGAATCAGGTTGTTGGTACACTGTTGGGTAACTGCAGTGTCCCCTTATCCAGAGCTGTGAGGGACAAAACACACCATGATTAATTGATGTCAAATTGCAGAGTAAATGTTACATAATTCAAAGAACAGAATTAAATTTTCAGTCAATATTTTGTCTCATAACAGTTAACATTAGCTATGTCATAATGTTATGGCTGATCGGTGTACAGAACTGACAATCCCACATGATTGTTCTCAGCCTTTATAGTTTGAAATGGCTTCACAGACATGCTGATGCATTTCCCCACAGATCACTAGTGTAATATAAAGTCGCTTCTTTTTTCTACTCTAGGACGCCATGATCCTCATCTTGTCCCATCTGCTCCATTAGGATCCCAAAGTACTGTATGTGCTGATGTAATAAAAACTGAAGACAAGATTTTTCATATAGTACATTTTCTTAGCAGCTTTCTGCAAGTCGTGAATGGGTATTATGTTTTTTTTTTTCAATAACTCAAAAATTTTATATTTCATCTCAGTAACAAAGGTTTTTTTTTTGTCATGATGTTAGGTTTAATTGAAAAAAAAATTGTTTCTTTAATTATCTGTTATTTATTTTCATAGAGCATTTTAAAAAATATTGTACATTTATTATTATTATTATTATGATGATGGCCATAAAGGGTACATTAGTATTCTTACACACATTTTTGGATTTCAAGAGTTTTTTTTTTACATTTTTCTCCTGTATTTATTATTAATATGACAAAGGATGTTTTATATATTTTAAATTCTAACGTGGTACAAGAGAGACAAAAAACATTGATAAAATTATCTTTTTATTTTTACTTTGGTGGGGGTTTTTTTTAGGCGTAGTAGTAATAGTAATTATAATAGTAATAGTAGTAATTATAGTAATAACAGTAGTTGCAACAAGAGCAATAATGGGTTCCTTGAAAAACCTTAGGAAAATGGTGTTTTGAAAGCACCCAAAACTGATCCAGACTAAGATGGGAAAATGTTCTTTAAGGACACTAATAAACTCAGAGAACTGGTATGTTTAAAGGGTTCCAGTGTGGCAAACTGTCCCAACATTTCAGGCCTGGTCTTAAACATCCTGTAGGGCAACTGATTATTTATTTTTTCAAAATAACGTATTTCCTTTAAAAGTTTGTATTAAAGTTTGTATTACAACTGCAGAAACAAACATGTATCTTATAGATTTCTGTAATGAATTCATGAATTGGATTACAGTTTTGTTTAGATTTTGACACTTATAAATCAGATTTAAAAAAATTACTTTCAGTTGAGCGTACTGTATGAACAATATAAATTTGAAGATTTCCTTAGAAGGTTTTTTTTTTATATATGATACATATTATAGCATTACATAACACTATGTTGTGTGCTGGGGTGTAACGCGGTGAAGTCTTAGACACACAGGCTACATATGTTGCAATCTAAGACCTCACCAGCAGGGGGCATCATGGAGAAATATAAAAGTATATATTTTTTTTAAATGCTTAAAAAAACATATATTTTATATGCCTTTATTTTTGTAATCATTATGTGATTATACAAATCTATCTCTCAATAATTTTATTTATGAAAAGAAAACAGAAATCAATAAGCTGAGGTTTTGTTGTTGTTTTTTCCCTCTATTTCTGAACTCAGCACCTTGTAATGTGTCTTCTGTGCTTTGTCTCTGGTTTCAGGCTCATTCTTGCCATGTGGCCTGTGAGTTCCCTTATCAGATACATTATTGTGTTTGATTGTTACATGATTAATCTGTACTGGGATGTAACACTACTGATAGTGCGCATACTGAGGAAAGGCATTTTTCCACAAACTGCTAAAACACATTTATGACATGAATTAAGAATCTTAAATGAACAGAAACTAGATTTGGACAATAAAAGCACCACTTAATTATAAGAGATAATAACTGTTTTGAAAACAATGATCATGCAAAAATGAAGGATGATTTCATAAAGAAATTGTACAAAATATAAACAAAATATCTATTTTTATTGAGATCACAGCACATGAAAGTCATATATGGCTACAACATGGCAGTGTTGATCAGTAATGAAAAAATACTTTCAAGTTAATATGTGAATATAGAAAACCCATCAACCCATCTGCACTTACAGTAAGAATCAGTAGGTTCTCTGACACTTTATTCTTAGTTTGAATTCAAATTCAGTACAAATTCTATTTGTCACATACATTCATAAACCGTCATACACAGTATGATATGCAGTGAAATGGTTGTATAACCGCCCATGACCTAACAGTCTGGTGATTGTGCTCCTAGATGTTATAATACTAATTATAGAAGCAATTAGTGTTTTGAAGATGTACGACAACATGAACTGTAAATATAAATAGATATAATGTGCTTCTATGTTCACATATTATTTTGTCAAAATTTTATTGTATAAAAGGCATCGAACACATTGAGGCATAATATTATTTCTTCAGTGTTCAGTGACAACAGGAGAGAGGAAATACATTTATATTCTCCTGATTAAACAAAAGGGTTCTAGCAGGCAAGAGCCATGTGGATGTATATTCGTCTGGGTACAGGATATAGAAGGTGTTACCACATAAGACATCAGGAAGCACAGTGAGGGGTCTGTTCTCAGGGCACAGGAATCTTCTTATTCGATTACAATGTCTTACAATATTATAAAACCTTACATTCAGTTTGTAAAATGTCCCAAAATGTCCCACTCATAAGACTTGATTAATTCCCTGCATGCCAAGAAACGAAGAAGTAACTGTTAATATATTTTATGTGTGTTAATATATTTTTAATATGTTTTTAGGGGCCGTGGTGGCTCAGAGGGTTAAGGCACTGAGTTACTGGTCGGTAGGTCAGTGGTTCGAGTCTCACCTCCAATAAGTTGTCATTGTCCAGGAGTGCTGTATCATGGCTGACCCTGCACTCTGACCCCAGTTACGCTGGGATATGTAAGGAAAAGATTTTACTGTGCAGTAATGTATATGTGACAAAAATAATTAACCTAAATTATATTAACACACTTACAGCCAACTGAACAGATCATATAAAAATACAAATCTACACTATACATGCTGGTAAGGGCATTTTAATGCCGAGTTTTTCTAACATAAAAGTTAAGTTGTGAACTTATTAGCTCCTTAATTAACCTTATGCTAATCTCTCTTCTCAGTGATGTCCACCATCAGGGCCATCAGGGACTCTGGTATAACGGGCATTTTCCCAGTGGGCCAATGCAATTTAGGGCTGATACAAATTATTATTATTATTATTATTATTATTATTATTATTATTATTACATTTATTGATTGATTTTTTTTGCCTTTCACGGAGAGACTGGGATCCACTGAGGGACCCATTGATTTGTCTGCTGACAGCATAAGACCAATCACGTGACACCATAGTGATGAAGTACCTAGCTCCGCCCATATAAAAAATAAGTCATTTTTTAAAAGCTATGTGAGAAAAAGCTTAAAAGTTTGCAACCAAATGTGCAAAGATTCCAGACATCTGTAGAGACTGCTGCAGTCAGCTCCTCTTCATTGTGCAGCATCATCAGACAGGTGTAGAAGAGCAGGTTTAGAGTCATAGAGGGGAGCAGGAGTGAACTGTAATCGATGATGAGGGCCGGAGTGAAGGGCAGAATGAGGAGGAGCAGGAGGAGAGGGAGCTGAATCAGTAGGGAGGAGCTTCATCATAACAGGACCTCATTGAGAGGTAGCCTATCCTAGTGTGTGTGTGTGTGTATGTGTGTGTGTGTGTATGTGTGTGTGTTTGAAAAGCAAGATATCTTATATGCAGTGCAGCTAAATAAAGTAATTGGATGTTTATCCCAGTCCAGCTCTGTCCACTGTCTCTGGATTGTACGCTCAGTTTCTGACTGGGTGAGTGTCTGAGACTTTATAAACTCTGTTATTTAGTGAAAAAATTCTTTAAATTTCAGAGAAATTCCCTTTGATGCCTCTCCGGTTACAGCTGCTCTTTTTGGCTCAGAGTTGCTTCTCACAGATTTCTGATAAACCTCTTCAAAGCAGACTGTAAGTCAAACAAACACAAAAACAAACAAACAAAAACCACTCTTTTTCAGGATATTTAAATTTTCTGACATGTACTGTACATGGGTGGTGTCTGTCTAGACCAATTCTTCTACTGTAGTGTTGAGCTGCCTGGAGCAAAAAGGCCAGGGCTGATTTATTTTTATCCCAGTTCAGCCCTGTGCACAATCACTGGCTGAAAGACTTTATTTCAGACTGGGTGAGTGTCTGTGGCTTCATAATGTTATAAAGTTATAATGTCATCTGTTATCCAGTGACAATATAGTCGGTCAATGTCTGAAAGATTCCCTTCGACACTTCTTCTGTTACAGCTGCTCTCTCTGACTCTGAGCTGCTCACAGCTTTCCCATAAACCTCTTTACACAGACTGTGAGTCTCTGTGAGGTCTAAAAGTTTCTGTTCAAGAGTCTTAAGCTCTCTGTTCTTCTCCTCCATCTGTCTGATGAACTCTTCCTGCATCTTTGTTTTCGAGGCCAAAATGTTTCTCTGGAGTTCAGGCAGGATGGTCTTTATGAGGTTTCTCTCTGTCTCCATCCTGACCTCTCCTTCATACACCTCCCTGATCTCCTCTATCTCCTGTTGGTGCCTCTCCTCCATCTCTCTCCTCTCCCTCTCTCTCTTTTCTTTTAGTTTCTTCACCTTTTCTTCCATTTCTGTCCTTCGCTCTACCTCTTGTTTCAGCTCCCTCTCAAGTTCTTTCCTTTTCTCTTCATCTCTCTCTTCTTTCATCTTTCTCTCCAGTTCAGTTGTTCGCTCATTCAGTTGTCTGATGTCTCCTTCATGCTCCTGGATCACTCCCTCTATATTTGTCAATGATTGCTGCACCTCCCTTTCCATTTTTTCCTTTACCTCCATCTCCTCTCTCATTCTTTTTTCTTCACTTTTCTTCAGGATCTTAGTCTCCATTGCTCTAATCTGAGATTCTGTCTCCAGGTAGATCTCACTGCTGTAGAATTTCTCTCTGTTTCCTTCCACCATCTTCTCTATCTTCTCTAGCAACTCTGAGACCTGAGAACCATCTCCTCTCTCCTTAATATTAAGACAGTGAAACCTGTTTCCACATTTCTCTACAAGTCTCTGGACCTCCTGGTCTCCTGATTGAATAAACTTCTTAATGTTCTTCTTCTGAAGATCATCAGTAACACTGAATATGATCATGGTGTTTTTCCAAAATCTCTCTCCAAAAGTCTCCTCTATCTTCTCCAGCATCTCACTCTCCTCTCCTGTAGGCTGTTTTACAGGTATGACCAGGAGGAAGGCGTGGGGTCCTGGAGCAGACTTCTGGACACAGAGTCCCACGTCATGTTGCAGCTTCTCCAGAGAGAGTCCAGGAGAGAACCAGTCAGGAGTGTCCACCACAGTCACCTTCCTCCCAGCCACATCCCCCTGTGTGCTCTCACTCTGCTGGGTGGATGTAGATGTAGCTCTAGATGTAGCAGCCTGGTTCCTCTCCTCTCTGCTCAGGATGGTGTTTTCTGCTGCACTCTTCCCAGACCCCGTCCTCCCCAGCAGCACCAGCCTCAGTTCTGCCCCAGGAACCGACACTGGAGAATGTAGACTACACGATTCTGCATCCACTAAAAATGAACAAGAATAAATCATTTAATACAGAATCACTTACTGCATTGTAGTGATTATATTGTTCTCTGGAGTACAGTGGTGGCCTGTCTGAACATTAATGATGAAAAGGCTACATCATTTAACTAACTCAAGTTTAAATACCACAACATAAAGAGTTGCTTTTAACATTAATATACTGTATGTGTGGAGCTAGAAATAAAGCAATTTTGTAATGGTGAGGATCTCATTAAAGTAATGTTTTATACACTATAATTAACCACTTTCAATGTTTAAATTACACTTCTTATAGTTGCTAAATAGTTGCACCATTAACTATCAGTATATTTATATAGTTTACATGATTTATTGACCATAGATTTTGAAGTACTGGCATTTGAATTTGAACTAAATAACCTATTTTAATTACATAAAGTAACAAATTACTCACTAGTTAGAGGCAACACTTCTTTGCTGTTTCTTTTGAGACATATTTTTAAAGAATGAAGTGTAATTATCTTTTAAGACCCGATAAAGAAAAAAGGACCTCTATGAGAGTGAATTGCAGGAACAGCAGTCTAATAAACTAGTATTTTCCAGTTTAATGTCAGCAGTAACAGTTAAGTTTCAGTGCACGTCTCTCTCACATGCTATCCTAGCTGGGTAGTTCATAAACCTCACAAAACAGTTAGGAGTCTCCAGGAAGGTTAGGTCTGGCTTTGTTTTAACAGTAATATATGTGTTTAGGAGAAAATAAAACAATTGTTTATGTATATTCCTAGCTGATGAATAATTATTTTACCCACTTTGTCCTAATTTGGTCATTTCTAAGTCCCTCCCACTAGTGATTTTTCTCCTTTAACAGCTACAATTCCATTTCACACAAACAAAAAGGGCAAATCCTATTCTGTTACTCTGTTCAGGATCCCTGAATATTTACAGATATTTCTCTCTTATCTATTAGATGTTTTTTATTTGTGAATGATAATATTTTATATTAGTTTTACACAATATTGATCTTTTTACTGTAATCTAATTATAAATGTAAATGTCTACATCTGCCTGCTGTGTCTCTTTATAGTCGTCTCTTTTACCCCTAAACTAGTGTTGAGTTACACACTGAACAACTAACATTAATCACTTACATGTAGGACGACGTCCCTCCATACTGTTTCTTCTCCTGATTGGTGCTGCTGAGTCCTGAGTCTCTCCACTCACTAGGAAACATCAGAACCAGTCAGAATGAGAGAGACATTCTTCTATAATTAATCACTTTCACTGTTTAAATTACACTTCCTTACAGTAGCTGAAGAGTTGCATCATTAAGTATCATTACAGTATATTTCATGTCCTTACATATGATTTATTAGGTGTAGATTAATATTTCAAGTGCGTCTTGAAAAGCTTTTAACTGCTTACTGTAACAAATTACTCACTATATGGATGTAACGCGTCCTTGCTGTTTCTTCTCCTGATGGCGGCTGATGATTCTGGATCTGTCTGTTCCTGCAGCTGCTTTGTTTTCTCCTTTAGAAGTCTTTCTTTCTCCTGAAGCTGTTTGTCTCGTTCAGTTAGTTTGTTTTTACTGGATTCCAGTTCATTCATTAAACTCTCCAGTTGTCTCTCTTTGTCTTTCAACTGTATCTGATTCTCCTTTAATAACAATAGTGTCCTATTTGTTTTTCCCAGTTCTTCTTTCACCACTCTGAGCAGTGTGTCCTTCTCTTCCAGTGTTTCATTATTCATCTCCTGTATCTGTGTGTCTTTCAGTTTCAGTTGTTGATCTCTCTCATGTAGAGCTCTGTCTCTCTCCTCTAGCTCTTTACTCGTCTTCTCTAGTGTTGTATTTGTATCTTTGAGTTGTGCGTCTTTCTCCTTGATGATTTTCTCTCTGTTTCTCAGTTCTGTATCTTTATTCTTTATTTGTCTTTTATAATCCTCCAGCTGTTGGTCTTTATGTTCCAGTGATTTTAATGCTCCCTTCAGTTCTTTAAAATATTAAACAGGAGAGTGAACTGAATGATTAATGTGATCATAATCAGTCATCAGTTACAGAAGTACAGCTTGTTATGACTGAAGCCAAATTTACAATATGTAATTATTTATTAGATAAAGTGAGCAATTTAATTAATTAGAAACATTGACTGATTGATTTTATTATAGTAAAACCAGGAAGGTACTTAAGGGATTTAATTTTAACGTCTGTATAATACATGCTTTAGAGCAGGGGTTCTCAACCTTTTAAAATTTAAGGCCCACAATAAAGAAAAAGCATAACATGAAAAAAAAAAAAAAAGTAGACAGTAATGTGTTTTGCCACCGTCAGCTGTAACGACTAAAATAAATATTCCATTTCCCACTAGTGAGACACCTGGACTTGCTTGGAAATAAGGAGATCAAGCCTAGGTGGGACGGGTGAGAGGCTGACATGCAGAGTAGCACTCAATGTTGTATTCAGTTTGTTTTGTGCTTTTGATTTCCTGACAGTCACAGTGGAAACTCTGACTGATATAAACAGGTGGTTGTAAAAGGGAACAGAAATGTGATTGTCCATTTTGACATGGATGGACACTGACTGTCAGGTTGTTTTCAGAATGAGTCGAGGTCAACTTGTTTGAACTGAAGCTTCAGCCTGCTGTCTGCTGATTCATCCATCAGTTCATCTTCCAACACAGTGGACAGAATCATGTCTTCTGAAGCAGAATCCACAGATAAAGGGTCCAAAAACTAAACAATTCTTTGTCCACTGAGAAGTAAAACTGCAAACTTTTGTGACAACAGAGTCTAATGCTGGGTTATACTGGATATGTTGACATGAGGTGAGGCTTCCAGACTTTCACTTAGGAGTGAAAACATCACAAATCGTCCCTCCTTGACTATTCTGTTGCAAAGAATAACTTCTCTTAGTTCTAAAAGGTGATTAAGTTCACGTCCTCTTGAAAGCCATTATATTTCAGTTGTACAAAAACTGCAGATGATCTGCATCTAGTCTTTAAAACAGAGCTGCACAACACATTGAGTTCAGTGCATTTTTATAGATATAGTTCACCATTTCCAAAGACACGTTCATGACTTCATGCAGTTCTGGTGACATCTGCTTTATGGCTAGACTTTCCCTATGTACAGTAAGAGACAGTGTGTCCACTTGGTGTCAGGGGTTATATCTTGGATCTGTTTTACAACACCACGATGTATCCCTGTCATCAACTTAGCTTATTGTCTGTGCAAACACCAGTACAGTATTTCCAATCAAGCCTTT
This sequence comes from Clarias gariepinus, assembly GCF_024256425.1. NCBI lineage: Eukaryota > Metazoa > Chordata > Actinopteri > Siluriformes > Clariidae > Clarias > Clarias gariepinus. The sequence goes on from NC_071123.1 coordinate 20,922,044, forward strand.
TTTAAGTAAAGAAATCATCACTGAACTCATAACATTATCTGTAAGCCACTGTTCTTGTGTAAAGCTCTTTGCAAAAAAACAAATCTTTATACAAATTACTGTCCATGTGGAATCTAACAAAAACTAACAATAAAGCAGCGTTGCTAACGTTAGTGAACTTGTCCCCCTCTATGGCAAATTATCTGCGTGTCTTTATTCTTTCCACAAGTTGACATTCAATGTCATCACTCATGAGAACAATTCTTCTGCTCATGGTGTCAGTAGACAGTGGTATGGACTGAATTGTGTTTGCAGTGGGTTCCCCATTAACTCCCTGCACAAATCTTAACCGTTATACAAAACAAGCTCCATCTATATGAGCAGAAACCAAATAACTATCTTTCAACAACGCTTCTGACTGCACTGTTAATATTGTGATGACCTTCTGTTGTACCAGAAACACAACCCTTTTCATTAGAAAATATTCTTTTGGCTTCCCAACACATCTTGGGTGCTTTGTGTTAAAGTGTCTCTGAGCTTTGATGTTTTTTTAGATTCATTTGACATGATTTCAGAACATTTAACACACTGCCTGCCACTATAAATACACAATTAATGTATTTAACGTCACTGAATACATTACAGCACATGTCTTGAGCATTCACTAGCACAGGTTTATCTCCCACATCATAGTTTTATTTCAAAAAGTTCTCCATTTTGTAACTGTGTCCAAACATTAGCTAGCGTGTGGCAAAACATTTGTCTCTATCTGATGATGTGTCCATCGGCACTCTGATATTCTAATGTAACAGTACAACAGCCACGCCCCACTGGGTGAGAACGCCAGCTTTAGAGCAGGATGTCAAACTCAAATCACACCCAGTACATGTAAGTATTATTTAACATTATTTAACAGCCCATAAAATACAACTATTTATTTTTAAATATATTTTTCTGTTAATTAACATCTATTAAACTAGGTATTAAGTGTAGGATCGAGTCTTAAAAAAAGAAGAACAAAGTAAACAACTGTTTAAAATATCAACTGATAACTTTAGTTATACTGATGCTGTTTTTGTTGGGTTTTTTTTTTTAGATTTTTTCTCCAAACTTCAAAAATATCTAACATTAGGAGATTCATGGAGAACTCACACAGGACTGTCTCTGTTAGGAACTGACATGTACTTAGTCTCCTGTCTCTCTCTCATCTTTTCTTTTCCCCAGCAGACTGTATTTATTGCTCTGTACACTGGGTGATGTGTTTCAGATGTGTTTCAGGATTTGGCATCAATCACTGAATCCCATTTAAGGTGTGTTTGGACCCAGCGCCTTGAGTTTAAAACGTGTGACTTAGATTAATTCATAGTTACAGATATTAAAAGTTAAGTGTGCATAGTGAATATCACTAAGTTTTTACTCCTCCATAAACACTTTCTGTGTGCTTTCTCTATAATATTTAAATAATGTTTATAATAGAGAATATAATAATAGAGAGTGTGGAAAAAAAGTTGTGAGTTTCAGATGCTTATTGGAGATCTCACTATTGAACACTTTACTGTACAACACATGATCAGGTGTGTTTACTTTTGTAGCTCCTTCCACACTCACCAGTCTGTAGAGCCGAGTTCTTCATTTTCATTCTCTCATCTTCTGTCCATTTTTTGTTACTCTGTGAAAGAGAATAAATCAGTGTGAAGGTTTTATACCTGACTCCATACTGTATGTACATAAAGTGTTAAATAAACATGAAGTGTTTCTCTGTTCACATCAGTGTGTGTGTGTGTGTGTGTGTGTGTGTGTGTGTGTGTGTGTGTGTGTGTGAGACAGGTGATATGACTAACATTATACACTAACCTGAGTAATATACGTATACGACACTGATTGTGTTTTATTGTAATTGTGACAATAAATAGTTTATTTTTTAATTTTTTGTTATACTTTCATGACCATCAGTCAGCCGTGATTAAAACACACAACACAATTCAGACACTAAGAGTTTATCATGGATTTGTTCTCTGAAGTGACATTAAATTTGCCCTACAGATTTTAATAAAATGGTTTTAAGTAAATTAAAATTAAGTAATGTATTTTGTTTTGTTTGCTTGTATTAGCTTTAGCATTAGCACGATCATTAGCATTAGCCTTTAGTTTGTAGCCGAGTCACAGCCATAGTTCACATGTGTTTAATGTATGAAGGAAAAACTTTTTTATTTAACATATTAATCTGTACTTGCATCCTGCCTGTTAAATGTCATTAACAAACAGCTCAATGTCCATGTTTCTATTCAATGTGTCAGTCGTGTGATAGTTTTTCTGACCATCACTGTGAGCTGTAACCATAGTAACCCATCACTGGGTAATAGACTTATTATAACAATTTAAGATGTTTTTAAGCTGCTAGTATCAGTAAGAGATTTATGAACATTAATAGTTTAGTACAGTTTACTCACCTGATAAACACAGACGTCTTTTATTTGATGATGTGACAAAAATACAAAGAAAGTTTGATTAGATTCCTAAAAATGCTTTGGTAATTTTTGTAAATGTCTCTGTATTATATGGAATAGTATTAGATATAAACATTCTGTGGCTGTTCTCAGTAAATACGTTTTGTCCTGCATTAGTTTGTCTCTCTTCTGTTTCTCTGCTGATTTTGGAAAAGAAATGGCTTTAGCTTTATCATATTAACTCTGTAAGAAACAAATTTACTGATCCACTCACTCACATTCTGTTATAATCTCTTTCATGAACAATTATCTAGTGTGGACTCTCTAACTCACTTCTCTCACTAAAGTTATATACAGTACACTAACTGGACAAAAAAAATGAGAGATAAAAATAGTAAACTCCATGAAAAAAATATGATCTGAAAAAAATCATAAATGAACGTGATCAGATATCAAACACTTAGAGAAGTTAAATCATTTTTTAAAAATCCCCAGAAATATTACATCAGAAATCACAGAGCTCACAGGATTGGGACTAAACAGCTGTGTGACTATCAGAAAACCACTTGTTAATGAGGCTAATCAGAACAAAAATAATCTAATTAAATGTACTGAATGACCAGGTTATTACATCAATACATCATTATTCTTCCCAGATGTCCTGGACATACGCTGAGCTCTGTGAGCATGAAGAAGCATTTATACACAGGAATTATCCACCACATTACACACCATAAGGAAAGAGCGTGATCAAATGTATGATTAGTGTGTGTGGCTTTTTGTGAGGCCGGGCAGTGAACACTACAGTAATATTAGTCTCAGTAACTTTATAAATGAGTTATTACTATGAAATTACAATCCAATAAAAATTTTCAGCTTTTATCTCTCAGTATCAGTGTGTAGGTCAGATGTGTGTGTGCGTGTGTGTGTGTGTGTGTGTGTGTGTAGAACACTAATGATAAACTAGACAACAGCATAATGAATGTTCTGCCAGCGATCACAGTCTGTTGTGTTCACTACACTATGCTCATGATGCTCAGTGGTACTTTATACAAGTAACACAAACATATAAATAATATTTTTTTTATTAATGTCTTTCTCACCTTGCTCTCTCCTTTGTATATCCCTTGTGAACGTTCCCTGTGGATAATAAAGTGTAAATGTTTTGTGCATGATCGAACTGTTACTCTGTACATAACACAGTTTATGTGTCTGTTCATAAACAAAGGAAAGCTAGTTAAGGATGTACAATCAGTCATCACACAGTAAATCTACAGAACATTCTGTTACACTGTGCTGATGATCATCTGCTCACACTGGAGAGATTTATCAGCTACAGAAACATAACTGTGGAGGGAAAAGTCACGCAGCTGGAAACAAATAAAACATTAACTTATGTGTCTTTATTCCATCACTTCCATACAAATACTGTATGCAAAACAACACAAAAAGTGTTCTGCTATTATCATGTGTAATTACAGATCTGTGTATGTGGAGAACATTAACGCCTCATCAGTGTATTTAGATCTCGTTCCCATACTGAGGTGTAGCTCCTTATTAGTGCAGGAGAAAATGGAGTGTATAAGAGGAGAGAGATTCTGATGGAGTCTGGCAGTGGTGTGTGTTATATGTTACATGTTTGTTGTGTCTTTTACTCGACATGGTAAACGTCTCTGTCTACATTATTGCAGTGCAGTGGGGTTACACACAGGTGCATTGTGGGAAAGAAGCTGACTGATGGAAGTGGAATCTCACTTACTGATCAGAGTCCTTCACATAAACATCATCTGAAAATAGTTTATGTTTCTATTTGATTCTTGAATTAAAATCTAATACATGTTATAAGTTTATAAAATATCAGTGTTCATCATTAGTGTGAAGTCGAGTTATTTACTTACCCATGCTGAAGGTACTGTGTGAAACAACAGAAAGAAATGTAATGTTAGATAAAATATAATGAGAAAAACTTATGATTTACAGACAGAATATCTTCATTCTTTGCTTTTAGTTTAAAGATGTTCAGCTAAAAGTTTAATATTTATATTAAAATAACAAGATAGTGAATAATAAATAATTTAGAATTAAACAATTAAATACTCGGTGCAGTAACACACATCTGTGATCAACTGGTGAATAAGACACTTCATATCGAATGAAAATGCTGAGCATCACCACGTTCATTCACATTTCTATCTGTATCAGGAAAAATTTATGGAAGTTACAGCATTAATAATTATTATTAGAGTTATTATTACAGCATTAATTAATTCTGTTTCCGGTGGTGTTTCCTCCTGAACTCTGAATAAGCAGCTCATTTAGTTGCCATTAGATGTGCAGAGAAAATTATTGTTGAAAACTTCAGTCCAGTGAGACTGCTATGTGCAGTGCCTTACTTACATGAGTGATCTCTGCCTAAAGCTCAGACCAGACTATTAAAGACAAAAGAACTTCCACTCTGTCAAATTCCATGTAACAACGCTTCTGTCTCTGACGCAATTTTACATTTTCACTTTTCCAAAGTCAATAATTTCCAATAATGAAGTGCGAGGCTTTAACTGTAATCCCACGTGCAAATCCACAGCCCACTACACACACACACACACACACACACACACACACACACACACACACACTGCTCTCTCGCGATTCTTTGTAAAGTTAAAGCGCAGGTTAATTTGTTTTATTTTTACTTAATTTTTTTATTATTTATTTTTATCTATTATTTTTTTGGGCTGTGGACCGAATTAGTTTTCATTATTTCTTATGGGGAAATTCACTTTGATTTACAAGTGTTTTGAAATACTAACACGCTTCTGGAACGAATTAATGTTCGTAATCCAAGGTTTCCCTGTAGATATTTATAATCTTTGTAAGAGTGCGCTTCACGTGTAAGAGTGTGTTGTGACGCCCCGCAGCCCCGGCCAGCCTTATATTACTTTGTAGAAAATAACTTATATGTATAATCATACCAAACAACGTGAATCTGAATGTGATCTCAGGTAGTCCCACAGGCTAAAATCCACACTGTGATGCACCTGGAACATTCCACACCCTTTGGAGGTCACCTTGGGAGGTGCAAAACACTATCGAGAAAATAAAGGACAGATTTCACTGGCCGGGCTCAATGTGGAGTTACGCGACTTCTGTCAGGACTGTCCCACCGGTCAGTGTACAGCACCTGCTAAACCCGCCCCCGCTCTGCTAATTTCACTGCCTATCATAAGCGTGCCCTTTCAGCCTCCCCAAAGAAGTACTCACAGACCAAGGTACGCCATTCAAGTGATGTGTGCTTTAAAGGAAGAGAAGGAAGCCTTTGAGGAGCAGCCCTCACTATTCAGGTCTGTAATTGAGTTTGTACAGGAACTTCAAACAAATATCAACAAAGTTCTCCCTATCATGTGACGGCACCTGCAAGAGGCACAAGAGAAGAAGAGGCAGGCCTACGACCAGTCGGCTAAGTCACGTGTGTTTAAGGTGGGCGATCGCGTACTGCTGCTTCTCCCCAGTGCTACATTCACGTTCAAGGACGCTTAACCGCTGTGGAACGAGTCGGGCCAGTGAACTATCGTCTGTAACAGCCGGGTAAGTGCAAAAGCACTGAGCTGCTCCTTAGCCGTTGCCTCTCTCTCACTGCCACAGAGCAAAGCCGCCACCTTATTCATCAGGAAGAGGATCTGATGCCAATGCAGAATCAGGAGCTGAGTGAACTTGTGGATCAGTTTGTGGACTGATTTGTGTAAAACACAAGTCCAACACTAAAAGCTGTAACTCCTGTTATTAGTCTCTGTTATTAATTTACAGCCGTATAGAAGTGGAGAAGTGTGTACACAGTGCATTAGTGTGTGCCAAGTCAGATACCTTACTAACTAATGTGTGTTGTCTGGACTGTTATACACCTGTTATTAACCACTAGTCAGATATTCTTACTCTAAAAATCTCAAACATCAGACATTTACATTTATGGCATTTGGCAGACACCCTTATCCAGACCAATTAACATTTTTACATTTTTTAATAGTTACTCTTTATAGTTGAGGTTAGTTGAGGTTAGTCAGTAGTCCAATGTATGTCTCACTTTAACCTCAATGTGTGTGTTTGGTTTCTCAGCACTATATTTATTTTCTGTTCTATTAAATATCAAATAACTCTAACAATCTAAAGGCCACATTTAGTGTGTAATTAAATTTCCTCTCTGATGTAAAAATGTCTCTGATGTAAAGTTATATTGAACGAATCCCTGATTAGCTGGAAAAATAACATGTGATTCACTTATCAATCACTATTTAATTAGTATTTGTACAAGCTGCTGCTTTTAGGCCCTTGTGCAGGTGTGTATCAGAGTGAAAAACACACTCACTGTTTATTGGACTAAAATAAACTCCACTTCACATTAGCACCCTGTATACTGAACCTCATACTGAATACTGAGTGTGTGTTTCATGTACTGAGATGAGAAGCACAGATGATGATGTAGAGTTTATACAGTGTGGAGTTCAGGAACACTTACTGTACATCTCTACTGTAATCTCCTCTGTTCTGTCTCCATCAGTGACCTGACACAGGTAATGTCCATCATCTGACTCTGTACAGTCTCTCAGCTGTAAGGAGACGTTTCCTCTCTCCAGCTCCTGAGTGAACAGACTCATTCTGCCCTCGTAACGTCTCCCCTCTGTCACCTGTCTGTTCTTACAGACACAAACACAGTCTGTCTTCTTAAACCACCGGATCTCCATGTTAACAGCACTGATTTCAGGAGACAGACGACACGAGAGAGTCACAGCAGAGCGATTATACTCCTCTGTACCACTGGGACCATTGAGTTTAAACTCATCTGTGTAGGAAACACACACACACACACACACACACACACACACACAGTTAGTTTAATCCTTAGTTAATAATACACATAAATTTATCTCTGTAAATGTAACTTACTGTTTTCAGTCGCCATCTTTATCTCTTTCTGTCGGTTCAAACTAATAAAATCCTAAACACACACAGAAAGAGAGAGTCATCCTTTTAAACAACTTAACTCACACAAACACACTGTTAGAAAGCACAATTCCACGGTGTATTTGGAGGATTAGTTTAACAGGTTATTGAGTCGTTGGTGACTAACATGTACTTTAGCATGATGCTAACTCCTCTTACCTTTTCTGTTCCTCATATAAACATATCTGCTGCTTTAGCTGAAGTCTGTCCACATTTCACAGCGGCTCATCTTCACTATTTACCTCATTACAGTGTTTAAAATATCATGTTTAAATTTCCCATTTTTTGCACACACACACACACACACACACACACACACACACACACACACACACACACACCTACTTTTTCTATTCCGTTATAGCAGTAATTGTAACGTGCATTTAACTTGTCCAGCATGTCCAGAATTACTTTCACTTTCTACTTTTTTTTTCATTACTAAGAACTGAGATAAGGCCCCACCCATTTGCCTCGGATAACCTTGTCTCCTGTTAGTTTTATATAATAACAACAACAACAACAATAATAATATTAATAATAATAATAATAATAATAATTTCTTAAGCAGCTCTTTCCCAGAATGCACTGCTTTGTTGGACCAACGGCAGCTACTGTAAATTTTAGTAACCTTTTGTTAGTGCTCTGACGTCGGGCCAAAGTTGGCATCAGTGGGTTGGCCCAACATCATTTTGTCCATTGGCCCACTGTTGGCCTATTGGTGGGGCCAAAGATAGGTTTCCCCAAGATTGGTTCAGTAGATAATAGCAAGGTTGAAAATTGAAAATTAAAAAAATATGGCTTTAGCTTCGTGCAGCAGGCTCTATCAATGATGCCATCACATCAGGAGCTCATATGAGGGCTGGTTACCAGTATAGTACATAAATAACATTAAAAGAACTATTTGTCTAACTCCGTGGCTACCGCTGTTGGCTAAACGTTGGTCCAACAATGTTGCCTGTGTTGCTTCCTGATAGGCGGTGACACTTCTCTGCATTTGCTCTACTGGCAGACCGATGCTGTAAGTGCGAGTGAGTGCGCATGTCAGGAAGTATCACTACTTTCTTTAAGGACTGACATTGCTTTTTTTTCAGGATTTTTAGCTATTTGTGAGTATAACTCTGTTTCCTAAATATTGCCTATAGAACTATGAACTATGAGTAAATAATTTGTAAGAAAATGCAGTGCATTTAGATGACAAGGCAGAGAAACAACAACTTGGCTATTATCGCTCATGCACGCTAGAGTGTGTTGAACACAAACATTTTGTTCAGTATGATGCCAAAAGACTTTGAACAATATTAATGTAAGAAAATGTCAGATTATCATAAATTATATTTAAATAGATTAGCTATTATGTCAGATAAACAATGGTGATAATGTGTAGTTATTCAAGACACCCGAATTTTTTTTATTCATTTTCTTGTTTTCTAAAATGATACATGTTAAATTCATTGTACTTTGTGCTCAATTGTGAACACTGTCAGACAGGTCACTAGATGGCGCTAATCGCTAGGGAGGAACCTAAAGCCCCACAGAGGCCAGGTGCTGCTGATTAATCCTTCAGTCAAGCTAAAGTTTTGTGAAAAGGTGGGTTAATATTCCTCTAAGTGAGATGTAAACATCCTTGAGTAATACATACGAGTGTTGAGAATCTGTGGTGGTAACATGAAAACATGAATGCAGTTGTAGTTTCGCTGTAATATGGTGAAAAAGATATTTAGCTATGCACTATTATGCTAGGCTAATTGACCTGTTGCCAGTGAATACAGTAGCACATGGAACCATAGCGAGGTTAGAACCACAGCGATTGTTGCCATAGTAAGTGCCAGAAACATTAAGTGCTAATGTACAGTACATATTGTTCTGCTTTAGGGCACTGCATTTTTGTTTGTTTATGCGGTTATTGAATATATCTACTAAGGTAGTTGGCATGTGAAACATATCATACAATCTTGCTAGGTTATTTACTGTTTGAATTGTTTCGTTTACTTGGTTTAATTTGAAAAAAAAAAATTGTAGCACAGTATGTTCTGTTATACTGGAACTGTTTTTGAACTGAGTTGAGCCAAATGTGGAAAATCTTTTCTTTTTCTCATAATTTTACTGGTTGAAAAGGAATATTTTGAAGTACATTTTAAAGTACAATGCTTAAATTATTGATGTTTTTACACAGCGTAGAGTCACAGTTCTCCAAAGATGCTGTAATGTTGATATTGAAGATGATGATAAAGAAGAGCTGAGCTACAGTGACCAAGCTGATGGTGAAAGTAACGAGGTAAATGATGATAAGGAAGTTGCAGAGCCACATGATATAAAAGACTGAGCTAATGGGTGCTTTGTTTGAATACAGTGCAGTAGCGACCCCAATGGGGTTCTCCAGTCCTGTTCACCCTGTCCACGTCAGAACTAATGTACAGCTCATGAGTCCTGCCATGTACAAAAGTTTGCAGATGACACTGCGATTGTTGACTATCAGGAATGGAAAGGAGGAGGAGTACAGAAAACTGATCCATGCAGGACTTTGCTGCATGGTGTAACCTGAACAACCTGTACCTTAACAGCACTAACACCCAGGAGATGGTGGTGGACTTCAGGAGACCCAGGCCTTAACCAGAACCTCCCAACCAGACTATCAATGGTGACTGTGTGGGGCTTGTAAAGACATACAAATACCTGGGAGTGCAGCTGGACAACAAACTGGACTGGACTGCTACAAGAAAGGTCAGACCCACTTGTACTTCCTCAGAAGGTTGGCATCTTTTAACATTTGCAAAAAACTGGTAATATTTTACCAGACTGTGGTGGTGAAAGCGCTCTTCAAGACAGAGGAGCAGCTTCAGCAACAGGCTGCTGTCACTGCCCTGCTCCACTGACAGACTGAGGAGGTCATTCCTCCCCCATGCCATGAGACTGTTTAACCGCACGCGTGGAAGTGGGGCCATAGTCAGGCCATAGCATAACATTCTTACTAAACACAAACCTTTTGCACATTATGCACAAATCTACTGACTTTGTACAATAATATGCACAGGAGCTTTTACCTATTTTTTATCCTTTTTTTATGTAGGATGGTTTTTACCTTATTTTTCTTATTTTCCAGATGTAATATGTGGACTGCTGGATCTTGTAAATTTCCCCATGGGGATGAATGAAGTATCCATCCATCCATCCATCCATCCATCCATCCACATTGCTGAAAGAAAGTGTTTATTTTGTATAGTTTATCATAATGGTTACATATATTTTCTTAGTTTGTAATCATTTAATCACAAATAAAATTAATAAATGCATTTCTGGAGATATAAGTGTGTTTTCTTATTATTGGCAATGATGAAAAGAGTCTGATTTAATTTCCAACCTTGCCATATCTACTAAACCAACATTTTGCCACCACTGGGCCAACCAATCTTTAGCCCCACCAATGAGCCAATGCTGGGCCAATGGACAAAATGGCATTGGGAAAATCACTGATGCCAACACTGGCCCAATGTATGCACTGCCATTGGCCCTTCAGGAGGGGTTCTATCTGGGTTAGTTCTAATGTTAAAATCTACATTTGGCACAGACTGGACTCTGGTTTTACGTGTGTGCAAAGAAGTATAAACACAAACAAATATCATGTTTAGAAACAGAAGATTAATATGGAGTTAATTATGTGCCAAAATTTAACAAACAAACACAATCTGCTTTGCAAAGAAAAAAAAGACTTTCTCACAAATGCACCCTCCGTATTTTCTCACAAATGCACCCTCCGTATTTTCTCACACGCGCCCAACCTATTTTCTCACAAATGCAATGGAGCAACTTCCTCTTCCAAAACAGCAGATGGCGCTATCGGTCAATTTACTCTATTGACCCGAGACCTCAAACAACGTGTTTATATGGTTTACCCTTATGTCCCAGAGGAATATGAGTGGGGAACAGTTTTGAGGTGTCCATTATATATCCAGACAGCCAGACATATTAACAATCCACTATCTTTAGGATAGAGCCCTGTAGGGGAATAATACAGTTATATTAAACCACAGCTGCATTTTAATTAACTATTGAATTATTAACTATAATTAGTGATCATATCTACATTTAAATAATCTGTGTCTGTAGTACATTCATACATTGTAGACAGCTGTTGCAGCGCGAGGTGTAGATACAGTAAGATGCAAGAATCATTGTATTAGACTGCATGAAATTTATGAAACTTTTTACAATCTGATTTGTAATAGAATTCTGTCTGTAATTCAGTATGTTTACTGTTCATTTAAAGCTTTTTTACCCCTTATAACTTTGTTAAAGATTATTTAAATGTAGATATGATCACTAATTATAAAAGATTTTGATGCATCATGTCGCATACGTCTGGTATGGATATAAAAAGCCAATGGCAGTTCTTTCAGCCTTCAATAGTTAATTAAAATGCAGCTGTGGTTTGATATAACTGTATTATTCCCCTACAGGGCTCTATCCTAAAGATAGTGGAGTGTTAATATGTCTGGCTGTCTGGATATATAATGGACACCTCAAAACTGTTCCCCACTCATATTCCTCTGGGACATAAGGGTAAACCATATAAACACGTTGTTTGAGGTCTCGGGAGAAAAGAGTAAATTGACCGATAGCGCCATCTGCTGTTTTGGAAGAGAAAGTTGCTCCATTGCATTTGTGAGAAAATAGGTTGGGCGCGTGTGAGAAAATACGGATGGATGCATTTGTGAGAAAATACGGAGGGTGCATTTGTGGGAAAATACGGATGGATGCATTTGTGAGAAAATACGGAGGGTGCATTTGTGAGAAAATACGGATGGATGCATTTGTGAGAAAATACGGAGGGTGCATCTGTGAGAAAGTTGAATTTTTTTCTTTGCAAATCGGATTGTGTTTGTTTGCAAAACGCTGCATTTGTGAGAAAGTCGTTTTTTTCTTTGCAAAGCAGATTGTGTTTGTTTGTTAAATTTTGGCACATAATTAACTCCATATGATTAAGGAGTAAAAGTGACTCTGTATCTGAGCACAAAACATGAACAGTGTGTCATTATGAATGTTTATAATGTTTTAGACTGTGAGTTCAGTTCCTGTACATGTTTTAATACACCTTGTTCAACATTAAGTATTTTACTGTATGAACATAACAGCAATACATTTTTAAATCGGATTCGTCCAATCTATCTATCTATCTATCTATCTATCTATCTGTATTATGTATTTTGTGCCCTTCTTCTACCTATCTATATGCAACTTATTTTAAATTTTGTTAAATTATCTACTCATTAATTCAATTTCTTTAGTTTTTTTTCCCCATTTTCCCATTTACAGTGTGAGTGTTTAGTGTGAGCTCTAATACGGATCAATAACTGTGACTCTACTGTCAAAAATGCATCACAGGCTCGCAGGCATCATGTCCTGTATAGAGCAAAAGATACATCTATTTCACAAACTGCTCATGCATTTGTACCGTGTTTGACTTGGAGGCGGCAAGATGGCAGACGAGGAACGTGCAACAGAAATGGAACGAAATCAGGTAAATTCCTTATATACCTCATATTGTGTTGTAATATAATTTTTATGCTAAATTAATTTCGGAAACCGATGCAAAGTACTGCACATTGTTATATCTGTGATGTATCTTCTGCTTGATACATAATGCCTGCGAGCCTGTGACGTATTATTGACTGTAGAGTCACAGTTATCAATGTGTATTCATAATGGAGGACCCCCAAGCATAAAGTCGCACTTCGTACTATTATTATTATTTAGATAATAGTTTTATTTTTGGAATCGTATTCTTACATACTGTAAGAACACACTACATATTTTATGCATGATTTGACTCATACGAGAGTTTACAAAAAAAAAATTATACATTTTATTAGCTTACAGTACACAACCTTAGGCCAATATGTACAAATGTTTATTAGTACACGTAAGTCTTTTTTGACAGCTACTGTACCTTATCCCATGTTTCTTTCCCCAACTTTTTTTTTTCATAAATGTAGTCCTGCTTTATACATGCGCCAATGCTGCCCCCTTGTGGACGATCTAAATGTAGTCAGCATTACGTCTTCCTCGTTGTTTAACGGCGGTTGGAATCCAGGAGGGTCAGCTGTAGGTCTCATTCTCCCGCCTCACGCAGTCACTCATCTTCACACACTCTCTCACCACACATCCAATTTCTCACACTTTCATATTTAAAGTTATTGTCTGCGGAAGACGCAGGAAAACCCTGAGCTCCAGCTCTTTCTGACGAGTCCACTATAAACGGCTTTTATTTTCAGGGCGAGTCTCCACATCAGTCCCGCGTGCACTCTCTGTCCTCCACAGGTGTAATGCGGCCACAGACCGGAACAACGCTCCGCCCCCTTTTATCTCTCAAACTGAAGAGGAATAATATTCACGTAATCCATTTGAAATTAACATTTATTTACAGCTGCGGAAAACATTAATCACACACAAAAGAAAGTTGAATAATTTGAGCCGCCATAAAGCATTTTATCCTTCCGTTTACACTGAAAGACAGACTCACATTTCATTACTTGCTTTGTAAATTAATTCAATTCAATTTAATTCAGTGTTGTGGTAAAACTGTAGATGTATCCTGGTTCTGAACTGAACATGACGTCAGTGTGGTGTGTTGGAGCAGGTGATGGATCCTGATAAAGAGCCGCAGTGTGGAGCAGCAATAAGAGAGAGAGGATGGATCTGTTCTGCTGTTACTCATCCACTGTCCTGCAGAAATGAATAATAAAAGCTTACATCATTAGTAAAATACATTCAGCTTCATTATGGATATAAAATATAAATAGGTCTAGTTTCAAGAATTTAAGAATGGTGTGATTAAATAGATTGATCTATATCTATTATGATAGAGACATTCATCCATATATACATATACAGTTAGATTTTCAATTATTAGTGCAATTTATTATACAGTAAGAATAAAGAACAGTAATCTCACAGTGCATTTGGAGCATACAGTTGTCTGCATGAAAATGTAAATGCTTGCCTTCAGCATTTCGAACTCCAATGATCACTTTAACAGAACACAAATTAACATTTACACATGCACATAACATTTAAATCCTTTTTTATGGAACAAAGTGATACTCTGTTGCCTTTTATCCTGTAAGTCAAAGCTTCAGTACACTACTCCAGAAATGTTTTGAGGATTTAGTGCATTTCTTGGGCAGATTTTTTAGTTCCTGATCTTCATGAAACAGGTGGTAAACTGTAATCATTATGTCTCTGTTTCCAGCTTTGTTTCTGTCTGGTACAGTTTAGTGTCTATGGAAAACATAGGAGGCATTTACTCATTATGTAGGACACATTACACAGTTTATATAACAAATTGTTCTGAAAAATTTATCAAATACATAAAATCATATTATGTGTCTGCACTGCTGCTTTAATGTCAGTTCTAGCTCTTCCACAAACTTGTTAAGAAAAAAAAGGAAAATAAAAACACTTATTTGCTTTAAACACATCCTGGGATTTGTAATATTATACAGTAATATTTCTGTTAGAATAATTAAATACTTGTCCCAGATATGAAATACATTTATAGCCAGACATTTACATACAGACATCATAAACTTAAATGTCATGACAATATTGGGTTTGCAGTAAGTTTATTTTATTTTGTTTGTTTACCTAATGTATATGTGATTACATGTATCTTCGCAAGCTAAAAATCAAAACAATGGTTTCTCTTCATCAGTAGGAAATAATGAAGAGGCTAACATTTCTGCTCGCCAGTACATGTACATGTTCTCACTGCTTAATGTGACAACCAGCAAAACAGAGGTCCATTAATCTGTGGTCAGTCATGTTTACAGTCAGAAAGTACACACAGATTTGTTCATAGCAGAGCATGACCTGTTGTTCACTATCTTACAACAGCGAGTAGTTAATCTAATTCAATCGATTGTCAAAGACCAGACTTTAAAATTTGTCCATATCTAACATACACTTGTCCTACTTGTGGACACACAGCGCTGCTTTTCATTGGAAAAACTGATGCAGATGAGGAACCAGATGAGAACAGGATTCTTAATGTTCTTGTCCAGTATTTTGATGAGGATATGGAAAAAATATTAACCCAGCATCTGGCAATCTAAACTGGAAACAGGTTGTTGGTACACTGTTGGATAACTGAAGTGTGATGAAGAGCAAAGGTCTGGAATATATATTTAATCAGAGGAGAAAACCCATCACTCCTGGACATTAGCAGAGACAGTGTTCACTTGGTCTCAAATTGAACCATGGAACAATTTTCTAAACAGAAGGAAGTTTTGTAGAGTTTCCATTCTTATTTCATTTGGAGAATAAGAGACTAATACATCTCTTCAGTAGGAGATTCCTGCAAATGCTGGATGTGTGCAACAGAATTATATCTCCATTGATTATGCATTTCTACAGCATACTTCCTCCACATGATCAACACAAATACAGGTGCAATAGCATTAACATTCTTTTTATATAATCTGCAAGGATCGTCATTGATGTCCACAGAGACAGGAAGACATGCATCTGTATGCTTTTCTCTAAGCTTGACAATCTCACAGCATCAACTGATTGATACAGATGTACAGTCAGTCACTTTTAAAAGCAATAAGAACTATACATTGTCATCTTTTACATTTACCAACAAAAGTAAAACTCAAGTAAAAGTAGAAGTTCACCATTTACATGTACCCTAGAGGAAAAGTAAAAAATAGTCGATGATTGAGTAAATAGAAAGAAGTTCCTGGAAGAACACTCAGCAACCTGCAAGCCACTTCAGGAGCCGCTGACCCTCGTTTGGGTTTCAACAAGCACTTTTCTACAGCTTAAAGCTTATCAAGTACCCCTTTTTATTTTGAGTGGATCCTCAAGCACTTAGAAATTTTCTTGTAGAACAAATTTCCTAAAAGGGTTTATATAAGCACCCTGTTAGTTACCAGTTATCACCCCTTTATCCATGAAAAATGGACAAAAAAAGGAAAAATTGAGGTTATATAACTAATATGTGGTTGCATACGTTTACTGCAAATAAAATAGTAAATTAACATAAAAAATATAAAAAATATATAAAACATATAAATATGAATAAAATATAAATATAAATATAAATAAAATATAAAGCGATAAAATAAAATTTTAAGATGACTTACTGAAGGTTAATCAATCTGTAAACATAATGCAACGTGCACATGAATGTATTTATTATTTTTTATATGTATTTATTTATTTATTAAGCAAGGACTGGCCTATCATGCAGGTACAGGGTCCCACTGGCAACTCCCTTCTTTATAATAAAAGGAACTCACAAGGATGTAAGAGGGAGGTAGCCAATCCTACTGTGTGTGTGTGTGTGTGTGTGTGTGTGTGTGTGTATGTATATATATATATATATAGATAGATAGATAGATAGATAGATAGATAGATAAAATAAAGTATCTCAAAATAGTAAAATATTGTCCATGACCAAGAACAAAAAGGATTTAAAACATAAAAAGTTGTCAGAGTATACATACTTCTTTTCAAAGTTTATATTTCTGCATTTTTAATCCTTTGTGTGAGTCGCGGACCGACGCTTACCTGTCCCACGTAAATTCTCGGCGTGACACAATTTCTCAGACGTCCTCAACCCCGCGTGTTTCTGTGCCCAGGTCCAACGCACAGAGGACGCAACCCACCCAGGTTTCCTTCCCCCCCGGCACCGGGAAACCACGAGGCCTGGATACAGCAGCAGCGGAAGACACGCGCCAGGCCCCAGATGAGGACCTCTCCCCCTTCGCCGCCACCCGTCTTCGAGATCGCGACCCGAAACCGCATCGCTTGTCACCGTGAGATGGCACACGACGCGCTGATCATCCGAGACTCCATCGTCCGGCACGTCCGTGCTACAACAGCTAAAGGTAAGGTGCACACTCGCTGTTTACCTGGTGCTCGTGTTCTTGATGTTGCTGCATAGTTGCCTGCGGCCCTGAGCGAGAACATTAGAGCTGTGGTCCTTCATGCTGGCATGAACGACGCCAGGCTGAGGCAGACGGTGATCCTAAAGAAGGACTTCAGAAGCCTGGATGAGAAGGTCTGCGGCACATTACCCACAACAAGAATCGTCGTATCTGGACCGCTTCCCACATTTTAGCGAGGAATCGAGAGGTTTAGTAGATTATTTGCCTGTAATGAATGGTTACAATCTTGGTGTCAACAACAAAGATTACCATTTGTTGATAACTGGAATGTTTTCTGGGCGTGTCCTAGGCTCTACCACACTGATGGCCTGCACCCTAGCAGAGTTGGAGCAGCGGTCCTTTCTGACAACATTTCCAGGACACTACAAACCATCAGACTGGCGGTAAGTCATACCATAGATATTAGCCACATTACATCTCACCATACTCAACACCCATAGCTTGTCCTATAGAAATTTTGTCTGTTCCCCGAATAGTGAGAAAAAATTATAAATTTGTTAAAATCACCCGAAACAACCTAATAACCAGAAAACCAGAAAAAGGCCAAATAAGTGATCGAAAAATACCTCTAAAGTTTGGAATTCTCAACATCAGATCCTTTGCACCTAAAGCACTTATTGACAATGAAATGATCTTAGATTATTGTCTTGACACACTCTGCCTCACCGAAACCTGGCTTAAACCAAATGAATGTATTGGTCTGACGGAGTCTACTCCATCAGGCTACTTCTATAGGCACGAGCCCCGTCTAACTGGTCGCGGTGGTGGTGTCGCCATTATCTACAATCATCTGCTATCAGACCTATTGGTTAACTCTGACAAAGTGTTGATAGTAGAAGACTTTAACATTCATGTAGATGATTCTAACAACCCTTTTGCACTCGCATTTATGGATTTACTAAATTCCTTTGGGGTTGAACAAAATATTAAATGGGGCAACTCACCGCTTTAATCATACACTAGATTTAAGTATGGTATAGATGTCTCTAATATAGAGATTTTACCTCAAAGTGATAGCACAGATCATCACCTCCTGATATATACAGTACTCTACCCGTAGAACAGGTTAGCTGTGTCTCCCCACGTTATCAATTTGTTAGAAATATCAATCCGACTACTCAAGACAGATTCACAAGTAATTTGCCGCATCTGTCCCGATTTCTTGTTAGACCCCTAAATGCAGATGATCTAGATGTAGTGACTAACAGCATGGGCACTAATTTTACCAGTACATTAGACACTGTTGCTACCATCCGATTAAAAAAAGTTAGAGATAAAACACTAGCACCATGGTACAATAGTCATACTCATGCCCTAAAGAGAGCAACCCGTAACCTCAAGCGAAAATGGAGGAAAACTAAATTAGAAGTTTTTAGAATAGCGTATAAAGACAGTATGTGCAGCTGTAGACAGGCTTTAAAAACTGCTAGGACCGAGCATCTTAGCCAAGTGATGACAAGGAATCAAAACAATCCCAGCTTCTTATTTAGTACAGCGACTCGCCTAACAAAACCTATGATGCCTGCAGAGAGTATATTATCATAGTTTAGAAGTGAAGACTTTATAGACTTCTTCAATAAAAAATCGATAGTATCAGGAAGAAAATAACCGGATTTTTAAAAGAAGTGATGCATACTGTTGGAGAGCCACTTCTAAACATTATTAATTTCAAGTTGGCAGTTATTAAGCCTCTTCTGAATTTTTTTTTAAATGGGTCATACAGTCACATTTTTTACTAAATGTTAATATGATTCTTTAGGGTCCTAATAAAAAGTTTGTAATATACTTTAATTAAACATTTCCAATGGTTGTGTAAAAAAACACTACTTTTACCTGGTAAAAAGTAGCTCTGTTCTCAGGCACATGTTTCAGTACATGGGTCTTTAAATGCTTATGATCTCTGCTGAGCCGGCCCCCCCAGTTCTGTGGGGCGTGTCTTCACAACACACGTGGGGTATAGCCACGGGAGTGTAGTCCAGTGCGGGCAATGCTTTGGACTGCATTACCCACAAAGCATTGCCCACAAAGCAGTGCGGGCAATGCTTTGTGGGTAATGCAGTCCAAAGTGCGAAAACGCTAAAATGTGAGATAAGCTGGAATATAGAGCCTGAGTCTGTTTTCTTAAGTAGTTTTTGGTTTGATTTAAGTTCGGAACCCACCCGGAAGTTTGTAATATCGCTTGACAACGCAGAAATTAAAAGAATGGACATGCATCGACTCGATTTGTCTTTCTCATCACTGCATGGGCATGAATTAACGGGCTGTTACGCTGCCATGAGCAACAACAACAAAAGCGGAAAATCTTACTGAGAGAGATACGAACGCAATGTGTTTGACTTCTTAATCATTGACAGACACAGTTATAAACTCTAGCGTTACAAAGGTAAGCATAATATAGTTTTCCGACTACGTACACAGTTTGCAACTAGACAATTACCTTAATGCATTGTTTATTATAAACGGGCGATTAGGGATTATATAGAGACGGATGTACATAGAGAGGACGACATAACCATGTTCTATGAGAGTGTAAGTTAACTTACACTCCGCATTCATCGTGATTATTAGAAAAGGCGATCTGCAAAGATCCATAGAAAAAGAAATTACACTCACCAAGCCTGGTGAAGATGAAGCATGTACAGATAATTAGTACAGATCCATTTTTTAGGAGCAGCTTCGTAGCAAAACCTGCTTTATATTGACCCTTGTTTATAAAGCAGTCTGGTGAAAAATTATTATCACAAACATGAACGCATTTAGGTAGATCAGCGGGGACGTTAGCTTCAAAAACAAAATTCAGCCACTGCGTCCACAGCGGCTCAGATGTCGGTAGTGAATGACGACTGCTGTGTTTGCTATTACACCCAACAACTGTACACCACACTCGCTTAGGCGACATTTTGCTCCAGCGTTGAAAAACAATGGCCGACAGCTTCTTCTCACTCGGGGCAGGTCTTTGCTAAAACACAAGTGTCAATCAACTAGTGTAGGAGCGACCTCTGTTGGTGTGGCGTCACATCAACAGGCATTTGAGATTGGCCTGATTTCAGAAGGGGCATGTTATTGTAATAAATGAAAAGAAAACCACTGGGCGGCTCTTTATCATTGTAGAGCGGTTGTGTACACACTCTCCTAACACACATTTCAGTCCAAACATCTTGAAAAAGTGCATGTAGGACTGTATGACCCCTTTAATTTAGACCCGAAAGTAATAACAAATTACAGAACAATTTCAAACCTTTTTCCGTTTATATAAAAATATTAGAAAAGGTAGTATCAGCTCAAATATGCACATTTTTGCATGAAAACAACATCCTCAAAGAATTTCAGTCAGGTTTCAGGCCCCATCATAGTGCTGTAATGTAATGTATATATGACAAATAAAGGCTTAACTTAACTTAAAGACAGCATTAGTTAAGATTGCAAATGACTTGTTTTTAGCTTCGGACCAAGGCTGCATCTTAAAACTCATCTTACTTGATCTTAGTGCTGCATTCAATACTATAGATCATAATATTCTCATAGATCACTTACAAAATCACATAGGTATTTAGAGACAGGCATTAAAATGGTTTACTGTAGATCATACCTGTCTGATCGATACCATTTTGTAGATCTAAATGGAGAACCGTCTTGTGTAATGCCAGTAAAATATGGGGTCCCACAAGGGTCAGTTTTATGACCTCTGCTGTTCTCAATATACATGCTTCCCTTGGTTAACATTATTCGAAGACATGGGATTAGTTTCCATTGTTATGCTCATGATACCCAATTGTATGTCTCAACTAAACCAGGCGAAATACCCAAGTTGTCTGGATTAACTAAGTGTGTCCAGGACATAAAATATTGGATGACCAATAACTTTCTTTTACTTAATTTAGATAAGACAGAGATGTTATTTATTGGCTCAAAAACCAGCACACAACAGCTTTCACAATTTAGTCTGCGTTTAAAAGGATGTACTGGTACTACTCGACAGTAAAAGACCTGGGAGAATATATTAGACAGTAAATTGTCCTTTGAAAATCACATTTTAAATATCACAAAAACAGCCTTTTTCCATCTTAGAAATATTTCCAAGCTTAGGAGCATTTTATTCGTATCTGATGCAGAAAAGCTAGTTCATGCATTCATGACCTCCAGACTGGACTATTGTAATGCATTACTAGGTGGTTGTCCTGCATCCTCAATAAACAAGCTTTAGTTAGTCCAAAATGCAGCCGCCAGGGTTCTCACTAGATCCAGAAAATATGATCATATAACCTCAATATTATCCTCCCTGCACTGGTACCTGTTCAATTTAGAATTGATTACAAAATAGTATTACTTACATACAAGGCTTTAAATGGCTTAGCTCCCACATACCTAACCAGTCTTCTGATACGCTACAATCCACCATGTTCCTTAAGATCACAAAACTCTGGACTTCTGGTAGTTCCCAGAATTTCAAACTACAAAAGGGGGTAGGGCATTTTCGCTCCAATACTTTGGAATAGCCTTCCAGACAGTGTTCGGGGCTCAGACACAGTTTCCCAGTTTAAAAGTAGACTCAAGACGCATCTCTTTAATCTGGCATACGCGTAACCTCATACATAGTACACCTATCCTGAATGGCAACTACGCTTCTTCTCTCCATCTGTTCTATATTTCTCTACCCATCCTGAGGCATCTGGAGATTGTGCCAGCTTCAGTAGACAAAGGCCAACCTTGCAAGTTTCCTGAGGCATCCAGAGAAGGACCAGCTCCAGCTGGATTCTGCTTTATGATGGTTGGAGCTACTGTACACATGCTGCTCCTGTGCTCCCAGTAATCCAGACCCCAGCTGCCCTCTGCACCTGCTGACTCCCTACACTGAATTGGACTTCATGTTAATTTAAAAAACTTTTGTTATATTGAACTTTCACCTGCATAACACACAAGATGTTATATAATTTCTATCTGTTATCACACAAATGAGGATGGGTTCCCTGATTGAGTTTGGTTCCTCTCAAGGTTTCTTATGGAGGCAGATCGGTCTCATAAATAATTCACAGAAAAGACACAATGTTCATGTGCGTAACCTAATTTTCTAGCGTGAAACCCAGAAAGCTTTGCACACCTTTTGCGCAGTCTGAGTTAATTACAACGGAAATCAAGTTTTACCGACTCAAACCAAGAACAGGATGCCTGTCTAAGTTATTACTTTATTTCATAATGTTTCATTAATGAACTTCGCCGAAAATAACACAGTAATAACACACTTCATCTTCATTACATGTTTCTCACAGTTTTTCCTCACAGTTTAGGAATCTCTCCAGCAGTACATTCTGTAATGACTTCATGATCGTTTGGTTCATGTCTTAGAGACACTGCCACTGAACATTGACTACCTACAGTTCATTTACAAACAAGAGCTAGTGGTTATTGGTGCCCTGGATGAAATGATGCATATTCCAGAAGATGTCATGACAGCCCTGTCAAATCTAAGCAACCTCAGACACTGTCAGTGGATCAGACAAATATATATATATATATATATATATATATATATATATATATATATATATATATACACTTAGCAAAAAAATAAACATCCTCTGACTGTTAACTGTTTTTACTTTCAGTAAACTTAATGTGTAAATATTTGTATGAACACTAAAAGAGTCAACACCATAAGACATAAACTAAAAATGTTTCATAATGTGTCCCTGAATGAAGGGAGGCTCAAAATCAAAAGTACCAGTCAGTATCTGGTGTGACCAACAGCTGCTTGAAGTACTGCAGTGCATCTCCTCCTCATGGACTGCCTATTGCGGACAGTCTGAGCACTGATGGAGGGATTGTGTGTTCCTGGTGTGACTCGGGCAGTTGTTGTGGCCATCCTGTACCTGTCACGCAGGTGTGATATTCGGATGTACCGATCCTGTGCAGGTGTTGTTACACGTGGTCTTCCACTGCGAGGATGATCAACTGTCCTTCCTGTCTTCCTGTAGCACCGTCTTAGGCGTCTCACAGTGCGGACATGGCAATTTATTGCCCTAGCCACATCAGCAGTCCTCATGCCTCCCTGCAGCATGCCTAATGCACGTTCACGCAGATGAGCAGGGACCCTGGGCATCTTTCTTTGGGTGTTTTTCACAGTCGGTAGACAAGTCTCTTTAGTGTCCTGCGTTTTTAAAACTGTGACCTTAAATGCCTACTTTCTGTAAGCTGTTAAGGTCTTAACGACCATTCCACAGGTGCATGGTAATTAATTGATTATGGTTAATTGAACATGCATGGAAAACATTGTTTAAACCCTTTAGAATGAAGATCTGTAAAGTTATTTGGACTTTTACAACATTATTGTTGAAATACACAGTCCTGAAAAAAGGCCTTTCTTTTTTTGCTGAGTATATACACACACACACACTACCGTTCAAAAGTTTGGGGTCACTTTCTAACTCCATGATCAATCCTGATTTTTATTTCCTTCTACATCCAAAAAATGCATTAATCTCCTTTGAACAGTTAATACTGAAATGTTTCTGCTACTTATGCTCTGTAAAGACTTCATAACGCCTCTAATCTGAGGTGCTGGTTGTTAATTGGTAATTTTTCAGGCTGATAACTCTAAATGAACTTCTCGTCTGCGGCAGAGGTAGGTTTTGGTCTCGCCCTCCTGGGATGGCCTTCATGAGAGCCAGTTTCATTATGGTGCTTGACGGATTTGCAAATGCACTTGACAATACTGTTCTTGAAAGAACTATTACAGCGGCTGGCCCAAACCGAAGTGTCTGTTCGTTTGGTGAGAGAGCTTCAGCCAACACCCACACCATCATCCTCTGATAAGAACCATGGAGGAGATTCCAGGAGGAAGAGAAAGAGGTGCCAGTCCTGCCCCACCAACAAGGACAGGAAATCCAACACCACTTGCCACACATGCAAGAAAATCATTTGCAAGGAGCACACGGTAACCATCAAATACTGTGATTTATGCATTTGAACACACACAGACAGGCACGGACACACACACACACACACACACAGTTCAAATTATGGTTTGCTTTCATTGTTTAGATTATGGTTAATTCAGAACAACATACCTGCGCTAACACCATATTATTTTCAATGTTCAGTTTATGGTCAATGCAGGTGCATGAGCACGCACACAACCATACACACAGTGTTGTTTATCATTGTTTATTTTATGGTTAAATTGTTTGGTTAATTGGTATGGTTAAATAAAAGTTGGTTTTATGGAATTTTTTTTTGACTTGTTGTCTTTATCCTACCATTTATCTATGCGGGTCCGTTTTGACCCAAAACACCAAAGATGTCACTATTGTTAATAATTTTAAATAATTAAAAAAAAAATAAAAAAAAATTTGGTAGGTGTAGTCTAATATTAGTTTATAACACATTTATAGTTTATTATTACTCATTCTATAAGAAAAATAAATATATTTAGTGAATTTAAACAGTTTTTGCAATCAAAAACGAGTGGTATATTTTAAAATACTGTGTCTGTGGAGCCAACTAAAAAAACTATTCACACACTGGTTCCATTTATATGAATACATACTATGCCAGCAATTAGCTGAAAAACAACATTTGAAGAAAACTGGTGATTTTAAGCATTTTCAAGCATTTTTAAATCATGGGTCCAAATGGACCCGCTAACACCACAGGTGTAAACAGCTTTCTAACACAATACAATAACAACCAACTGTTGTTGTTACATAATTACCTAATTCAATATGTCTTATTTTATAGTTTTGAAATTCCCAGTATTGTTGTAAAATGTAGAAAATAAATCATTAAACAAAAACAAAGAAATTTGCAAGCGACCCCAAACTTTTGAACTTTAGTGTGTGTGTGTGTGTGTATATATATATATATATATATATATATATATATATATATATATATATATATATATACACACAGTACACAAGTTTTGCCAGCTGGTATATAACGCTGATGTTATTTTATTTTATCAATTAACTCCTGTCATCTGTTGAAACAGTCTTTTATAACTATTCATAATTCACTCTAAGCTGCATGAATGGAAAAATTGAGAGCCATGATTTTCGATTCTTTACAATAAACATAATTCTCCCAGTAATTATTGCATTCCTGGATAAATCAACATTTTTTAACTAACCTCTTGGCTGAATTAATTAATGAATGAAGTACATTTTAGCAACAACTTGTCTTCTCCTCCATATATAGTTGACACAACCTTTATTTAAAGCTAAAGTTACTTTTAAAAGGTTTTAAATTTTCAAAAACTCTATTTTGGTTTGTATTGTAGACATTAGTGTTTATCTCAGAAATACAAATGTTTTATCCCAGTACCTCTGATTATTTGAATTATTATAAGGAAAGCATAGTGAAAGGAATAATGGTGACTGAAGAGATGGTTTGTAAAGCTGTTTAATAAAACCTATAAATGACACCCGCTCTCTGGCTCAGTGATGGCAATAAAGCAAATTTGCAATCATGCAGCTTCCATTATGTTATACACATTCGAGCTGTTAATGAAATAACAGCAAATCTGGTGCCATTTAGACATAACAGAAAACCCTGTGACCCATAGAAACATCTATTCTCCAAATTAAAAACTGTGACTGTCTTAATTGACAAACATGTAATGAGGGTGAAGTGTTTATAAAGATGATAAACTGGTTAACTGTGTTATTTTCGGCGAAGTTCATTAATAAAACATTATGAAATAAAGTATAACTTAGACGTGCATCCTGTTCTTTGTTTGAGTCGGGAAAAACTTGATTTCCGTTGTTATTAACTCAGACTGCGCAAAAGGTGTGTAAAGCTGAGCTACTCGAGCGCTCCTGCAGGGCTGTGATTGGTTGAATGGTGAGGTCGCATCTGATTGGCTAAAGAATACGAGTGACATTTTTTTTTAGACTTTGCTGGCACGTTGGAGTCAGGAAAGTCTCAAAAACACACACACAGATCCAGCGATATTTACACAAGTAAATAGATTTTCACATGCACAGCCCATGATGCACTCGTAAATTTTAAACATTAAACATTTTTTACACAGTTGTACATATGTAAATTGTATATTATGAATATGTATATTTTCTGTATGCACATGCACTTTATGCGGGTGCATTGGGTTTCACGCATGTGGATTGGGTTACGCACGTAAACATCATGTCTTTTGTGTGAGTTATTTATGAGACCGATCTGCCTCCATAGTTTCTTCCTATTGCCATCTCAAGGAGTTTTTACTTGCCACTGTCGCCGTCACCCTTGGCTTGCTTATCAGAGACATTTCATTTATCATTCATTCATCACATTATTTCTAGACACATTTTTTTTTCACAATACACGCAAAAAAAAACCTTTTTTTAATTTCTTTCATTTTTGTAAAGCTGCTTTAAGACAATGGCTATTGCTAAAAGCGCTATATAAATAAAATAAAATTGAATTGTGTGACTGATCTCAGAGAATATTCTAATATTTAAAGATAATGGAATTTTGATTTTCATCAACAAAGGCTTTACGTATTTCAGTTTAGGTGTAATGAATCTAAAATGTATGAGAGTTTAATTTTTTTTTTTTATTATATATATATATATATATATATATATATATATACAACAACAACAACAAGACTACTACTAGTACTAACAATAATAAAAACTTTCCTGCACATTTTAATTTTTGGAGATAGTACTGTACATAGTTGGTGTATGACTGGGCCAATTCTGGATTGTAGTGGTGGGTCTCCTGGATGAAAAAAGGCAAGCCTGTTTTTTTTTTGTCATGATCTATCCCTGTCCACAATCACTGGCTGAAACCCTTCATTTCTGACTAGATGAGTGTCTGTGGCTTTATGAACTCTTTTACCCAGTGACAACATAGTCTTTAAATGTCTGAAAGATTCCCTTCGACACCTCTCCTGTTACAACTGCTCTCTCTGATTCTGAGCTGCTCACAGTTTTTCCATAAACCTCTCCAAGCTGACTCTGAGTCTCTGTGAGATTTGAAAGTTTCTGTTTAAAAGTCTCCAGCTCTCTGTTCTTCTCCTCCATCTGTCTGCTGAACTCTTCCTGCATCTTTGTTTTTGAGGCCAAAATGTTTCTCTGGAGTTCAGGCAGGATGATCTTCATGATTTTTTTCTCTGCCTCCATCCTGACCTCTCGTTCATACACCTCGCTGATCTCCTCTATCTCCTGTTGGTGCCTCTCCTCCATCTCTCTCCTCTCCCTCTCTCTCTTTTCTTTTAGTTTCTTCACCTTTTCTTCCATTTCTGCCCTTCGCGCTACCTCTCGTTCTAGCTCCCTCTCAAGTTCTCTCTTTTTCTCTTCATCTCTCTCTTCTTTCATCTTTCTCTCCAGTTTGGTTGTTCGGTCATCCAGTTGTTTAATGTCTCCTTCATGCTCCTGGATCGCTCCCTCCATTTTTCTCAGTGAGTCCTGCACCTCCTTATCTATCTTTTTCCTCACTTCCATCTCCTCTCTCATCCTTTTCTCTTCTCTTTCCTTTAGGATCTTAGTCTCCATCAATCTAATCTGAGATTCTGTCTCCAGGTAGATCTCACTGCTGTACAGCTTCACTCTGCTTCCTTCCACTATCTTCTCTATCTTCTTCAGCAGCTCTGAGCCCTGAGAACCATCTCCACTCTGCTTAATGTTGAGACAGTAAAACCTGTTCCCACATTTCTCCACTAGTCTCTGGACCTCCTGCTCTCCTGATTGGATAAACTCCTCAATGTTCTTCTTCTGAAGTTCATCAGTAACACTGAATATGATCATGGTGTTTCTCCAACATCTCTCTCCAAAAATCTCCTCCATTTTCTCCAGCATCCCTCTCTCATCTCCTGTAGGCCGCTTTACAGGTATGACCAGGAGAAAGACGTGGGGTCCTGGATCAGAGAGATGCACACAGAGTCCCACGTCCTGTCTAAGCTTCTCCAGAGAGAGTCCGGGAGAGAACCAGTCAGGAGTGTCCACCACTGTCACCTTCCTCCCAGCCACCTCCCCCTGTGTGCTCTCACTCTGCTGGGTAGATGTAGATGTAGCAGCCTGGTTCCTCTCCCCTCTGCTCAGGATGGTGTTTCTTGCTGCACTCTTCCCAGACCCCGTCCTCCCCAGCAGCACCAGCCTCAGTTCGGCTGCAGGAACCAACAGTGGAGAGTGTGGACTAGATGATTCTCCACCCACTGAAAATAGAGAAGTATAAAAATTTTTATACAGAATCACTTACTGCATTGTGGGGATTATGTTGTTCTCTAGAGTATGGTGGTGGACTGTCAGGACAATAATGATGAAATCTGGGAGGTTTCCATCATTTATGTACCTAACTTATGTTTAAATTCCACACCACTTAAACTGTTGATTTTAACATTAATAGATGTGTGTAGCTGAAAATTAAGCAATTGTGGGGATATTATTACAGTAATGTTTCATACACTATACTTAACCACTTACTGTTTAAATTATGCTTCCTTGAAGTGGCTATTACATATTATTAAGGTATATTTCATGTTCTTACATATGATTTATTGACTGTACATTTCCTGTTTTAAGTACTAGCCCTTGACCTGAATTTGACCTGAATAACCTATTTTAATTAATTCAAGTAACAAATTACTTACTAGTTGGAGGCATCTCCTTGCTGTTTCTTCTCCTGATGGCGCTTGATGATTCTGAATCTCTCTGTTCCTGCATCTGCTTTTTTATCTCTTCTAGAAGTCTCTCTTTCTCCTGAAGCTGTTTGTCTTGTTCAATTAGTTTGCTTTTACTGGATTCCAGTTCATTCATCACATTCTTCAGTTGTCTTTCTTTGTCTTTTAACTGTGTCTGATTCTCCTCTAATGTCCTATTTATTTTTACCAGTTCTTCTTTCACCTCTCTGAACTGTAGTTGTATGTATTCTGTCAGAAGTTTGTCTTTCTCCATCAGATTATTTGTCTTGTCCCACAATTGTCTTTCTTTGTCCTTTAACTGTGTCTTATTCTCTTCTAACATTGTATTTGCTTTTGCTAATTCTTCTTTCACCTTCTTGAGCTGTGTGTCCTTCTCTTCCAGTGTTTTATTCTTCATCTGAAGTGCTTCATTACTTTCATCTGGTTCTGCATCTTTATTCTCTATTTGTCTTTTATAATCCTCCAGCTGTTGGTCTTTATGCTTCAGTGATTTAGACATGCTGTCCAGTTTCAGCTTAGTGTTTTTTAGCTTCTCTTCAGTTTCTTCTAACTTTCCGATATTCTGATATTTCAAACCATAATTGTTATACTCTAAAATAATTGAAATTGAAAATAAATTAATTAAAATAATGTGTAGACAGAAAATGTCCTAAACAAATCAGGGTAAGAGATGAAAACAGCATTATCAACAACAAAAGCAGCTTTTAAACATGAACATCCAACCCTCTGCCACACAAACAAACATTTTGAAGTCAGGGTATGAAAAAAAAGAAAAGAAAAAAAGAACACCCTCAAATGTATTAACATATTGTACCTTTGACAGCCACAATTACTTAAAGTCAGTGTTTTCTGTAAGATTTTATCAGTTTTACATTATTTTAGAGAAAATTACAATCTTGCCACACAATCTCAGTAGGCTTCTAGTCTGGACTTTTCATCTTATTTTTTTCTTTCTCAGCCACTTTTATGTTGATTTGCTTGTCTGCAATGTATCCAGCTCCATGACCCAATGTCAACTCAGCTTAAGTTGCAAACTTGACTTTTGTCTTAATTACTTTATTTTTCATCGGCAAGTAAAATGACCAGCCACTGATGCTGCCTCACACTTTACCCAATACCCTACCAGCCAGTATAGTGCAATACTTAATTCATTATAGAAAACATGTTGCGTAAACCATTGCATCACAGTTCAATCAAATTGAAGGCTTTCTCAGTGTACCATCATGGCACAGGCAGCATGGGTGAAAATGATTTTACATCTCTTTAGCTTTTAAAGCCGTATTTTTAATTCTGTAATAAAAACAGGAAGCTTCCTAGAGTTTTTCGGTGAGAAATACGGATATATGCTTGCTTTTCCCGATTCTTTTTTTCACCTGCTCTTCTCCATGACTCGTTCTCTGCTACAGTACATCTGTCTGATGATGCTGCACAAAATCTGGTCTTATGCTAACAGTATAGAGGCCCTGCTTTTTGCCCCTGCTGTTTGAAGGACATTCAAGGCAATTAATGGAATGTCCCTCAGGACCTGAAGTGATTTTTGTCTGTTTGTTGAAGTTGGTGAAAATATAACACAAGAAACACATATATATATATAATCACTGGGAAACGAACTTGCAAAATATTTGGGAAATGACTGCATCCTAGACAAAAGTTTTATTCAGTTGTTTACTTTGGACACTCCCTTTCTTAACACTAAAAGCGCCGAGCAGCGGTCATTTGCCCGCAACAGGGGAAAAAATAAATACTTCACACTCAAAATTCCAGGACCCTCTTTTCATAACTTTTCCTATCTGTGAGCTTAATCACCCTGCATGCTTACATTTTCAAAATCGCACCAGTAAAAGCCAGTATAAAGCTATTTTGCTTTTATTTACGTGAAAATGCTGACAGCTGCGCGCCGGTCATGCCGTTTCCTGCCTTTTCCAACCTGCGATTCTCATTTCTCTCAGCAGATGGCGCGAGGGATATATATATATATATATATATATATATATATATATATATATATATATATATATATATATTGTGGCGTGGGCGAGGCGGCGGCAGACGACCAGCATGCCTTGCGGGGATGTTGGTGTGTTCACCATGTTGGGAAAGGGTGTTTGGGTTAGTGGCTTCGGCCCTGTTTGTGTGGAATCTGCTCTGGTTTTTGCTTGGGCTGAATTGGAGGTAGGCTTTGTGTAAATGTGCTGCTTATGCTTTCGTATGACTGCGCGTATAAAATAAAGTATTCTCAGCCATTGCATTGGGCAGCAAGTAAGCTCATTCGTCTCTCCAACATCCTTCTTGGCGGTAAACTGCTTCAATATATAAACCAACCCCTTGTAAACCAAATTTAATTTTCTCATAGGAAATGATGGAAACTCAAAATATTCGTTCTACAGCCCAAAAAAATAAATACATAAAAAATTATTAACACAAAATATAAAGTAAAAATAAAACAAATTAACCTGCACTTTACCTTTAAAAACCCTGTAAAAATAAATCCCGACAGATAAGTGTTTCTTTTTATGCATGCAGGTGCTGTGTGTGTGTGTGTAATGTGTGCAACATTAACGGAGAGACCGTTTTTAAAACCATTTAAAAATTAGCAAGGAACATCCTAGTCACATTTGCGTGAGCGCATACTAATGGAATTACGTAGAATGCTGCCGTTTGTGCGGGCAAAAAAACAAAGGGTAAGAAAGCCCTTTAATAATATGTTGTAGTTATTTTAATAGCGTACTTTGTTTTATAGTGTACTTTGACATTTTGATTTTGTTGTATATCTGTCTGATTACTGTCTGTACAGCGTTCTGAAAAAGAGAAGTCGCCTCAAAGCACAAAAAAAATTGTGAACACCCGGGTCGTAAAAAAGAAAACGGTATGTATTTTTCTTGCAACAACATTAAAAAATCTGTACATGTCCGTGGTGTGCTAAAGGTATTAAATGATATGTATGTTGGCTTTTACAGGCTACTCTACAATGATCAACAGGCGGTGCCCCGCTGTAACCAGCAGATCAAAGAAGCAGATATCGGCTATGACACATAACCTCCTGAGTTTGGGCCAGGGTTCGTTGGTTGTAAGCATGTTTGAAGGAGAAGATAACGTCACAAACTCACACAAACTCTCCGTGCAGCCACTAACCCAAACACCCCTCCTCAACTGGACAACTATGCAGGAGGCTCTAAATATTTTTTTATCATTTGTCTGTGGTTCCCACGGCAGAGGAGGATATGCAGTTGGTTAAAAACAGCAAGACCTACCTTGACAGGTGCATCCTACAATTTAAAGACACAAATGTTGAGCAACATGAACCACCAAAAGAAGATAAAGGGAACAAGGAGAGCAACGTAAAGACCATTGTGGAAAAGTCCCCCTTTACAAAAGCATTTCAAGGCAGACGAGATCAGAATGCGATATCCTGTCAGAGGCTGCAGTTGGGGTCAAAAATCAGTTCTTCTGCCCTGGAATCATAGACATCCTACTTGAAAGCTACATGGGAATCTTCCCATTGTGGAGTGGCTTGTTGCTGGGGGATCTCAAAAGGCACAGAAACATTGTAATCTGTGGAAAAGAAACCAAAGGAAAGACAAGGGAGACAAACTCTTATGTGGAACATTGGTTTGGTTTAGTGAAGCACTACAGTACATTCTATTGAAGAAAAAATACCTTAGACCAGCAGAGTTTATTTTAAAAATATATGCTTTGATACAAGGACGATATGTGGAGCATATTGTGCAACATAATCTCCCAATAGAAATTCTTGAAAAAAAAAATACAGCTTATACCAGCACAGCTGATGATCAGCAGGAACAGGGGCCAAACGAAAGATCTCTAGCTATTCAAAGACCAAATCAAAATATTTCAACCTCCCAAAAGAGATGCCAACACCCAGACTAAGACATGCCAAAAAAACAGAAGCAGGAAAAAAATGGATCTTCATGAAAAAGATGTACAGGTACATTAATTCCTTTTTGTGTTAAAAATGACCCAGTGGGAAAGTGCCCTGATTGTTCTGCTTTTTAAAAAGTAAAATGCCTTATTTTATGGGAACACAGTTAATTATATGGCTTACTGACCTGATTAATCCTATTTTGCAGTTTACGTTGTTGTGGGAAAAAAAGGATACAAAGGTGGTTGTTCCTGTTCTTCCACTACAGACCAAGGGCCGCAGCATTCTAATTCACCACAGTGAGCTATGCTCACTTCGTCCAAACCAGTGGTTAACAGGCAAAGTATGCTAGTCATTATTTTGAGCAACTAAATTGAGACTATGATGTATTTTATGTACTATTTTAATTACATTTAAAATTACAACTAGAAAATGTTGTCATGTTTTTTTTAGATTATTGAAGGCCTGTTTCATATTGCTGCCCATAAATTCAATGTGGTTAACCACATCTATATCCTAAATCATTACACGGCATGTGAAATCTTGTTTGGTGACAGAACACGGTTATCTTACCACAGTTTA
This sequence comes from Clarias gariepinus, assembly GCF_024256425.1. Lineage (NCBI taxonomy): Eukaryota > Metazoa > Chordata > Actinopteri > Siluriformes > Clariidae > Clarias > Clarias gariepinus. The sequence goes on from NC_071123.1 coordinate 20,955,515, forward strand.
CCGAAGGTAATATGTTTGTGTGCATACAGTATATATACACTGCCCATCCAAAAAAAATTGCACACTAATACTTCATTGGACTTATGCTTTCATTATGGTAGTGACATTGATTCAATAATCTTATGCAATGCCATAACAATTCTGTCACATTAATTTCTCTCCAAGATTTGTATTAATGATCACTGAAAACTATTGTTTAACTGTTTAGTCACAGTTTAGTCACAAAAACTAAGATGATATAGGCCAATAAAACCTAACCATATAGTAATAATAAGTTAATAAATACACAACATGTGTATAAAAATATGACCCTAATGCATCAGTCATTTTCAGTGTGAAAGTTACTTCAATTAGTGAATCCTTTGAGTTCCTCACAGCCTCAGGGAAAAAGCTGCACCTCAGTCTTGTTGCCTTAGCTCTAAGCCTTCTACCTAAGTGAAATGCTCTTACTTTAACTATAGCCATAAGTTCTACTGTAGTTTTTATGATTTCATTTCACCCAACAGTCAGGTGATCATAGATGATGGGTCACCACTGTCCTTCTAGGTTTTAATAATGCTTTTTACAGTTCTTAACACCATTTTAGTAGTTTCAGCAATCTCTTTAGTTGTTTTCTTTGCTTGATGCAGGACAATAATTTGACCCTTCTAAAACAGAGTAACATCCTTGCCACGCCCACAGGATGCGTCTTCTGACATGGTTGTTTAAGAAATTAGAAACTCCTCACTGCATCAGTTATCCCTTATTTATAATTAATTAAATCCTTGTGGTTCCTGACAGATTACAGCCTTGTGCTACTATGGATGGAATACTGAATGGGCTTTCTGGGCACAGTGCTACACTTGCAAACTATCTCAGAAACAAAACAACACAAATAACCAAAATAAGGCATTAAACAACCACAGACGATACAAAGCATCTTATAAGAGCTGTGAAGTATGCACAAAGATATGGCAGTGATGAGAGACACAAAAATTAGGTGCACAATGATGCACACATCGAATTATCAGAGATCCAAAGAATAGCCACAGATTATTTTATTTGGTATAATATTTTCAGGCGGTGTCTATGTTCAGGACAGTGCCAACTGTATAGTCAACCCATGTTTGGTTCTCTTAATGCCCCCACTTTCTTTAAATAAAATGATAATAATTGGCACTGTGTTTTAAAAGAGGTGTAACCTCATTTTTTTAATTCTTTTAACTTGCATGTTGCAGGTAAACCTTAACAACTATTAGGCTGTACTGTCATTTTTACTGGTCACCAACAACCACTGGAAGATGCTGGTAAGTTGTTATTAAATATCAATCATGTTTAAGGCACATGCATTTGACAATGCTTTATCTGTTAACAGAGCTTTTAATTTTTTAATTTTTACAGTACATTAATGCAGTGACTAATGGTGTTTTTGATGGATCCAGCTCCTTCATCATCTGAGCTTCAGGACTTGATTGCTGCTGCTAAGAAAATACAGTACATAAACATATGCAGTGTCAGCAACATCTAATAATTTAGTCAGCCCAATATAAAATAACTAATTCATGCACAAGTAAAAATCGACAACTTAGTCAATAGAATTCCACAGTATTTTTATTTGATATGTGTGTTATTTGATAAGTTCATCTTGAAGTGGCTGATTTTCCTAGGCACTAATGACAGTAACTTGTCACAGTGGGAAGTACATCTGAATAAATATATTAGTGGAGTTATCAGTTTATTTGTCAGATGATTTAACTTTTGAGACTTTAAAAGTAATGTTACACAAATTTATGCATCCATTGTACTTAGGGAGTTTTTGAAAATGAGGAGGACACGCCATGGAAAAACAGACTGGGTGGACATAAAATGGAAAGGTGGAGTTATGAGCCACCCTGTTTAACAGGATGGACATAGCTGTGGTGTGGTTGTTGTCAAGATAATCTCATAATTACACTTGAATTTTAACTTATCACCTTGTGTTTTTTTTTTTTTTTTTTTTTGCAAATTTTGTGAGATAGATAAATAATTTGATCACAAATTGCAGTTCAACAAATTTTGGCAATGAAACATAATTTGTTAAGACAAATCAAAGGCTGAAAATAGCTGTGACAATATGATTGTTTAGTATGTAACAAAACTAATCTTGTAATGTTTTAATGTTTGTTTGGATGGCAAAAGCAGTGATGGAGTCCTTCCCACAAATCCCTGAAATGACTTTTGGGACTTCAAAAAAAAAAAAGAGAAAGGAGAGGCGAAACCTGGCTCTTGAAGTTCTGGCGGCATCAGGTACAGTATATGTTTATTCCCTTTGCACTGTTGATAGTTGATGATAGTGATATGATTGATACTGTAGGTGGCTTAAAAGAAGGTTTCTGATGTCCAAAGACCTAAATTCCAATGAGACATTGGTGTACCTCAAAATAATATTAAAAAGAAAATAATTTTTAATAAAAAAAAAATTATTTTTTTTTGTTGCAGTCTTTGATGAGCACACCAACTGTTTAATGTGTGCAGCTTCAAAACCTCCAGTATCAGGACCTGCTATTACAAATTGGGTAAGTTGTTGATACAGATACATTAAAATATCTTTTAGGATTTCTTGTTTATGTTTATCAGTTTTGGTTATGACTATTTGCTAGGTTGGACACGCTATTGTGTGGGTCATAAAGTCATCTACATTTATCTACATTGTCCAATCATCTTGCATCTGAAATAAAGGCCATTTTGGGTATAAAATAAATTATACATGACAATATATATGATTTCATATAACAAAAACTCCTGTGGATCCAGTCATTTGAACCATTCTGTATGTTGGCTGGCCTGGAATACACTATGTTCATGAGCCCTTTCGTACTCTTTCTTCTTTTTTAAGTAGTAGCAATGAACCTTCTCATAGTGCTGTGCCAACACTTGAACCTCCCTGGTGGTTGCTACTGAAACCTTTACTAGTATTTCGTCCTAATGAAAATATTTACCAGGGTTTGGTGACAAACAGGACAAGACCTCAAGGATATGAGGGGCCTATTGAATCCATTAGCATAAGTAACAATAGCCACAAGTACAGATGCTCAAACTATTTTTAGCATTATTATTTTAATATAATATTTTTTTGTCCTAGATTGTGTTGCCTAGTTTGTTGGTCTAAATGAGGTGGAACAAAAGTGTACTGCCATGCACTATAAATATCCTAAACATAGTCCTGACTTAAACAGTCATCTGCCCTTAAATAAGGTGAAATAGAAGAAAACTTATTGTGTTTGAGGGCTGTTAAGATATTTACTATGCACATTATATAATATCAAGTCCTTCATAAAGGAATAAAGTCCTTCCCATGTTAAAAGCAACCTTATCTTAATACTTTGCTTCATTGCAACTCAAGTTTTTTTTTTCTTTTAACAGGTCCAGTGTGATGACTGTCAGCGATGGTTTCATGTCCAATGTCTGGGTATGAAACTTGCACAGTTTGAGATCGCCAAACAAGAAATTTGGAAATGCCCATTATGTAAATAAGTGATTATATAATTGTACTGTACATAATGACGTGAAGTAGGGGAGGTAGTTGAGTTTTTTTTGTAGAATATATGTATATTCAAATGTGTGTATAAAGTAAAATAATGCAAATGTTTATTCAGTTGTATAGTGCTACAATTTTATGCTACTGTTATGTAAATTATTTTCTGATATTAAATAAGTTTCAAATTTCAAGTTTATTACCATACGAACATAGTCAAGAAACACATTTTCCCTGTACAGTGACATTCTTTGCTGTTCAAAAAAATCATATAGGTAAAGACCAGGATGGGTGAAGCTGGATTAAGGGTAGAAGAGAAAAAAGTATATATGTAATATAACAACAGAATAAAAATATAAAAAAAACAGTTTGAAAAACAGCATATGAAAATATTTATTTAAAACAGTCTACGATGAGTGTGCAAACAATCCACAAATGAAGAACATACACTATAAACAGTTTACAAAACTGATATTGTGCCTATATAGTATTGTGTATTTAATTGTTCAATTACTGCATATATTTCAATTACTGAATATTTTTCCAAAGAAAATGTGTGTTGCAGGAATTCATTCAAAGTAAAACGATGAAAAGAAGTAAAATCAACAACAACAAATATTGCTTATAATCACTGACACATAAAAATATGACACATAAATATGCAAAGTGATTTTTTAATTAACAAAAAGTTGTGCCCTCTGCTGGACATGTGGACACACATTTTAGAATGGGTTTTGAGGCAATAGGTCACATGACCTGGAAGGTATTGAAGTAAAATCAATAAAAATTCTATAAAAAATGATTAATAAATAATGAAAGTTATAATATTGAATAAAAAAGTTTGTGCCCTCTGCAGGCAGGTGGACACACATTTGAGAATAGATTTTGAGTCAATAGGTCACCTGACCTGAAAGCTATTGAAGTAAAATGCAGAATGATTGAATATTAATTGCTAATAAATATGGAAAGTGATAATATTGACAAAAAAAGTTTGTGCCCTCTGCAGGACAAGTAGACACACATTTTAAAATAGATTTTGAGGCAATAGGTCACATGACCTAAAAGGGTATTGAAGTAAAATGCAGAATTATTGAATATTAATTATTAATAAAAATTTAAAGTGATAATATTAAATAAAAAAGTTTGTATCCTCTGCAGGACAGGTGGACACACCTTTTAGAATCGATTTTGAGGCAATAGGTCACATGAACTGAATGGTATTGAAATAAAATGCAGAATTATTACATATTAATTATTAATCAAAATGAAAAGTGATAATATTGACAAAAAAAGTTTGTGCCCTCTGCAGGACAAGTGGACACACATTTTAGAATAGATTTTGAAGCAATAATTCGTTTATTTATTTTAAATATCAGTGTTTATAATATTAATTTTATCCGTATTTCAGTCGGACAGTAATTTGCAGACGGTCCCTAACGCGCGCAGTAGACGACGTGCTTTCTCCGGACTCTGTTAGCGAATCTCCACTACAAATCTGGTCGCCGGAGCTCAAATATCCAACGTCCAACCTCAAACCAACTTTACCGCGGTACCTCACGTTGATTGCAGGGATATCAAATGCACATTTGAACTTTATACAGCACCTCAATTAGTAAAATCACTCACACTACGAAATGCCACTGAATAAACCACAGATCATTTTTAACACTGTGAATATTTACTGTACTGTACAATTTTACATGCATAATTAATTCTTCTGTCCTGTGTGAAATCAATAAGAATAATATATTACCAGTCTACACACACCAGTAAATGGGAAATGGTTTAGTCTTGACCCTTACTTGGGAGTGTGAAATGTCCAGATGCTTAATGAATTAAAATAAATATATAAATAAAAAGGTCAAAGTGATTAGGTACCAAGTGTACAAAAAGGAAAGTAAGAAATAGAGAAAGGATAAAGGTACGCAGCTGTTATCTCTGTATGAGTTTAATATTAAGGGGAGTTTGGAGTCAGGGTGCCGTACACACTACAGACACTGCTAGAACATTCAGAGCAAAAATTACAGCAAATCTCAAATCCTGTAAATGTCTGTAATCAGACAAATCAATCTGTAATTATTGATAGATACACTGTGATTAATGATTATATTTACTGCAGAATGTTAGGGAATCCAAATAAATATCAATTGATATCAGTGGCGGCCGGCCCATAGGGGGCGCTGGGGCACCGCCCTCCCTGATAAGAGGGGCTAAAAATGTAAAATATATTTTTTACAAATTAAGTTTTTAAATTCGGTTTACCCACCAGTATGTGTCTACATGCGATATGAATAACATATACAACATTTCCCACCTAGTGACATTCATTCACCAGTGAATTTCCACAGACAGACTTGTATCGTTTCTGTCATGGGGCGCTGAGAAAAAGCGCCCCTGAGTGCAGCCAAATAGCCCGTCATGTAGCTGTTGCTAGGGTAAATTAATAAATATGCGGCCAATCAGGTTCTCAGAATTTTATGGTCTTGGGGCGCTGGAAATTCTGCCCCAAGCCGCAGAAAATACCGCGAGATTTAAGTTTTTTTTTTTCTTTTGAGGCGCGGCCAATCAGAGAGAGGCGCGGTCAATCATAGTAATGATGGCGAACTTAACGAGCGAAGAGCAGTTTCCACCAAATTCGGTGAGATCCTTATTAATATACCCGTTTTAGACTGTTGTGTTAAATTGCATTTTTAAAACTGTTTTTCTTTGTGTGAACCACTTTGAGATGCAACTTCGCTTGGAAGGTGATTCAGCTGATCATACCCTTTGATGTTGATTATTGTATTTGATACTCTCTTAAGCATGCATGGCGTATTATACAATGGAAATTTGTTCATTTACTTTATCTGTGAAACTGATGATTTTGAGGAGGAGATTAAATCATTACTGTTAATTGTAATCATCGTCTGACTGTTGATTTTAATTCTTATATTGGACTAAGCAAAGAAATATTTTGTCACATCAGCCCCACCAGGAAAAATTTTCACCAGCCGCCACTGATTGATATTTACTATTTTATTCATATGAACACATGTGAACAGCTCATGTACTGTACATATACTGTAATATAGAATGACAATATAAAACACGAGGGACGTTCAAGTCAATATGGGTTAAAAACTTCTCATGAAATTTCAAATAAAGGTGTAAAATTAAGTTACAACAAAATAAAAAACAACCTCCTTCCATCCTTTGTCCTGTATTTCAGTTATTTGGCAACCCTGTGTGACAATCAGCTCTCCTAGAACCCTGCCTAAGCAATCAGATTAGCGGAAAGTAAAAAAAAAACTGTGTTAAGGAAACTGGTATTGTATAACCACATGAATGTCATACACAAAAATCTGCATGCTAAATAAATGTTTATATATATATACTTATGCATAAGACTGTAGATAAGATAACTTAAAATTTTAAAACTTTAAAGTCATAAAAATTGCAGTAAAAATGTTTGGTCTTTAGTACAGATTGTTTTCTTAGATATTTATTAAACTGCATTATTTTTTATAATAGACTGAGGGAGAGTGAGAGAGGGAGAGAGAGAGAGAAAGAGAGAGAGAGAGAGAGAGAGAGATTGGTGAAGGAACCCTCTGGAAAGCTCTTGAAACCTAAATACTGTAGATATCAATATATGCTCAAGTACATTATTTAATGAATAAATACCTCAAATCATTATGAAATCGCATAAAGACTGCACGGTGGTGTAGTGGTTAGCACTGTCTCCTTGCACCTCCAGGGTCCGTGTTCGATTCCCGTCTCTGTGTGGACGGAGTTTGCATGTTCTCCCCGTGCTTGGTGGGTTCTCTCTGGGTATTCCGGTTTCTTCCTGCAATCCAAAGACATGCAGATTAGGCTAATTGGTGTTCCCAAATTGCCCATAGTGTGTGAAAGAGTGTATGGCTGAGTGTATCCGTGCCCTGCGAGGGATTAGCACCCTGTACAGGGTGTACCCCATCTCATGCCCTAAATCTCCTGGGATAGGCTCCAGACCCCCGCGACCATGAATACAGGAAAAAGCGGTATAGATGATGAGTGAGTGAGTGAGTGGAAATGTGAAAATGTTCAATAATCAGATTTATGCAGTAGGCGTGGTCACTGAAACACTCTTATCCTGTACAGCTCATCCTCTCTCTGTTCTTGCTGCTCCACACTGCAGTGGAGCAACACTGCACTGTCATTTTATAGAAATATGTAACTGGAATGAGAAATCACCCAAACGCTGCAATGCATCAGGACCAGCTATAGTGGCTTAGTGGTTAGAACGGTCACCTTGCACCTCCATTGTCCGAGTTTGATTCCCGCCACGGGGTTTATGTGCATGAAGTTAACATGTTCCTCCCGTGCTTGGTGGGTTTCCTCTGGGTGCTCCAGTTTCCCACAGTATAAAGACATTTAGATTAGGTTAAATGTAATTCCCAAATTCCCTGTAATGTTTAAATGTGAGTGTGTACATGTACAGTAAGTGTACACTCCATGCCCTGTGATGGATTAACACCGCGTGCAGGGTGTACCCTGCCCTATGGCCTAACCCTAAGTCTTCAAGGATAGGCTCCAGGCCACCCACAACCCTGTACACAGTATAAAGCGGTATACAGTAGATGATTGAGTGAGTGAGTTTATTTCTCCCCACTGTAGACAGATTTGAGGTTAAACTAACAACAGCATATGCGGAATATACTGTATATTAGGTTTAAGATAAACATTAATGATACACAGTTCATGTTTGGTACAGAGTTACAGTCTCAACTTTGAGCTTTAATCTGATAGTAATAGTGACAACAGGACATAGTGTTAGCTAATTATTAAATATTTAAGTGAACTATGAACAAGGGCAGGGCTCTCAGATTGTAAGGGAAGGAAGGATCTCTCAGTGATTGTAATGATAGTGAAAGTTCTTGACTCTGACCAACAGGCATTAATGAACCATCAGACTGGATACAGACGGTTTAGTTTGTTTGTGAGCCGCTGTGAAATGTGGTCACACTTTAGCTAAAGCAGCAGATATGTTTATATGAGGAACAGAAAAGGTAAGAGGAGTTAGCATCATGCTAAAGTACATGTTAGTCACCAACGACTCAATAACCTTTTAAACTAATCCTCCAAATACACCGTGGAATTGTGCTTTCTAACAGTGTGTTTGTGTGAGTTAAGTTGTTTAAAAGGATGACTCTCTCTTTCTGTGTGTGTTTAGGATTTTATTAGTTTGAACCTACAGAAAGAGATAAAGATGGCGACTGCGAGCAGTAAGTTACGTTTACAGAGATATACAGTATGTATCAATATTATTTATTGCACATTGAACCAACAATGTGTGTGTGTGTGTTTCCTACACAGATGAGTTTAAACTCGTTGATCCTAGTGGTACAGAGGAGTATAATCACTCTGCTGTGACTCTCTCGTGTCGTCTGTCTCCTGAAATCAGTGCTGTTAACATGGAGATCCGGTGGTTTAAGGAGACAGACTGTGTTTGTGTCTATAAGAACAATCAGGTGACAGAGGGGAGACGTTACGAGGGCAGAGTGAGTCTGTTCACTCAGGAGCTGGAGAGAGGAAACGTCTCCTTACAGCTGAGAGACTGTACAGAGTCAGATGAAGGACATTACCTGTGTCAGGTCACTGATGGAGACAGAACAGAGGAGATTACAGTGGAGATGATAAGTGGTAAGTGTTCCTGAACTCCACACTGTATAAACTCAACATCATCATCTGTGCTTCTCATCTCAGTACATGAAACACACACTCAGTATTCAGTATGAGGTTCAGTATACAGGGTGCTAATGTAGAGTGGAGTTTATTTTAGTCCAATAAGAATTGGTTCAATCCACCATTTAAAAAAATTATATGATATACCTCAGTGCTTTTGCACTTACCCAGCTGTTGCAGACGATAGTTCACTGGCCTGACTCGTTCCAGTTGAGGGTTAAGGGTCCTTGACAACGGGCCAGGGAGGTGAATGTAGCACTGGGGAGAAGCAGTAGTACGCGATTGCCGACCTTACATACGGTGACACAGGTAAATCTACTTTATTGACATCAGTGAGACACATACACACGCAGACACACTAGGGGGAGACAAAGTGGCGGCTCAGTAGTCCAGAGAGCCAGATCTTTTTCCCTGAAGCCGAGGTAGCACAGGAACCTTGGATTACGAACATAATTAATTCCAGAAGCACATTAGTATTTCAAAACACTTATAAATCAAAGTGAATTTCCCTATAAGAAATAATGGAAACTTAAATTATTCGGTCCACAACCCAAAAAAATAAATAGGCTACATAAAAATAATTAATACAAAATATAAAGTAAAAATAAAACAAATTTACCTGCACTTTACCTTTAAAAAGAATAATGAGAAAGCAGTACGTGTGTTTGTGTAGTTCTATGTATACCTGTATAGTGGAAAATTCTTGACTTAGGAAAAACTTGGAAAAATAAAGATGTAAAATTGCGTCAGAGACAGAAGCGTTGTTACATGAAATTGTCAGAGTGAAAGTTCTTTAGTCTTTAAAGGGGTCATATTATGCCATTTTAAAGGTTGCTAATATTGCTTATTGAGTCTCTAAAAACAGATTTACATGTATGCAAGGTCAGAAAACACTTTAGTTTTCTCCAAAAATAGATTTAATTTTACCCCATTTCTAAATGATAGCCATTTCGAAGTCATCAAATGATTTGGCAGTTCAAATATTCAGTCTGTCTAAACCCCTCCTTTCCGTAAAAACGAAACGGCCATTACCATAACTGAAAAACGGCTCTTGAGACCCGTCAATACATAGAAAAGATGGCGCGGTTTTACTGTGTAACAACCAGCTATTTTAATATTAAGTGTGGCTACAAAAATCGAGAGGTCTTTTATTTTTTATGTTGGTGTTGCGTTAAAAGGCCGGTGAGCAAAAAGGACAAACACAAACGAGTAGATAAAGCAAACTTGTATTATACAAATACTAAATAAAGTAACCAAAAAGGTGCACAACAACCAAACAAAAACATAAACACTATTTACAAACTATATATATTACAAACGGTACGTGAATGTGTGCGAGTGAGTGGAAAATGTTTAAAGTCTGTGTTTATTGTATGTGTGTTATCCAAATATGGTTCGGTCTCACCGGGGTTAATAAAGTCCGAGAGGCCAATGGCGGAGGGTGAGAAGCCCGGGGAATATGTCCAGTCAAAGATAATCCGGTTAAAAAATCTTCGAAAGAAAATGATCCACAGCAATCTCTCCTTCTCTCGTCCAAACAAATAACGCCAACGCTGGTCAGCCATTACTACTCCTCACCGCCCCGCTCTTTTCCGGCTGTTCCTTTGAAGGCAGATCTATGTCCCGAACAACTTGCCTGCCATCTTACAATTGATGTTACCACACTTTTGTTTATGTGACCAAGCATTCATGCCGGGATTGCTTAAACACTTTGTAATATAAAAACAAAAAAACAATTAAAAACAAGAGCACACGAAACCCCTTCGCATGCGCACTTCGCGTATGTGGATGAATTTTTTTCCCTTGGGGCTTGCCGTAGGATGCTATGGCAAGCCCAGAGGGAAAAATGCATCGAGACACGTGAACTGCGCATGCGCCTTGCCACTTTGCCACAAGTTCAGTTTTGGTGAATAGTGGAGAGTAAACAGTTAAAAAGGATTTTGTGTGCTCTCGTTTTTTATTGTTTTTTTTTATATTACAAAGTGTTTAGGCGAACCCAGCATGAATGCTCGATCACATTAACAAGAGTGCGGTAACATTAATTGTAAGATGGCAGGCAAGTTGTTTGTGACGTAGAATGTGGGTGGACATTATGCAAATATGTTACGGAGTGACGTGGATCCGTAACATAGTAAAAATAGATTTGCTAACGACTTGTTTAGGCAAATGTGAGCCGACTCTTTTTTTTAATAGACAAAAACTTCATTTATCGTGCACTGTCAGTCACAGATAGTGCAGATAGTTTATGTTCACATACAGCTACATGGCACACTGCATGAAAGATCATATTTAAAAAAGCATAATGGGGGCTGTTTAATAGTCTGGTCTGAGCTTTAGGCAGAGATCATTCATGTAAGTAAAGTACTGCACATAGCAGTCTTACTGGACTTTTTTTAACAATCATTTTCTCTGCATATCTAATGGCAGCTAAATGAACTGCTTATTCAGAGTTAATGCTGTTAATATTTTTTTTATTATTAATGCTGTAACTTATACAAATTTTTCCTGATACAGATAGAAATGTGAATGAACGTGGTGATGCTCAGCATTTTCATTCGATATGAAGTGTCTTATTCACCAGTGGATCACAGATGTGTGTTACTGCACCCAGTATTTCATTGTTTAATTAGAAATTATGAATTATTCACTATGTTGTTATTTTAATATAAATATTAAACTTTTAGCTGAACATCTTTGAATTAAAAGCAAAGAATGAAGCTATTCTGTTTGTAAATCATAAGTTTTTCTCATTATATTTTATCATTAACATTACATTTCTCTTTGTTGTTTCACACGACACCTTCAGCACGGGTAAGTAAATAACTCGACTTCACACTAATGATAAACACTGATATTTTATAAACTTATCACCTGATTTTAATTTAGGAATCAAATAGAAGCATAAAACTATTTTCAGATGATGTTTATGTGAAGGACTCTGATCAGTAAGTGAGATTCCACTTCCATCAGTCAGCTTCTTTCCCACAATGCACCTGTGTGTAACCCCACTGCACTGCAATAATGTAGACAGAGACGTTTACCATGTCGAGTAAAAGACACAACAAACATGTAACATATAACACACACCACTGCCAGACTCCATCAGAATCTCATACAGAATCATATAAGAATAAAAATATAACATTTCCCAGGATTCCTCTGGATGGAACGGTTCAGTCTATTCTGCAAGTGTCCAAGTAACATATCAGTATTTTGTATTATTTGAATAATCTGTGACTCATAATTGTGTTCTTACTGAAACACAGAGTGACATGACATTTCCTGACACTTCACAATAAACATAAATCAGAGCTTTAACAGTGTTCAGTGCTTGTAGACAGAATAATTGCCATCACTCGCTCTGCATAACAATCACACCATATTGTGAAAAAGCATTGAAGAGTTGACTCGGCCTAGCGTTCAGTCTCTTTAAGCTAACAGTAGTAAGTCATGTTAATGCACACAGCATAAAGACAACCTGACTGAACTGAGAACAGAAGTCCTTCACTTCATTTATAAAACTTCTATAATAGGAGAGAGGGATTTAGGAGTGAAAGAGAGAAAAACAGAACGAGATCACACATCTTCCCAAGTCTACTGCGACAAATCATATGCTGTCGTAACCAATATATAGACGAGGCAGTAGCAAAGCACACCATTCTGTTATCTGTTTAGTTTTATACATTGATAAATGTCTGTGTTTTTAATTAAAGGAAGTGGGAATCTGATATTCTGTATATTCCTTTATGTACTACAATAGCACATAGATATATTACAGAATATTTAACTATAGATTTAAAATACACAGGGGGAAATGCACATATACTGACATACTGTATATTGGTAAATACATGCAGATATCAGAAAATAGTATTTTCCAATAAATCACAAGATATTTCTGTTCCTTAAGGGGAACTAGCGGTATATTAGCACAATGCTACATTATACAGATTTACTGTGTGTGATGACTGATTGTTGTCTAGTTTTCCTCTTTTTTATTAAGACACACAGTTGTGTTTTAACCAGAGTAACAGTTACTTTCACATTTTCACATGAAACAATTCACATTTGTAATCATGCATTAAATCTTCACTCTCTATTATTTACTTTCACAGTTTTCTTTAGGTGAGTATAAACTCCTTTTCTCTGATAGTGATGTGTTGATGCTGTATGAATAATATATTTATTGTGCAAATGAAATAGATTGGACTGTGCTGTGTGTTCAAAGTGCAATAGCACATAGATATATGAGCATCTACACACACACACACACACACATCTGACCTACATACAAGGTTTTTGTTTGATTGTAATTTTATAGTAATAACTCCTTTATAAAGTTACCGAGACTGACTACAGTAATATTACTGTAGTGTTCACTGCCCGGCCTCCCAGAAAGTCACACACACTAATATTTCATTTGATTACAAGTTTTGTTTATGGTTCCTCATGCTCACAGAGCCCAGCGTATGTCCAGGACATCTGGGAAGAATAATGATGTATTGATGTAATAACCTGGTCATTCAGTACATTTAATTAGATTATTTTTGTTCTGATTAGCCTCATTAACAAGTGGTTTTCTGATAGTCACACAGCTGTTTAGTCCCAATCCTGTGAGCTCTGTGATTTCTGATGTAATATTTCTGAGGATTTTGTTTTTTTTAAATGATTTAACTTTTCCAAGTGTTTGATATCTGATCACGTTCGTTTATGATTTTTTCAGATCATATTTTTTCATGCAGTTTACTGTTTTTTCTTTTTTGTCCAGGTAGTGTACTGTATATAACTTTAGTGAGAGAAGTGAGTTAGAAAGTCCACGCTAGATAATAGTGCATGAAAGAGATTATAACAGAATGTGAGTGAGTGATTCAGTAAATTAGTTTCTTACAGAGTTAATATGATAAAGCTAAAGCCATTTCTTTTCTAAAATCAGCAGAGAAAAAGAAGAGAGACAAACTAATGCAGGACAAAACGTATTTACTGAGAACAGCCACAGAATGTTTATATCTAATACTATTCCATATAATACAGAGACATTTAAAAAATTACCAAAGCATTTTTAAAGAGTCTTAAACTTTATTTTGTATTTTTGTCAGATCGTCAAGTAAAAGACATCTGGGTTATTCAGGTGAGTAAACTGTACTAAACTATTAATGTTCATAAATCTGATACTTACAGGTTAAAACAAATCTTAAATTGTTGTAATAAGTCTATTACCCAGTGATGGGTTACCATACAGTATATACAGCTCGCACTGATGATCAGAAACACAACTGACACATTGAATAGAAACATGGACATTAAAGGTCCCACACGTCCCATTTTTCATTAAATGTTAATATGATCTTTAGGGTCCTAAAGATCATATTAAAATTAAAAATTCTCAATGGTTGTGTAAAAAAAAACACTACTTTTACCTGGTAAAAACTAGCTCTCTTCTCAGCAACCTGTTTCAGTACATGCTCCTTTAAATGCTTATGATCTCTGCTAAGCCCGCTCCCCCAGTTCTGTGGGGCGTTTCTTCACAACACACGTGGGGTATAGGCACAGGAGTGTAGTCCAGTGCGGGCAATGCTTTGGACTGCATTACCCACAAAGCATTGCCCACAACGCAGTGCTTTGTGGGTAATGCAGTCCAAACTGGAAAACGCTGGAATATAGAGCCTGAGCCTGCTTTCTTAAGTAGTTTTTGGTTTGATTTAAATACGGAACCCACCCTGAAGTTTGTAATATCGCCTAAAAACGCAGAAATTAAAAGAATGGACCTGTCATCGACAACAAAAGCGGAGAAGCTTACTGAGAGAGATATGGACGCGATGTGTTTACTGATGTGTTTACATGACTTCTTAATCTTTGACAGACATCTTTATAAACCATCTAACATTACAAAGGTAAACATAATATAGTTTTCCAACTACGTACATAGTTTGCAACTAGACAATCACCTTAACCCATTGTTTATTATAAACGGGTGATTAGGAATTATATAGAGATGGATGTACATAGAGAGGACGACATAACCATGTTCTATGAGAGTGTAAGTTAACTTACACTCCGCATTCATCGTGATTATTAGAAAAGGCGATCTGCAAAGATTCATAGAAAAAGAAATTACACTCACCGAGCCTGGTGAAGATGAAGCAGGAACATGAAGCGTTAGTACAGATCCATTTTTTAGGAGCTGCTTCCTAGCGAAACCGGCTTTATATTGACCTGCGTTTATAAAGCAGTCTGGTGAAAAATGATTAGCGCAAACATGAACGCATTTAGGTAGATCGGCGGGGACGTTAGCTTTAAAATCTAAATTCAGCCACTGCATCCTCAGCAGCTCAAATGTCAGTAGTGAATGACGACTGCTATGTTCGCTATTACACCCAACAACTGTACACCACACTTGCTTAGGCAATGGCCGACAGCTTCTTCTCATTCGGGGCGGGTCTTTGCTAAAACACCAGTGTCAATCACTATAGTAGGAGCGGCCTCATGCGGTGTGGCGTCACATCGACAGGCATTTGAGATTGGCCTGATTTCAGAAGGGGCATGTTGTTTTAATAAATGGAAAGAAAATCACTGGGCGGCTCTTTATCATTGTTGAGTGGTTGTACAGCTTGAAAAAGTGCATGTAGGCCCGTATGACCCCTTTGAGCTGTTTGTTAATGACATTTAACAGACAGGATGCAAGTTCAGATTAATATGTTAAATAAAAAGGTTTTTCCTTTATACAATAAACACATGTGAACTATGACTGTGGCTGGGCTACAAACTAAAGGCTAATGCTAATGATCGTGTTAATGCTAAAGCTAATACAAGCAAACAAAACAAAATACATTAGGATTCTAAACAGAAGACTTTGAAACACGACTTTAAATAGACAAACTAATTAAACTAAACAAGGTGCAGGTGATCACAATTAACATCATGTGACTGACATGTGAGGTGCAATGCATACTGGGAACTGAAGTCTGGAACAAACATGAACATGAAAGTCCTACAGAACACACACAACAGGAACACACAGGGAAAACATGACAGTTAACAATTTACTGTGATTACTGATGTCATAATTATTGATATGATTGTAAACAATTTGTTCAAACATAAACAAAATAAATCATAAAGCAAGAAAAACAAGCTAAATAAATTATTATCTTCACGCATATTGAAGTCCATCTGCAAAATTTGTCTTAATTTAACATGAGGATCTGTGTAGAGACCCAACACCAGGAACAACATAAATTTACTTAAAACCATTTTATTAAAATCTGTAGGGCAAATTTAAGCCCAATCCCAATTCTACTTTCTACCCCTTCCCCTACCCCTCGCCCCTTTCCCTTGTCCCTTGAAACGAAGTGGAAAGAGAAGAGTTAAAATATTTCCCCTAAGAAATGGGACACCACTACAACACTGTTATACGTCATCATACGTATCCGTTCATTTACATGTACACATACAGTATGGCCGTAAGCAAAACAAACAATGCGTTATCAAAAGCTCGGCAAACTGCCGTGCTACTGAAATTTGTAGGATGCAGTAAAGTGTATATGACATAAAAATATATTTTTGTAATATTGCGTAATCGGTGCTATCCGCTAGCAAACTTTAGCAGTTTTTTTGAAAACGTTTTTTTACAAAACATCACCATAAACACAAACACAAGACTAAAATTAATATACATATAATGAAAACTTGTCATAAAAATCCTTATTAATGGCAAAAATTCGTTAAATTTACGGGTCTGCTTGCTCGAGTGAGCGGCCATCTTGAAAATTTCGTTAGCCCTTCGTTTGAAGTGAGGTCCCGAAAAATCTTCGTTTCGAGGGCTATCTGGCCCTTCCCCTTAGCCCTACCCCTCCAACCAAAAGAGAAATGAGACACCCCTACCCCTTCACAAGAACGCGCAAAACGGAGGGGTAGGGCTAAGTGTAGGGGTAAGGGGTAGAATTGGGATTGGGCTTTAATGTTACTTCAGAGAACAAATCCATGACAAACTCTCAGTGTTTGAATTGTGTTGTGTGTTTTAATCATGACTGACTGATGTCCATAAAAAACACATTAAACACAATCAGTGTCTTCACAAAAAATAAAAAAAAATCTGGGACAGTTGATTTTGTTAATAACAGTTAATAATATATTGTGTTATTTTGTGATGCTAAAAAGAAAAAAAATAGACATTTGATTCTTCAGTAGAGGGTTGTTTATCTCTCCTGTACGTGTTTCATGTTTAGTGATTGTGCTTTTCAGTTGCATTAAAACTTAGTGTGTTACTAAATACAATATCAGTTTAAATCAGTCTTAATCAGCTCAGTGTGTAGTGTTAGTAATATCACCTCTCGGTGACACACACACAAATACACACACACTCTTTATGTTTATTTAACACTTTATTTACATACAGTATGGAGTCAGGTATAAAACCTTCACACTGATTTATTCTCTTTCACAGAGTGACAGAAAATGGACAGAAGATAAGAGAATAAAAATGAAGATCTCGGCTCTACAGACTGGTGAGTGTGGAAGGAGCTACAAAAGTAAACACACCTGATCATGTTTTGTACAGTAAAGTGTTTAATAGTGAGATCTCCACACTCTCTATTATTATATTCCCTATTATAAACATTATTTAAATATTATAGAGAAAGCACACAGAAAGTGTTTATGGAGGAGTAAAAACTTAGTGATATTCACTATGTACACTTAACTTTTAATATCTTTAACTATGAATTAATCAAAGTCACACGTTTTAAACTCAAGGCGCTGGGTCCAAACACACCTTAAATGGGATTCAGTGATTGATGCCAAATCCTGAAACACATCTGAAACACATCACCCAGTGTACAGAGCAATAAATACAGTCTGCTGGGGAAAAGAGAAGATGAGAGAGAGACAGGAGACTAAGTACATGTCAGTTCCTAACAGAGACAGTCCTGTGTGAGTTCTCCATGAGTCTCCTCATGTTAGATATTTTTTAAGTTTTGGAAAAAAAACAAAAAAACAAAAACAAAAACAGGATCAGTATAACTAATGTTATCACTTGATATTTCAAACAGTTGTTTACTTTTTTCTTCTTTTTTAAGACTCGATCCTACATTCAATGCCTAGTGTAATATACAGTATCTTATTTACCAGAAAATATATTTTTAAATAAATACTTTTAGTTCATGAACTGTTAAACAATATTTACATTTATTGGGTGTGATTTGAGTTTGACATCCTGCTCTAAAGCTGGCGTTCTCAACCAGTGGGGCGTGGCTGTTGTACTGTTACATTAGAATATCAGAGTGCCTTAGTTCACTAACGTTACCGACGCTGCTTTATTGTTAGTTTTTGTTAGATTCCACATGGACAGTGATTTGCATAAAGATTTTTTTTTTGTGAAGAGCTTTACACAAGAACAGTGGCTTACAGATAATGTTATGAATTGAATTGATGATTTCTTCACTAAAAAGGGCTTGATTGGAAATACTGTACTGGTGTTTGCACAGAGAATAAGCTAAGTTGATGACAGGGATACATCGTGGTGTTGTAAAACACATCCAAGATAGAACCTCTGACACCAAGTGGACACACTGTTTCTTACTGTACATAGGGAAAGTCTAGCCATAAAGCAGATGTCACCAAAACTGCATATAGTCATGAACGTGTCTTTGGAAATGGTGAACTATATCTATAAAAATGCACTGAACTCAAGGTGTTGTGCAGCTCTGTGTGAAAGACTAGATGCAGATCATCTGCAGTTCTTGTAACACTGAAATATAATGGCTTTCAAGAGGACGTGAGCTTAATCACTAAGAGAAGTTATTCTTTGCAACAGAAGAGTCTGGGACGATTTGTCATGTTTTCACTCCTAAGTGAAAGTCTGTAAGTGTGTGAAGTACATCCCTGGTTTTACTATAATAAAAGTCAATGTTTCTAATTAATTAAATTGCTCACTTTAGTTTTTCTAATAAATAATTAAATCTTTAATCATAACAAGCTGTACTTCTGTAACTGATGACTGATTATGATCACATTAATCATTCAGTTTACTCTCTTGCGTAATATTTTAAAGAACTGAAGGGAGCATTAAAATCACTGGAACATAAAGACCAACAGCTGGAGGATTATAAAAGACAAATAGAGAATAAAGATACAGAACTGAGAAACAGAGAGAAAACCAGTAAAAACAAACAGGAGACACTGGGACAGGAGCTGGAGGATGAGAAGAGACAATTACAGGAGATGATGATCGTACTGGAGCAACAGAAAACTGAGTTAGCAGAAAAAAACAAACAGCTTGAAGAGACAGAGAGACATCTAACTGAGAGAGAGACACAGCTAATGGAGAGAGACAAACAGCTTCAGGAGAAAGACAGACTTCTAGAGGAGAAAACAAAGCAGCTGCAGGAACAGACAGATCCAGAATCATCAGCCCCCATCAGGAGAAGAAACAGCAAGGACGTTTTATCTCCATATAGTGAGTAATTTGTTACAGTAGGCACTTTAAAGCTTTTCAAAATGTACTTAAAATATTAATCTACACCTAATAAATCATATGTAAGGACATGAAATATACTGTAATTATACTTAATGATGCAACTCTTCAGCTACTGTAAGGAAGTGTAATTTAAACAGTGAAAGTGATTAATTATAGAAGAATGTCTCTCTCATTCTGACTGGTTCTGATGTTTACTATTGAGTGGAGAGACTCAGGACTCAGCAGCACCAATCAGGAGAAGAAACAGTATGGGGGGAATTTGTCCTGATTGTAATTGATTAATGTTAGTTGTTGAGTGTGTAACTCAACACTATTTTAGGAGTAAAAGAGACATCAATAAAGGGACACAGCAGGCAGATGTAGACATTTATATTTATAATTAGATTACAATAAAAAGATCAATATTGTGTAAAACTGACATAAAATATTATCATTCACAAAAAAAAAAACATGTAATAGATAAGAGAGAAATATCTGTAAATATCCAGGGATCCTGGACAGAGTAACAGAATAGGATTTGCCCTTTTTGTTTGTGTGAAATGGAATTGTAGCTGTTAAAGGGGAAAGATCACTAGTGGGAGGGACTAAGAAATCACCAAATTAGGACAAAGTGGGTAAAATAATTATTCATCAGCTAGGAATATACATGAACAAATGTTTTATTTTCTCCTAAACACATATGTTGCTGTTAAAACAAAGTCAGACCTAACCTTCTTGGAGACTCCTAACTGTTTTGTGAGGTTTATGAACTACCCAGCTAGGATAGCATGTGAGAGAGACGTGCACTGAAACTTAATTGTTACTGCTGACATTAAACTGGACAATACTCATTTACTAGACTGCTGTTCCTACAATTCACTCTCATGGAGTTATTTTTTTTTTCTTTTTCGGTTCTTAGAGGATGATTATGCTTCATTCTCTTAAAGTATGTCCCCTAACGGTCACTTTTACATAAGGGGAAGCAGGGTCTACTGAGCTCACAATTAGGACTTTTTTAAATTGACTTTAAAAACATAATTTATGTACAGTAAGTCCCTGAATTAGGACATTTGATATGCAGATACACAGATATGATACGTATATATGAATGGACCACGGTTCTAGGAACATTCCTAAATGCGAACAATTCACAGAAATAGCTTACGTGTATTGTACAAAAATAGACACTGCAGTGGACCGGATACCAATATTTACAATATACAATATTTGCAATGTGTAAGTAAATGTATAAAATATCTAAAGCCTGGTATATTGTATGTGTGTGTGCAGTAGAATTGAGTCGGACTCACCAGTTTCAATGAATCAATCCTGGAGCATCATGATAGAAAATGTCTGTCTTGTAAAGCTGTCCTGATGCTGAATAATCTGAAATTTTTTTAAAAACCCTCAACAAAACAGAGTTTACAGTCCAATACAGTGGGAAACAGGAGACAAAATTGCGTCCTTTCGAGCGCAGTAAACACCATGTGTGTTGTCCCTCCCTCCCAGGTTGAATTTTATCGAGGTCAGCTGACTCGTTAGACATTTAAAAAGACTTACATGCAGATACGGTTTATGGCCACATAATGGCAGTGTGGGGGACAGATGCAACACTCAGATTTACTCAAGTGGATTGTTATGCTTTACATTGTAAATTCGTGTCAAAGGTGTATAAAGCCATGTTTGAGTTTGAGAATTTTTGCATTTGCCATGTATGCATTCGGACGGGACTAACATTTCCGTGTTCATTAAGGAGGTAGGAGTGTCTGTGTTTTACATGTGGGCGTTGCACAAGACCATATCTCCAGGATGCGTGGATTGCGTTGGTGCGCAAACTTGAATACCGGCGTGCTAGAGATAACACGGTAGTTCATGTTGACCAAAACACAAAAGAAAATGATTTTGGAAACAACATTTTCGGCAATCACAGACATTTGCAGTCGGACAGGATTAGATTTCTCAGAGGACCGCCGAGTTTGCTGAAAAACAGTAGGTAATTTGCTCTGGAATTTCGTGTGAGAGAAAGACAAACATAGAAAATCACAAAGTACGTCTGTGAAACTTAAATTTCTCTAACAACCCCCTGTAAAACTAGTCCTGTCCGAATAGGGCTTTTTCGGACTTCTGAACGTGCTACCGGAATAGAACTCATTTGCAAGTCGGGGACTTTTATTTAACAGTTTTAACTGTGATTTTTTCGAGCCAAAACAAACACAAAGCAAAGCTGTAGTCGAGAAATTAAAGTATAAGTTCAAGGCCGTTAAATCCGAGTGTAGTGATAAATCCAAAACGTAAGGACGAGAGGCGAAAAAACGTCTCGGGTTACTTTGCTGTAACCCTGTTTCCTGAAAAGGTGGGAACGAGATGCTGCATGAAAACGCTATGGGAACATTGCCGGTTGAGTGTTGCCGGTTGTGAAGCATGTGTGTATCAAACACGCCAAATTTTGGCATATATAACCTCAGTCAGGTGACGTCATTTGATGAAGCGCACCTGCAGGTTATAAATAGGACTGAACCGGAAACATTCCTCAAATCAGTTTTGTCTGAAAGGACGTCCAGTCATGCAGGCAGTGTGGCATTGGAGCGCAGCATCTCATTTCCGCCTTTTCAGGGAACAGGGTTACAGCAAAGTAACCCGGGACGTTCCCTTTCAAAGGCTACATTAGATGCTGTGTGAAAACGCTATGGGAACGAGAACACCAAAGCCGCTGCACTGCAAGTGTCTGGACCCCAACGTTGTGTAGCGTGTGCCGAGGAGGCCGAGGAGGTCTCAGAACTATCTCTGGGAGGCTGACTCGAGGGCCCGTGAGCCCGGAGTAGCATGAACATCCAGACTATAGAATCTATAGGAAGCTCTGACTAGCCCAGGGACAAAGTCTAGGCTGGACGGGAAGCCTGCAGATCTCCAAAAGTAATTATAAGAAAAACCATCTTGAGGGTCAGAAGCCAGACAGGCGCTGACTCTAGTGGTTTGGAAAGGGTGTCAGCCAGACCCCATCAGTCAGAACATGACAAGCCGAAATAGCGGCTATGTACATTCTGAGGGTACTAGGGCATAAGCCTGAGGAAACTTCTTGCAGAACTCCAGCAATGAAACAATTTGGCAGTGGACTGGGTCTACAGGTTTCGCCATGCACCACTTTCAAGTACCCTCTCCTTGAGGGCATAAGTTCTTCTAGTGGGTAAAGGTTCCAGGGCTCCAACTCCATGTGCCCTGGAGTGTAAATCGCCTTGAGGGACAGGGACTCACCCTGTGCCCAAAGCAGAACCTGGTGCGCTAGCTTATTCAAGCGGCGCGAGCACAGTTCGCCCCGGCGATGATGTACGAAGCTACCCTAGTGTTGTCCACTCTCACTAGGGCATGGTAGCCTCTCAACTGCTAGAGGAGGTGTTTAAGGGCCAATATAAAGTCATCAGTTTGGGGCAATGGATGTGCCAGGCAAGAAGATGGCCTCTCCAGCTTCTTTGGGCTGGACGGCCATCTAAGACCGCACCCCAGCCCGTGAGGGAAACGTCTGTCATTAGCGACGACAAAACGCATGCAGAGTGGGACCCAAAGTCAATAATTGGGGTCTGAACCACATAAAAAGGGTATAAAGCCACCTTGCACGTAACCCGTATTTGCCTCCGGGGATTGGCCCTTGAGTAATCCCCCTGGCTTTAGCTATAATGTACATCGCCCTGTGGGACAGGAACTCATCCTGTGCCCCAAGGAGAACCGGTTGCGCTAGCTATTCAAGCGGCACGAGCACAGTCCACCCTGGCAATATGTATGAGACTACCATAATGTTGTCCACCTGCACTAGGACATGGTAGCCTCAACTGCTGGAGTAGGTGTTTCAGGGCAAAATAAAGCCATTATTCGGGGCAATTGATTTGCCACGCAAGAAGTTGGCCTCTCCAGCTCCCTTGTGCTAGACGATCTTCCAAGACCGCAACCCAGCCCGTGAGGGAAGCGTCTGTCGTTAGCGTCTGCGCTGACAAAAGACGCACGTAGGGTGGGACCCAAAGTCAAAAACCGGGGTCTGAACCACATAGAAAGGGTACGAAGCCCTTGGCGCTTAACCCTTATTTGCCTCTGGGGGTATGGCCTTGAGTACAATCCCCTTGCTTTTAACCCCAACTGAAACGATCTCATGTGCAGAGGCCCAAAGGTATTACCGTAGACACAGCTGCCATGAGACCTAAAAATCTCTAAAAGTGATAAACAGTCACTTTCTGGCCTAGCTTGGTTTCCTTCAGGGTGTTGGAAATAGATTCGACACGCGCAGGAGACCCCTGTGCCCGCATTGCGATCAAATCCTATGTGACACCCAAATATGTTGTGTTCTGAGCAGGAAAGAGAACGCTTTACGGCATTGAGTCTTAATCCTTGGAACGGAGATGAGCTAGGACGACATTCTGATGTCGTAGAGCTAGCTCCTGAGACTGAGCCAGCATCAGCTAGTCATCTAATGTGCGGGTTAGCTAGACGAAATGGAAGGACCCGATACTGGTAAGCTTCGCCCCAAAAGCGAACTTCAGGAACTTTCTGTGTTGTGGCAATATTTCCATGAAAATATCCAGATTGATTGTCACAAATCAATCCCTTGGTTGGATTTGAGAGCAATCACTTTGCCAGTCAATATTTTGAACCTGTCTTCTTTTGGATAGGGGTTTAGCCCGTGAAGATCCAAAATCAGACGCAGCCCCCCGTTTCTCTTGGGAACCAAGAAAAACCAACTGTAGTAGCCTGACTCTCTGCCTGGTAGAGGAACATGTTTTATGGCCCCTATTCCCAGGAAAGTCTTGTAACTCAGCAGATGCGCCCTTTCCAGTTTGAAGTGGAGACCACGCTGTTGAAACGCGGAGGGCGATGTGAGAACTGGATTCTTGCAAGATATACTTGCCAGTAGCTTCCACGCTGCCAGTTTCTTGAAAGGGGCAGGGTTTTTGCGGTTAGATGGGGGGGTGTTAGCTGTTCTGCATCCTGAACATGGCAGGAGAAAACCGAAAAACTAACATTTCTTGCAGACCGGTGTTGTCCGAAACACCAGTGGTGGCGGAGCAAGAACACCGACCTCCTGGGGGTGCCAGGGAGAACACTTCATCCTTAAAAGGGATTCTACGTGCCTCTCCCCGGGGGGCCACCCCCACGGTCCTGGACGAATGAGCCTCAGGACTTCTTCTTTGTGAAGAAGACAGTATGTAGGTCTGACTTCTTCGAGGCAGATTGCAAAGCGTGACGTCTTACGAGGGGGTGCCCGGCTCATAACGCTCTATGGCTGTGCTTCACGCTTCGCGAGAGTCAGACCCGGTCAGGGCTGGGTGGCCGACAGTCCCAAACCTTGAGCGCGGCGGGCAAGGACTTTCCCGAAGGCTTATTTGTATGATTTCGCCTCCCAAACCTAGTGGCGACGTTCGCAGCATCGCCAAACAGGCCAGAGGGCGAGATGGGGGCATCAAGGAGGAATGCACGATCCTTACCCTTGATTCCCACGTGAGATTTAGCCACAGGTAACTCTCTAGGAACACCATCGCAGCCATAAAACAGCCAATAGCACGGACCGTCTGCTTTGTTGCACGAAGAGACAGGTCTGTGGCTCAGCATAATTCCAGGAATGACATTATATAGCCCCGCCAAGTCTTTCTGCAGGTCAGCCTGCTAAGCCTGCAAAGAGCACCAGCCTGATCAGCTGCCTGAAAGCAGGGAAGATGTCAGTCTACACGGCTTGGTGGGAAGTGTATGCTTTTTCAGGAAGGATGATGTCCTAGGAGAGATATCCCCAAGCATCTCTATATCTGGGACATCATCATATAACCGCGCCTTGCATCAACAATATTTAAATAAATCGAAGTTGATGGCATGAAAACATGGGATGAATAAGGCTATTCCATGAAAGAGTTAATTCGTCATGAAGGTTGCCAAGAAGGAAGGGAGAGAGAGAGCGAAGTTTATCCGAGGTTTCTCCCCCCGGCCACCCGACAAAAACCTGTCGTCTTTTTTTTTTTATTTGATACGCACATCCGGCAACACAGAAAGATGTTCCCATACCGTTTTCATGGAGTATCGGATGTAGCCTTTGAAGGGGAATGAGAAACAAGGCAAGGTCGGTAACATGAAAAATCATGAAGTAAAACGCCAGAAAACACTTAGCGGACAGTTTACCTTTACCCCCTCCTCTTGAGTTGGAAACAGTGGTGGTTGGTAGCCTAAACTGCACTGGAATGGAGACGAAAAACATTAAGGGTTAACTGCTTAGCAGTTTCCTTGGCGGAGGGAAGCTTGGGAAGTGGAACCAGGTGGACGGACTTGGAGAAACGGTCAGCGATGGTCATGATACAGGTGTTCCCATCAAATGAGAGTAGGCCTGTTACGAAGTCCAGCAAGATGTGCGAGGCCAGCCCATGGGCGGTTGTTGGGTTTGTAGCGGGTGCAGATGATGCAGGCTGCCACAAAGCTGAAAACGTCCCTCTCCATCGTGGGCCACCAGAAGCACTGTTGGAGGATAAAGAGTGTCAGGGCAGAGCCTGGGTGACAGGACAGCTTGGATCCATAACCCTATTCCATGACCTGTGAGCGTAGACAGAGGGGGACGAAAAGACGATTTGGAGGGACATTGCTTGGGCCGGGTTCCTGAGTCAATGCCTGCTTAACTTTCGCCTCAATGTCCCGTTCCATGGCTGCTACCAGACAACGTGAGGGCAGGATAGTGTTGCACGGCGTAGAGTCATGGGGAAATGAGAACTGGCGTGATAGAGTTGAACTGGGAGAAGAATAGGGACCAGCGAGCCTGTCGGGCATTGAGCATCTTGGCTTTATGCAGGTATTCGAGATTCCTGTGATCAGTCCATACTAGAAATGAGAGCTCAGTTCCCTCCAGCCAGTGCCTCCACTCCTCTAGCGCTAGCTTGATGGATAGTAGCTCTCAATTGCCCACTTCGTAGTTCCTCTCAACCGGGGACAGACGATGGGAAAAAAAGGAACAGCGGTGCAGCTTGTTATCCTGTGGCGACCTTTGGGACAGGATCCCTCCGGCGCCGGTGTTGGATGCATCCACCTCCACTACGAACTGGCAGGAAGGGTAGGGGATGATTAGTATAGGAGCTGAGGTGAACCGTTTCTTGAGCTTAACGAAGGCTCTCTCTGCCTCCTCGTTCCAACAAAAGCGCGTCTTGGAGGAAGTCAGAAAGATTAATGGGGCGGCGACAGAGTTGTACCCTTGAATGAACTGACGGTAGAAATTGGCAAAGCCCAGGAATCGTTGGAGATCTCGTCGCGAGGCTGGAGTTGGCCAGTTGGAGACTGAACCTTGGCCGGTTCCATCTCCAGCTGCGAGGGGGAGATGACAAACCCTAGTAAGGTGGTAGTCGTCGTGTGAAACTCACACTTCTCTGCCTTGACATACAAGTTGTTTTCTAGGAGTCTCTGTAATACTTGGCGAACGTGGTGCCGCTGCTCCTCCAGGTCGTGAGAAAAGATTATTGTTATCTAAATAGAGATGAAGGTTCTAGAAGTCTCTGAGTACATCATTGATCAGGCTCTGGAAGACGGCGGGGGCATTGGTGACCATTCTGAGGAGAAGGTGGAGGCTTGTAGCTCGAAAATCAGTGAGCACTGGGCGAAAAAGCATCTGCATGTACCTGGCTCTTCTCCACAGGTAGGCCGAGGTAGGCGTGGTTTGCGCGCGATTTCAGGGTTAGTGAATCGAGCTGAGTATAACCGGAGTTGTTGCATCTCTGTGGTGATGCTGGCAAGAGTTTGCCTGGTGGTGAAGTGCTCTTGCTGCTGCTTCTTGAGGAGAGCACCCTGGCTCTCCAGGGCCACTCTCATCCTGTCGTACTCTGCTGGATCCATAAAGTGGTTTGATTATTCTATCAGAAGGGACAAAACGAACAGGCAGAGGGATGGATCCAGGTGCAGAAAAGCAGGTGGTTTTGTGAGGCATTGGGCAAGCTGTGTTACGAGAAGAAGAGCCGTAGTCAAATGACGAAAGGAGGAGTTCAAAGCCGTGCGATCCGTCAGCGTGGGCGTCGAGCCAAAACAGGGGCGAAGCAGAGTCATAGTCGAGGGACAAGAGTGGGAGTTCAAAGCCATGTAATTTGTCAGTGAGGGTTTCGAGCCAAAAAAAAAACACGAAGCAGAGCCATAGTCGAGAAACGAAAGTGAAAGTTCAAACCCGTTAAATCCGAGTGTAATGATAAATCCAAAATGTGAGACAAGAGGCGAATATAGGAGAAACAAAGCGAGGTCGGTAACGTAAAAAAATCATGAACTGAAACGCGAGAAAACTGCGGCAAAAACACACAATAATCCAGCGGCGAGATCGCGCGCTGCGCCTTCTTATAAGCTGGAAGAAATCAGCGCCAGATAAGACACCGGTGAGCCGGCGGGGCGGTCCGGGGCATGTAAAAAGAGATGACAGCGTGGGAAAACACGCCAGCGTGGTAAAGAACATGAGAAAATATAGAAATCCAAATAGTTTTTCTTCTATTTATTGCTTATAAAACATTTGTAAATTTTTATGCTGTAACATAAAATGGCAATTAGTCCCTCACTCACTCATTGTCTATACCGCTTTATCCTGTATTCAGGGTCACGGGGGGCCTGGAGCCTATCCCAGGAGGGTTAGGAAACTAGGCGGGGTACATCCTGGACAGGGTGCCAATCCATCGCAAGGCACACACACATACATACAGTTACTCAAACACACAATTTGGAAACGCCAGTTAGACTAATCTGCAGGTCTGTGGAAGGAAACCAAAGGATTCAGAGGAAACCCACCAAGCACGGGGAGAACATACAAACTCCATGCACATGACAATTAAGAGTTTAATGATTTAATCAAATTGTCGAATAAAACTTTCAATTTAAAATTATTTTAAATAATAAGTCAACAACAACAGCACTAATATCAATAATGAGAATAATAATAAGAATGATAATATGGCTGGTAATACAAATGTATGTCACTTTTATTTCCAAACAAAGTTTCTGCATATATAATAAAGCTACAGTATCAGTTTTAGTCCTTATATTATTCAGCTTTTTTATCTGAGTGGGGAGGGTTTCTGCAATATCTGACAACCTACGCACTTCTACATTTATTGGGAAAGCCACAATGCAATGGCAAGAGCAAGCGCAGCTCAGTGAGTGTAAATACAGTACAGTCTCGATTAAAAGTTTAAGACCACTTGAAAAATGGCAACAAATCATATTTTGCATGGTTTGGTCTTAACAAGGTTCCAAGTAGAGCTTCAACATGCAACAAGAAGAAATGGGAGTGAGACAAAAAAAATTTTAAACATTCAATTAATTAAAAATAACAAATAAACTGAAACAGGCTGTTTTACTGCTGATCAAAATTTTAGGACCACATGCCTTTAAAAGGTCAAATCTGTGCAAAGATGTGGACTCTGTCATTTTCTGTCAGGTAGTCACACGTTCTGATGGTAAAGGCAAAAAAATTCTCCCTTTTTGAACATGGTCGGATTGTTGAACTGCATACTGTAAGCAGAGTCTCTTACAGCGCGCCATCGCTGCTGAGGTGGGACGCAGTAAGACAGTCATTTGGAATTTCTTAAATGATCCTGAGGGTTATGGAACAAAAAAGTCAAGTGGAAGACCAAAAAAAATTTACCAGCACTGAGACGGAGGATCCAATTGGCTGTCCGTCAAGACAGTGGACGATCCTTGATCCAAATTAAGGTCGTTATAATTTTTTGCCATCTTTCAAGTTCCAACTTAAACTTATGATCGGGACTGTACAAATTATGAGAGCATGAGAAAGAGCAAAATTATGTAATATTTTAAAAGTGGAAGGCCAGGCTTTGCAAAAATCATGACACTGTCACTATAGAATTAATTTGTTAATAGTAATTAACATTTTAAAGCATCATACTTGCCAGATCGGACAAGTTCTATTTAAATAAACTTACCCAGACATATTTTGTGGTTGTCCCGGACAATTGGACAACTGTAAATCCCCCTGGGGAGAGGCTTGTTCATGGGGTCTTACGTAACGCAGTTAGTGAGCAAATAGGAAGATCGGACTATGATTGGAATAAATTTGATAAAAGTTTTATAAAGGATGGACCATCTGTCCACCAACATACTCTAGAGAAAAACATAATCACCACAATGCAGTAAGTAAATAATTCTGTATTAAATCATTTATTCTTAATTTTCAGTGGGTGGAGAATCGTCTAGTCCACATTTTCCACTGTCGGTTCCTGTAGCAGAACTGAGGCTGGTGCTGCTGGGGAGGACGGAGTCTGAGAAGAGTGCAGCAGGAAACACCATCCTGAGCAAAGAGGAGAGGAACCAGGCTGCTACATCTACAGCTAAATCTACAGCTACATCTACATCCACTCAGCAGAGTAAGAGCACACAGGGGGAGGTGGCTGGGAGGAAGGTGACAGTGGTGGACACTCCTGACTGGTTCTCTCCTGGACTCTCTCTGGAGAGGCTGAGACATGACGTGGGACTCTGTGTGCATCTGTCTGCTCCAGGACCCCATGCATTTCTCCTGGTCATACCTGTAAAGCAGCCTACAGGAGAGGAGAGAGGGATGCTGGAGAAAATGGAGGAGATTTTTGGAGAAAGATGTTGGAGAAACACCATGATCATATTCAGTGTTACTAAAGAACTTCAGAGGAAAAACATTGAGGAGTTTATCCAATCAGGAGACCAGGAGGTCCAGAGACTAGTGGAGAAATGTGAGAACAGGTTTTACTGTCTCAACGTTAAAGAGAGTGATGATGGTTCTCAGGTCTTAGACCTGCTGGAGAAGATAGAGAAGATGGTGGGAGGAAGCAGAGAGAAATTCTACAGCAGTGAGATCTACCTGGAGACAGAATCTCAGATTAGAGCAATGGAGACTAAGATCCTGAAGGAAAGAGAATACAAAAGAATGAGAGAGGAGATGGAAGTGAAGGTAAAAATAGATAAGGAGGTGCAGGACTCTCTGAAAAAGATAGAGGGAGTGATCCAGGAGCATGAAGGAGACATCATACAACTGATTGACAGAACAACTGAACTGGAAAGAAAGGTCAAAGAAGAGAGAGATGAAGAGAAAAAGAGAGGACTTGAGAGGGAGCTGAAACGAGAGGTAGAGCAAAGGACAGAAATGGAAGAAAAGGTGAAGAAACTCAAAGAAAAGAGAGAGAGGGAGAGGAGAGAGATGGAGGAGAGGCACCAAGAGGAGATAGAGGAGATCAGGGAGGTGTATGACAAAGAGGTCAGGATGGAGACAGAGAGAAACCTCATAAAGACCATCCTGCCTGAACTCCAGAGAAACATTTTGGCCTCGAAAACAAAGATGCAGGAAGAGTTCAGCAGACAGATGGAGAAGAAGAACAGAGAGCTTAAGACTCTTAAACAGAAACTTTTAGACCTCACAGAGACTCACAGTCTGTGTAAAGAGGTTTATGGGAAAACTGTGAGCAGCTCAGAGTCAGAGAGAGCAGCTGTAACAGAAGAAGTGTCGAAGGGAATATTTCAGACATTGACCGACTTTTTTGTCACTGGATAACAGATGACATTATAACTTTATAACATTATGAAGCCACAGACACTCACCCAGTCTGAAATAAAGTCTTTCAGCCAGTGATTTTGGACATGGCTGAACTGGGATAAAAATAAATCAGCCCTGGCCTTTTTGCTCCAGGCAGCTCAACACTACAGTAGAAGAATTGGTCTAGACAGACACCACCCATGTACAGTACATGTCAGAAAATTTGAATATCCTGGAAAAGCGTGGTTTTTGTTTCTTTGTTTTTGTGTTTGTTTGACTTACAGTCTGCTTTAAAGAGGTTTATCAGAAATCTGTGAGAAGCAGCTCTGAGCCAAAAAGAGCAGCTGTAACCGGAGAGGCATCAAAGGGAATTTCTCTGAAATTTAAAGAATTTTTTCACTGAATAACAGAGTTCATAAAGCCCCAGACACTCACCCAGTTAGAAACTGAGCATGCAATCCAGAGACAGTGGACAGAGCTGGACTGGGATAAACATCCAATTACTTTATTTAGCTGCACTGCATATAAGTTATCTTGTTTTTCAAACACACACACACACACACACACACACACACACACACACACATAAGCATAGGATACCTCTCAATAAGTTCCTATTATCTTCAGGCTCCTCCCTACTGATTCAGCTCCCTCTCCTCCTGCTCCTCCTCATTCTGCCCTTCACTCCAGCCCTCATCATCGATTACAGTTCACTCCTGCTCTCCTCTATGACTCTAAACCTGCTCTTCTACACCTGTCTGATGATGCTGCACAATGAAGAGGTGACTGCAGCAGTCTCTACAGATGTCTGGAATCTTTGCACATTTGGCTGCAAACTTCTAAGCTTTTTCTCACAGAGCTTTTACAAATGACCTATTTTTATATGGGCGGAGCTAGGTACTTCATCGCTATGGTGTCACGTGATTGGTCTTATGCTGTCAGCAGACAAATCAATGGGTCCCTCAGTGGATCCCAGTCTCTCCGTGATAGGCCAAAAAAATTATCAATAAATGTAATAATAATAATAATAATAATAATTTGTATCAGACCTAAATCGCATTGGCCCACTGGGAAAATGCCTGTTATACCAGAGTCCCTGATGGCCCTGATGGTGGACATCACTGAGAAGAGAGATTAGCATAAGGTTAATTAAGGAGCTAATAAGCCAACAAACTGTTATTTTACGTTACAAAAACTCTGCATCAAAATGCCCTAACCAGCATGTATAGTGTAGATTTTTATTTTTATATGATCTGTTCAGTTGGCTGCAAGTGTGTATAATATAATTTAGGTTAATTATTTTTGTCACAAATACATTACTGCACAGTAAAATCTTTTCCTCACATGTCCCAGCGTAACTGGGGTCAGAGTGCAGGTTCAGCCATGATACAGCGCTCCTGGACAATAACAATTTATTGGAGCTGGGACTCGAACCACTGACCTACCGATCAGTAACTCAGTGCCTTAACCCTCTGAGCCACCACTGCCCCTAAAAACATATTAAAAATATATTAACACATATAAAAATATATTAACAGTTACTTCTTCGTTCCTTGGCATGCAGGGAATTAATCAGGTTTTATGAGTGGGACATTTTGGGACATTTTACAAACTGAATGTAAGGTTTTATAATATTGTAAGACATTGTAATCTAATAAGAAGATCCCTGTGCCCTGAGGACAGACCCCTCACTGTGCTTCCTGATGTCTTATGTGGTAACACCTTCTATATCCTGTACCCAGACTAATATACATCCACATGGCTCTTGTCTGCTAGAACCCTTTTGTTTAATCAGGAGAATGTAAATGTATTTCCTCTCTCCTGTTGTCACTGAACACTGAAGAAATAATATTATGCCTCAATGTGTTCGATGCCTTTTATACAATAGAATTTTGAAAAAATAATATGTGAATATAGAAGCACATTATATCCATTTATATTTACAGTTCATGTTGTCGTACATCCTCAAAACACTAGTTGCTTCTATAATTAGTATTATAACATCTAGGAGCACAATCACCAGACTGTTAGGTCATGGGCGGTTATACAACCATTTCACTGCATATCTTACTGTGTATGACTGTTTATGAATGTATGTGACGAATAAAATTTGTACTGAATTTGAATTCAAACAAAGAATAAAGTGTCAGAGAACCTACTGATTCTTACTGTAAGTGCAGATGTGTTGATGGTTTTACAGATGTTTTCTGTCCATTATTTGTTTGTTTGTTTGCTTGTTTTGTGTTGGAATGTTTTCATTAAAACCTTAAAAATATATTGTGGTGGGATGCTCTGAGCAAATCCATATTTGAAATAACTTGAAAGTATTTTTCCATTACTGTGGAGTGTAAGTAGTGCTTCTTTTGTCCAAATCTAGCTTCTGTTCATTTAAGATTCTTATTTCATGTCACAAATGTGTTTTAGCAGTTTGTGGAATAATCAGTAGTGTTACATCCAATTACAGATTAATCATGTAACAATCAAACACAATAATGTATCTGATAAGGGAACTCACAGGCCACATGGCAAGAATGAGCCTGAAACCAGAGACAAAGCACAAAAGACACATTACAAGGTGCTGAGTTCAGAAATAGAGGGAAAAAACAAAACCTCAGCCTACTTGATTTCTGTTTTCTTTTTATGAATAAAATTATTGAGAGATAGATTTCTATAATCACATAATGATAAAAAATAAGGGCATATGAAATATATGTTTTTCTTAAGCATTTAAAAATAAAAAATATACTTTCATATTGCTCCATGTGGCCCCCTGCTGGTGAGGTCTTAGATTGCAACATATGTAGCCTGTGTGTCTAAGACTTCACCGCGTTACACCCCAGCACACAGCATAGTGTTATGTAATACTATAATATGTATCATATATTAAAAAAAAAAAAAAACATTCTAAGGAAATCTTCAAATTGATATTTTTCCATACAGTACGCCCAACTGAAAGTAACATTTTTTTAAAATCGGGTTTATAAGTGTCAATCTAAAAAAAACTGTAATCCAACTCATGAATTCATTACAAAAATCTATAGGATACATGTTTATTTCTGCATTTTTAATACAAATTTTAATACAAAAAATTAAAATACTTTTAAAGAAAATACGTTATTTTGAAAATAAATAATAATAATCAGTTGCCCTACAGGATTATGTTTAAGACCAGGCCTGAAATGTTGCAACACTTTGCCACACTGGAACCCTTTTGGGGGTCTCTAGAAACCCTTTAAACATACCAGTTCAATGTTTTTTGTCTCTCTTACCACGTTAGAATTTAAAAGATATAAAACATTTGTCATAATAATAATAAATACAGGAAGGAGCTTAACGTTAAAAAAAAAAAACTCTTGAAATCCCAAAATGTGTGTAAGAATACTAATGTACGCTTTATGGCAATGCTCACCCAGGTACTAGAGGACATGCATCAACATCATCATCATCATCATAATAATAATAAATGCACAATATTTTACAGATTGCTCTATGAAAATAACTAACAGATAATTGAAGAAACAACCTTTTTTTCAATTAAACCCATCATGACAAAAAAAAAATTTGTTACTGAGATGAAATATAAAGTTTTTTAGTTAATGAAATAAAAAAAATTAAAAAATAACATAATACCCATTCACGACTAGCAGAAAGCTGCTAAGAAAATGTATTATATGAAAAATCCTTTTCTTAGTTTTTTATTACATCAACACATACAGTACTTTGGGATCCTAATGGAGCAGATGGGACAAGATGAGGATCATGGCGTCCTAGAGTAGAAAAACGAAGTGACTTCATATTACACTAGTGATCTATGGGCAAATGCATCAGCATGTCTGTGAAACCATTTCAAACAATAAAGGCTGACAACTTAACTTTTATGAGACTAAATATTGACTGAAAATTTAATTTTGTTTTTTGAATTATGTAACATTAACCCTGCAATTTGACGTCAATTAATCATGGTGTGTTTTGTCCCTCACAGCTCTGGATAAGGGGACACTGCAGTTACCCAACAGTGTACCAACAACCTGATTCCAGTTTAGACTGTATGACTCGAGACGATCTATCAGTGTGTATGTGAGTGTGGAGACATCAGCAATATTCACTTTCCCTGCTGAGTTAATACTTATAGGAACATTGAGGATGCTGTTCATGTTCCATCTGTTGTCTCATCTGCATCTGTTTGTCCTATGAGCAGCAATGCTGTGTGTCCACATGTAGGACAAGTCTTTGTTAGATATAGACAATTTAAAGGTGACACCTGTTTGACAATTGATTGAATTAGGTTAAGTACTCACTGTTGTGAGATACAGGTCTTGCACTGCTAAGAATGAACACGTGTACTTTCTGACTCGAAACATGGTTGTACCTCCGTTTTGGTGGTTGTTACATCAAGCAGGAAGGACATGTACTGGAGAGGACAAATGCTAGCCATGTCACTAGTTTCTGACTGATGGTGAGCTACCTTTTTTCTTTTTTTTTTTTAGAATTTTAATAAAAGCTTGCTAAGGGTCATTCAACCACATATTGGTTTGTGTATGTATATTTTAATAATTAAATTACAATATATATATATATATATATATATATATATATATATATATATATATATATATATATATATATATAAATTGGTATTAAAGATGTATGTTGTACAATTGGAAAAAAAATTAACTCACTGCAAGCTCAATATTGTCATGACATTTATACTCATGATGTCAAATGTAAATGTCTAACCATAACTGTATTGGACATCTGGGACAAGTACTTAATTATTCTACCAGAAATGTTACTGTTTGCCTGAGATCTTTTATTACTAGAGCAAATCCATGGATGTGTTTATATGGAAGTATAATAGTGCCAAAATTCCTCAAAGCAAAATAGCAGGTTGAATTACATGAACTGAAAAAAACGTGTTGCAATAAATATGTTGCAAAAAAAAGTGATTTAGATGCGCAGTACATCAGATAGCCAGGGAGCAGGACAAGACGTCTTCCTTGGTTTAGATGACAGCGGGCAAAGGAGATCTATGGATGAGGAGAGAGAGGAGAGGAAAGTTTCAGTCGCAGCCTCTAGTGGTAAAGAGGAGAAGGAGTCTGAGTCTGGGAGGAATGATAGGGTGTATGAAGACACAGAGGAAGGCAAGACAGAGTGAAGGTTTTTGCGGGTAAAAGAGACATTTTGGTGGTTAGGTTTACATAGAATGGGAAGGGTTATGGTGAAGGATACCAGGTAATGATCAGATTTATGAAGAGGAATAGTAGTGATATCTGTGACTGGGGAAGGGCGGCAGAAAACAAGGTCGAGAGAATTTCCTGCCTTGTGTGTAAGAGGGCAGCTGTTTAAAGTTAAAGAGAAGGAGTTAAGGAGAGGGAGAAGGAAAGAGGATTGGAGTTTATCAGATGGAAGGTTGAAATCTCCTAGAACAGTGAGAGGAGTGTTAGCAGAAGGAAAAAGACTAAGAAGTATGTCCATTTCATCTAGAAAGTTTCCTAGAGAGCCAGGAGGACGATAAATAACTAAGATGTGGAGGTTAATTGGAGAGGTTACCTTAACTGCATGAAATTTAAATGATAAAAAAACCTGAGATGAGACAGGGTGATAGGCGAGAAGGACCATCTCTTGGACAACAGGAGACCCGTACCACCACCTCTGCCAGTTTCTCGTGGAGAGTGAGAGAATACATAGGCAGAGGATAGGGCAGCCGGTGTAGCCGAGTTCTGAGGAGATATCCAGGTCTCAGTCAGTGCTAGAAAGTCAAAAGAGTAATGGGTAGCTAGGGCTGAGATAAAATCAGCTTTCTTTGCAGCAGATTGGCAGTTCCAGAGCCCACCTACCACCAGTGCAGGACAATGAGACAGTACTGGAGGGTAGATGAGGTTTCTGGGAGATCTGCCCCTGCTGTGTGAGTAAAAGCATCTTGGTCTATGAGAACTGACAGAGATAGGTTGAAGACACATGCTAGACTGAGGTAACTGTCTATAAAAACTTGTAACTTCTTGGCAAACAAGAGTTTAAGTCAATTCTCTGTGCACTACCTTTGTTGCAGGATATTCTTATTAACCGCTACCGACACAAGTGTTAAAGGAGACACCTTCAATATATGTAGCTAAGCCCTGCCCACAATTCACACCTTAAGGAAGCCTGAAACTACTCTTGATTAATTACCTGAGAACAAATTGCTTTAGATCTACTTCAATCACACTGCAATCAACACTACCAAACAGCACAAACTAGGTACAGTATACAGTATGAACTAATTGTGTTTTCAAAAACAGTACAAAAGTTAAAAACCTACCTTACCAGTGAAGAAGAATCCAATTTAGAAAACTAAAGCACACACATAACACAAACACACAAAACCTGGCCGAAGCCACTAACCCAAACACCTTTCCCCAACAGGGTGAACACACAACAACCCCTCCCGCAAAGCATGATGGTTGCCAGTCGAAACCCCCGCCCACGCCACAATACATTATACGACGATATAAGTGTAGCCAGCATTCCAGTACGTTGTTACATTGTGGTAATATGCA
The DNA here is from genome assembly GCF_024256425.1 of Clarias gariepinus. Classification (NCBI taxonomy): domain Eukaryota; kingdom Metazoa; phylum Chordata; class Actinopteri; order Siluriformes; family Clariidae; genus Clarias; species Clarias gariepinus. The sequence goes on from NC_071123.1 coordinate 20,993,194, forward strand.
GAGATTACTAATTGTGTGTGTGTGTGTGTGTGTGTGTGAGTGCACACTCACTACTGATCAAATGTTTTGGATCACTTTCTAACTGTGATTAAATTAGAAAAAAAAAAAAAAGAATAGAATATTTTTCTAATCTTTGCTGAAGGCGTCCAAAATATGCAATAATCTGTTATGTTGATGCTGTGTAACAGTGTATCAGGAATAATTTGGTCTGTTTCATTAGCGTGCCCTGTTATCATCCACCACAGACCTCACTTCCCGAGCAAACCTGTGTGTGGAATCTTTCACTCAATAACTGGACATCACTGAAGATCTGAACTTAAGAACCTTTAAGAATATTAGAAAACTTTACAATCTCAACTATGATTATAAATTAAGGATGATTCATGTGTTCGGTTATCATAAAAAAAGAAAGAAATGACTGCAGGATCAAGCATGTTTATCTCATAATACATTGATTCAATCTGAATTGAATACAATGTTGGAAAAATAGAAGGCTGACAAATGCAACAACAACATTATCATCATCACCAAAAACCCTTTTTTACTGAAGAAGAACATTAATATTTTAAAAATATTTCAACTACTTTCAAGCCTGGGTGTTAATTAGATAAAGACAAATATGACTTGTTTCCCCGACTTTTTTTAGGATTACAGATTCTCAAGATATAGAAGAGAACTCCTTCAATAGAACATCCTGACTCAGCGTGTTGAGAGAAACGTTCTTCCTCATGTTCAGACTGATGAGCGCATTAACTCCTTGAAGAACAGCATTTCCTTGGGCTGCTCTGAATAGCGCTCGAACTGGTCCAATCCATCCTGCACTGTCAAAAAAAAGGTACCGCGGTGGCTTTCTTGGGGAACAAAATATATACTAGTATCCTTAAAGGTCTGCAATTTGTCCTTATGATGCAATTTTGTACCCAAAATGAACAATATGTCAGCTTCAGTGTGGAAAGGGACATTTTTGTACCCTTTAAATCTTTTTTTAAGTAAGCCTACGTATATGCTCAACCAGCGTCAACTAGCATCTAGATGTCAATATAATTTATGTCATATTATGACAAAATTTGTTGACATTTGAGTTATTATAATTTGTTATTTCTTTAAACACTAAATGAAATTAGGTATAAGGCAGACTGGCTTGCTTGTGCAGATGTTGTTGTTGTCACTTAAAGAAAATCTTCGCTTGGCCAACGAGTGATTAAGTAAAAGGACACATCACAAGCGTCACAATGTTTTAAACATTAAAAAAGATGTTTGTACGTGGGAGAGTATCTCTCTCACTTTAAATGAAATGTATTTATCCTAATAAGACACCTGAGAATATGGAGACAACATTTTATTAGTGTCCAAAATGATGGCAAATAAATGTATGCCTCATTCATACTTGTAGCCGGAGGGCGCTCTCACACTAAAAGTGAGAAACTGATCATTAAAATAAAAGCTGCAAAAACAATTGTTTGGTGCATGCTTCTGTTTAATGGGTAATTGAATGTAATTTCTTTATCTCTTTTTATATTATAGACAATGATGGATGGAGAAACTGTTGAAATTGGACTGCCTGAATCAATGATTTCATTTCTCTTTGATGGATCATTTAAAAAGCAAGAAAAGTTCCATTGATTTGTTCAGCAGATGAAGACAGTGACATTATCACTCAAACCTGTGCCTGTAGAATGCCAGTCATCACCTGGAGCAAGGGAATAATCCTACTCTTAGGAGTCAGCAGCAGTACCACCTGCATTTTTTCTGGTAACCGTGAACAGAACTTTTAAAATGCTCATCATTTTTAATCATACACATAAGTGTGGTACATCATTTTAAATCTGTTAAGTGTCTACTTTTCTTGATCCACACTCATAATATTACATCATAAAGCATGTGTTTTTGTAAAATAAAGTCGTCTTAGTCTCGGACAATATCTTTCTGAAACACGTCGCTAAAATGAACTGAAACTCAGTGAACACTGCACACACTGACATGAGAAATATAGCTATAGAAAGTTGTCCATAGAAAGTGTCTACTTTTAAATGAAGCAATTTAAATTAATAAAATGAAAATTCTCAGTTTAAGTAATTCGTATGAATCCAAGGAGAATCACAATCTTTCAGAACAACACTGATACTCAATGAAATTAGTTTGACATTCGGAAGCAGTATTTTAGGGCCTGTCGACAAATTTTTGTCCAAATGAAAAGTGAAAGTACTTGTTACTTACAGTACCTGGCTATGTGCCCCAGTTATTCTAATTTATTATTAAACATACAAATGCCATGCATACTGCTTTTGTTTATTAATAATTGTTGAATTAATAGATAGTATTAATTAAGTATTGTGACTTAATTTGCAATATTATATATATTTTTAATAAATCACTATTTCTTCAATAGCTTTTTGGTCATGTGACCATGTGACCCCAAACTAGTACCAAAATAATCTTATTGGAGCCCCACACAAGGTACACCTGATCTTATTACAAGATATGTCTTTATTCATGTTTATTTAATTTTTTAATTAAAAAAACATTATTTCTTCAATAGCTTCTAGGTCATGTGTCCTGAAGACCTCAAACCGGTACCAAAATAATCAGATCTGAGCTCCCCAAAAGGTACACCTATTTGTAGTCCAAGAAATGTCTTTAATTATTTTTGATTTTAATAAATTTTTATTAAATCACTATTTTTTCAATAGCTTTTATGTCATGACCCAGTGACCCCTAAACTGGTACCAACATAATTTAATCTGAGACCCCTAAAAGTTGCACCTCTTTGTACTCCAAGATATGTCTTCAATTATTATTATTTTTTAATAAAAACAAAAAAACATTTCTTTAATAGCTTCTTGTACATAATTTGGAATAGAATGCTGCTCAGTTGTGTCTTTGTCAATCCAGTACCTAGATATTTAGAAATGGTAAGAATGCTTTTTAAATGGCAGCAAGATAAAATAGTGTGTGAGGTGTGTGTGTGTGTGAGGTGTGTGTGTGTGTGTGTGTGTGTGTGTGTGTGATTATCCACAATTCTCTTGGCATTATGTGTGCATTCTGTAGTGTAAATGTAATGAAAGGAAGAGAGGCTCCAACACTCCATTCAACTTTTCTTATTATCCACCTCAACGTCTTCAATCTAAGACAAACCTGGAAGGTACAGGATTAATAATAATTTATTCAAATAGAAAAATTATATAAGGTTAGTCTTTATTGATCCCGAGGGAAATTGCAGTTCTGCACAGCCGCAGACAGCTAAAATACCCAATAAAATGAAATAAGCTAAGTAGGCAGACATATTATTTATATATACAGTTCACATGTACAGGGAGGAAGTATGTCTTGAGAAAACACTTGTGCAAATATTGGGCATATTGTGTGTAAGATTGTCCAGCAGCTGTAAGAATAAACATACTTACAGTACAGTGGCAATTCACTCCTCATCAGCAACAAGGAGTTTGACAACACCCTGGCCCTGGAGGGGCTCATTAAAGAGCCTGCAACTAATGCAGGTCACATGACCTAGAAGCTATTGAAGAAATAGTATTTTTATAAAAATTTAATTAAAACAAAAATGAATGAAAACATATCTTGGACTACAAAGAGGTGTACCTTTTGGGGGTCTCAGGTCTGATTATTTTGGTACCAGTTTGGGGTCACCAGGTCACATGACCTAGAAGCTATTGAAGAAATAGTATTTATTTTTTTAAATTAAAAAAACTAAAAAAACTAAATGAAGACACATCTTGGGATAAGATAACGTGTACCTTTTGTGGGACTCCAATGAGATTATTTTGGTACCAGTTTGGGGTCACTGCATCACATGACTTTGAAGCTATTGAAAAAATCGTAATTTTATTTAAAAAAATAATAATTGAAATAAAAATAAATGAAGAGATTTCTTGAACTACAAAGAGGTGTACCTTTTGGGGAGATCATACTGTATGACCTGGTGACCCTAAACTGATACCAAAATAATCTCATTGGAGCCTCACACAAGGTACACTTGATTTTATCTCAAGATATGTCTTTATTTAGTTTTATTTTATTTATAATAAAAAAAGACATATCTTGAGATAAAATGGGGAGTCCCTTGTGTGGGGCTCTAATAAGATTATTTTGGTATCAGTTTAGGGTTACCAGGTCATATGACCTAGAAGCTATTGAAGAAAGTGTTGTTTTTTTTTTTTTTATAAAAAATTAAATAAAAATGAATGAAAACATATATTTGAATACAATCAGGTGTACCTTCTGGGGGTCTCAGATCTGATTATTTTGGAACCAGTGTGGGGTCACCAAGTCACATGACCTAGAAGTTATTAAAGAAATAGCTTTTTTAAAATAATACAAAATAATGAATTATGAATTTAATAAATTGGGATAAAATCGGGTGTACCTTTTGTGGGGCTCTAATGAGATTATTTTGGTACCAGTGTGGGGTCACCAGGTCACATGACCTAGAAGCTATTGAAGAAATAGCTTGTTTTTTTAAATATAAAATTAAATAAAAATAAATGAAGACATAAGATCAGGTGTACCTTGTGTGGGGCTCCAATAAGATTAATTTGGTACTAGTTTGGGGTCACATGGTCACACGACCAAAAAGCTATTGAAGAAATAAAGATTTAATTAAAAAAATATATATATTTGCAAATTAATTCACAATACTCAATTAATATTATCTATTAATTCAACAATTATTAATAAACAAAAGCAGTATGCATGGCATTTGTATGTTTAATAATTAATTAGAATAACTGGGGTACATAGCCAGGTACTGTAAGTAACAAGTACTTTCACTTCATTTGGACAGAAATTTGTCGACGTCCCTAAAATACCGCTTCCGAATTTCTGTCGAATGTCTAAATATCAAACTAATTTCACCGCGGTTGCGGTGCTCCACCCGAAGTGATTCTGATCACTTTCGGAGGAGCTATGTTGTGGGTTAAAACACGCTGTTTGACACGCTGTGACTGACCTACATTTAGGTATATAAAATGTGATGATATTATAATAAGTAAGAGTGTGAAGTACCTCCCTGGTTTTACTATAATAAAATCAATCAGTCAATGTTTCTAATTAATTAAATTGCTGACTTTAGTTTATAGTTTAGTTTTATAGTTCTAATAAATAATTACAAATTGTAATATTGGCTTTAGTCATAACAAGCTGTACTTCTGTAACTGATGACTGATTATGATCACATTAATCATTCAATTCACTCTCCTGCTTAATATTTTAAAGAACTGAAGGGAGCATTAAAATCACTGGAACATAAAGACCAACAGCTGGAGGATTATAAAAGACAAATAGAGAATAAAGATACAGAACTGAGAAACAGAGAGAAAATCATCAAGGAGAAAGACGCACAACTAAAAGATACAAATACAACACTAGAGAAGACGAGTAAAGAGCTAGAGGAGAGAGACAGAGCTCTACATGAGAGAGATCAACAACTGAAACTGAAAGACACACAGATACAGGACACACAAATACAAGTGGAGAAAAAGGACAACAGACTTGTAGAGAAGGAGAAAGAATTAAATAAGAAAAATGAAGAGCTGAAGATTCTAAAAGAACGTTTAGAGACTAATGAGAAGACTCTTTCTGAGAGAGACGCAGTGTTAATGGAAACAAATAATAAACTTCAACATGCTGCTGAGCAAGTTAAAGAGAAAATCTCACAACTGGAGAATATGAACAAACTGCTGAGTGAGAAACACAGCTGAAGAACACAGATAAAGAGCTGGAAACCAGTAAAAACAAACTGGGGACACTGGGACAGGAGCTGCAGGATGAGAAGAGACAACTAGAGGAGATGATGATCGTACTGGAGCAACAGAAAACTGAGATAGCAGAAAAAAACAAACAGCTTGAAGAGACAGAGAGACGTCTAACTGAGAGAGAGACACTGCTAATGGAGAGAGAGAAACAGCTTCAGGAGAAAGACAGACTTTTGGATGAAAGTACTGAATAATTTCAGATGAATAATAAAACACTAGAAGAGAAGGACACACTGCTCAGAGAGGTGAAAGAAGAATTAGCAAAAGCAAATACAATGTTAGAAGAAAATCAGACAGTTTAAAGACAAAGAAAGAGAACTGGGGGACATGATAATCTAGTAAACATAAACTGATGGAAAAAGACAAACTTCTGTCTGAATATACACAAACTCTTCAGATGAAGGACAAGACACTAGAAGAGAAAGATACACAGAGAGGTGAAAGAAGAACTGGGGGAAACAAAGAGGACATTAGAGGAGAATCAGACACAGCTGAAATACAAAGAGAGACAACTGGAGAGTGTAATGAATAAACTGGAATCCAGTAAAATCAAACTAATCAAATGAGACAAACAGCTTCAGGAGAAAGAGAGACTTCTAGAGGAGCAAACAAAGCAGCTACAGGAACAGACAGATCCAGAATCATCAGCCGCCATCAGTAACAGAAACAGCAAGGACAGGTTACTGTATTTGTTACAGGAAGCAGTTAAAAGCTTTTCAATACGTACTTAAAATATTAATCTACACCTAATAAATCATATGTAAGGACATGAAATATACTGTAATGATACTTAATGATGCAACTCTTCAGCTACTGTAAGGAAGTGTAATTTAAACAGTGAAAGTGATTAATTATAGAAGAATGTCTCTCTCATTCTGACTGGTTCTGATGTTTCCTAGTGAGTGGAGAGACTCAGGACTCAGCAGCACCAATCAGGAGAAGAAACAGTATGGAGGGAAATCGTCCTGAATGTAAGTGATTAATGTTAGTTGTTCAGTGTGTAACTCAACACTAGTTTAGGGGTAAAAGAGACGACTATAAAGAGACACAGCAGGCAGATGTAGACATTTACATTTATAATTAAATTACAGTAAAAAGATCAATATTGTGTAAAACTCACATAAAATATTATCATTTACAAATAAAAAACATCTAATAGATAAGAGAGAAATATCTGTAAATATCCAGGGATCCTGAACAGAGCAACAGAATAGGATTTGCCCTTTTTGTTTGTGTGAAATGGAATTGTAGCTGTTAAAGGAGAAAGATCACTAGTGGGAGGGACTTAGAAATGATCAAATTAGGACAAAGTGGGTAAAATAATTATTTATCAGTTAGGAATATACAGGAACAATTGCTTTATTTCCACCTAAACACATATATTACTGTTAAAACAAAGCCAGACCTAACCTTCCTGGAGACTCCTAACTGTTTTGTGAGGTTTATGAACTACCCAGCTAGGATAGCATGTGAGAGAGACGTGCACTGAAACTTAACTGTTACTGCTGACATTAAACTGGAAACTACTGGTTTACTAGACTGCTGTTACTGCAATTGACTCTCATGGAGTTTTTTTTTTTTTTCTTTTTACAGTCATAAATGATAATTCTCTTGAAATATGTCCCCTAACAGTCACTTTTACATGAAGGGGAGCAGGGACATACTGAACTCACAATTATGACTTTTTTAAATTTAATTTTAAAACATAATTTATGTACAGTAATTCCCCGACTTACAAACATTCGAGTTACGATACGCAGATATAAATAGACCACGGTAGTAGGTACATTCGTAGATGCGAACAAATCACAGAAGTAGCTCACGTGTATTGTACAAAAATAGACACTGCATTGCACCAGATACCAATATTTACAATAAACAATAGTTTTAGTGTTTAAGTGAATGTTTATAGTGAATGTGTGTGTCTGTGTGCAGAAGAAATTAGTTGGCCTCGCCGCTTTCAATGAATCAGTTCGGGAGCACGATGATAGAAAATGTCTGTCCTGTAAATCTGTCCTGATGGTGAATAACTTTAATTTAGAAAATCTTGAATTCAAGATACATCACGTGTGTATAGAACTTCAAAGTTCGCTACAGTTCGGACCGCCGCTACTGCCTAGCACGTTATTGCTATCTGCAGCGGCGGTCCGAACTGTAGCGAACAGTAGCGGACTGGCCGGAAAAAATGGCGGAAACTATAATATTGCATCTCTTTTTTACACAGATAGATGAGTGCGTTAATCGTACTGGTGCCGTCGATAAAGAGCGTGTGTTTTGTACTACAGTATGTTGTATATCACATCATGTATGTACAGTATGTTGGTCCTTATGAGTTGCTGCGCGTGTCCGCTGAGGAGGTGTGTGTGTGCGTGAAGTGGTGTGTGCGCGCGTGAGGAGGTGTGTGTGTGCGCCTGAGGGGGAGAGAACAGAGCAGTAGCTTGGCTATGCTGCTCCCCACTAAAACGCACTATTGTTTTACCCTTTTCTTTACTTTTACTGTATGTTTTGTATTATAACTTTGTGACGCTGAAGAAGGCTGATAAAGGTTTTGTGCTGAACGCTATTGTTGGCTCTGAGCTCTTTTTTCCCCGACTGTCCGGCCCAAAGCGGCACAGTTTGTGTGAATGTATTGTAATCCTATTCCATTACATGTTCTAACACCAGGCCCCCTTTACTTTTAATTTACAGAGGGAGAGATATAGATAATTTCTCGATACAACAAAGAATGAATAATTGCCATGGATGAAAATAAAAAAAAAGGTGAAGCTGAAAATTTATGCGACAAGAAGAAAAAGCTTTCAAAGTAGATGCTGTGAAATTCTTTAAATTAGAAGATTATGCCTTTTGCGTGAGGGAAAATGACAGTTCCACAGGCTCTGACAGCTCTAACATTACGGTCAGGGACAGAGAGTCTGGATTCAGCAGCCTCAGGGTCAGTGATGATCTTGACCAACACCTCTTCCCTTCTATACCCAACACCTCTCCCCTTCTGTACCCGAACCAAGTGAAAATCAACTTAATAGATAAACTGGAATAAAATCAGAGGCAGCATTAGCTTGGGCTAGTAAACTTGTGGACAATATTAATTCAAATTAAGGCTGAGAAAATATTATTTTGAAATAATATTGACTACAATAATAATTACTGATGCTGCTACTGATTTTATACTGGTTTTTGTTTATTGATTTATTTTCTACATTCTACAACAATACTGGGGATTTCAAAACTATAAAATAACACATATGGGATCAGGTAATTACATAACAACAACAAAAAACAACAGTTAGTTGTTATTTTAAGACACAGAGGTCAGCCTTTCTGTAATAGTTCTTGCAAGAACAGTATTGTCAAGTGCATTTACAAAATCCGTCAAGCACCATAATGAAACTGGCTCTCATGAAGGCCATCCCAGGAGGGCGAGACCAAAACCTACCTCTGCCGCAGACGAGAAGTTCATTTAGAGTTATCAGCCTGAAAAATGACAAATTAACAGCACCTCAGATTAGATGCGTTATAAAGTCTTTACAGAGCAGAAGTAGCAGAAACATCTCACTATTAACTGTTCAAAGGAGATTAATGCATTTTTTGGACGCCTTCAGCATTCCTTTACAATGTAGATAGAAATAAAAATCAGGAACCATCATGGAGTTATAGTGACTCCAAACTTTTGAACAGTAGTGTATGTTCAGTGATGCTTTAAATAATATACTTAAAAAGCATTTATTTCTGTATTGAGTTATATTTTTACACTGATAAGTTGTGTGCTAAGTCAAAAGTCACGGAAGATGGCGGGCTGGTGTAAACTTCAGTCAGTTCTGCTTATATTAGCAGATCAGAGAGGGATAATTTACCAGTAGATACTGTACTGCCACCTACTGCATAGAATACGTATTTCACCATTAGACTTAAATTGATACTTTATGCGCTATTACTTACGTCTAAATAAAGGAGCAACCAGTCACACAGCTCGCTCCGCCCTATCGCTCTTGATTGACAGAACGACTCTTTCTGCTGAAAAGTCGCATTATGAAATAAATAGGCCATCGTGAAAAACGGGATTTTTAAACTAAAACTGACTTTGAAAAAATGACATTTTGAAATAAAAACAGCATAAATTAAATAAAATGCCTCTGCAATAATCTCTGTTATTGGGAAAAATAATTTGCAGAGTGCAATATATTTCATAATAATAAGCTTTTTTTTTCAAAATATGTTTTATTATTTCACAATATCATACTCATATAACATGTGTGTGTCTTATTTATTCATAGAGTTATTTATTTCATCATGCCCTATTTATTTATTTAATTTTGAACACTTTGGAGTTCCATATAAACAGAGCCGGACACTGTGTAAATAATTAGTTATATATTCGTATTGTACATAATGATACATTTTTAAATGAAAGATTTTTTGGGCCAAATTGAATTTTATCAAGACTCTGTACCTGGATTCTATAAGTCTTTTCAAGATGGGAAGTTTTACAAGGACCATAATTTACTTGGGCAGCAGAACCAGTGCATCAGTTTGGCATTGTATACAGACGATTTCGAAGTGTGTAACCCTCCAGGCACCTCAAGAATACTTCATAAGATAACTGCTTTTTATTGGGTTGTTTTAAATTTACCAGCCAAGTTCCGATCCAGTCTGCATTCAGTTCAACTGGCGCTCCTCGGTAAAAGTCTTGATGTTAAGCAATATGGCTATGAAAAATTTCTTGAGCCACTGATTAAATATATAAAGCATCTAAAACAAGAGGGAATATATGTTGAAGAATTAGATCGGTTTGTTAAGTGTACTATATTTTGTGTGTGCGCTGATAACCTTGGAGCACATGGTCTTGCAGGGTTTGTAAAAGCTTTACTGTTGAAAAGTTCTGTCAATTTTGCTTACTGAGTAAGGACCAAATTGCCACACCTAATGTAGATGATTTCTACATGAGGGATATTGATGGACATAACACCTTATTAAAGGAGCTTGAGCAGAACAAGAACCTTCTAAGCATTAATGGTGTAAAAAGGGAGTGTGTGCTGGGGAAGCATCTCCTGTTTTTTCATCTAGTAAATGGATATCCTCCAGATATTTTGCATGATTTTTTGAGGGGGTCGTTCCTGTGGAATTGTCCTTGTGTTTGAAAAATCTCATCGCAAAAGGTCTAATTACCTTGGATTTACTAAATGACTGCATAAAGTCATTTCCCTACAGATATACAGACAAAGTAAACAAACCAAACAAAATTTCATAAGCAAGCTTTGAAAAAGGAAGGACATGAAAATTGGACACTCTTACACTTGCTTACTTTTATTATTGGGTCCAGGATACCAGAGCATGAGCCTGCTTGGGAGATTTTAATGGACTTGAAAGAAATTGTTAAAATTGTTGTTTCACACAAGCTTTCAGAAGCATTGTGCTATTTGTCCTCTAAACTTTGGGATCACCGCAAATTGCTCACTAGTACCTTCCCAGAGTTCCGATTTAGGCCAAAACATCACTTTATAGACCATTATCCACATTTAATTCACTGTTATGGGACTTTGGTGGATTTTTGGACAATGAGGTTTGAGGCTAAGCACAGCTTTTTTAAAAAGGTTATCCATGACACCAAAAATTGGAAAAATGTGCTGCTTACCCTTTTCTCGAAACACCAGCAGATGTTGGCGTACCATTTAGATAGCCCAAACCTTTTTAAGTCAAAGCTTTATGTGGAAAAAGTGAAAGTGGTCAAAGTTTTAGAATTGGATGCCTCATTCAGGTACTATATTGAGAAGAAGTACCCACATCTTACCAATGTGTCGCTGTTTAAAATGATTCACCTGCATGGTACACAGTATGCAGATGGCATGATTTTATCTTCTGGGCAGTGCAGTGGATTATCAGAATTTCATAAGATTGTATTCATTCTTGTCAACACAGAGGAAGTGATATTCATTTGTAAAAAGGCTCGCTTCATGGTACATTGAACATTTCAGATCTTATGAACTTGTTGAACACCACAATTCTAAAATTGTAGCCCTGGTTTCAGATGCGCTGACGGATTACCATCCTCTACAAGCATATAAAGTCAGTGGGAAATTGATGGTGACTGCTCATTTAAAGCAACTGAAAATGGTGTGTTGCTAGTAGTTTTCACTATAATTGGTCTTTAATTGTCAGTAACATTAAAGTAATGCTGAATCTTTCTTTTTGCCCTCTGTTTCCAGAATTTGTTACTTCGTGTAGTCCTGTCCCCTAAGGAAGCCAGGCGACTCCAGCTGGCAGAACAACCAGAATCTGTGGACCAGCTTATTGAGATACTTAAAGACAGACTCCAGTTTGAGAGCAATTTCACCCTCCAACTTAAAGATCCTGATTTTGGAAATTTTTTATGCCAGTTGACCACAGTGTCTGAATTGCCAAAAGGACGTGCAGTCTTACATATTATGTCTCTTCAACCTCTCAAAACCTATCTGACCATTCCATCAATGGATCCGTTTCCTCCTTGGACACAGCCAGTTTTGATTCTAAAGATTTTAGGCCTGGCAGTTCTCTCCAGGCTCAGGGCAGTTCTTTCCAGGCTCAGGGCAGTTCTAGCAATTCTGTCAAGAGTACATTAAGACAGGACATTAAATAGCCCTCTTCATTCCCCATCCCAAAGCTCTCCTATGATGTTGAGCTAAAAATACGTAAGGGAAATGAGATTTATGAAAAGGCAAAAAAAGACCCTTGAGATGACAAGAGATGTAAAAACTGAAATTTTGGATAAGCTTGCACAGACCATTTTTGAAATCAGAGGAAGCTATCCTGAGAAAGATAAAGTAGCATCAGTTGCATCTGCTTTAGTTCTCAAGTATCCATGCCTGAGAAACAAAGATAGCATAACAGGCAGTGATGCATGGCTAACAAGTCTCAGGTACAAGCTAGGAAACTTCAGGGCAAAACTGCGTGACACAGGCTGCAATGAGGTAGATGTGAACAGGAAAAGGCGACGAGATGGCGAAGATGGCCCATTCACTCTCAAAAAGGCCAAGAAGTCAACCACGTTCCAGACTACCCAGACCACCATAATGATGACACACTCAAAAAGTAGCGGCTTGCTCTGGTAGAAGAGTTTAAAAAAAGAAAAAGGAACATGGCAGAGATGAGGCAGGAGATGGAGCTGACCTTCTTCCTAAGACATAAGGAAATTGTGGAGCTGCAGCCTATGGAGTCAGAGATCCAGGAGAGATGGCCTGCGCTGTTTTTTCTGGAGGAGGTAAGGTTATTCGCATGGTATTACTTGTTTTTAATGCTCATGTTCATGCTTCTAGTGACAGAGTTTCCAGGTTCTTGGAAAATCTGAAAGTCAAGAAATTTTACACACACACACAGTTTGACAGTCATCAGATAACATGCCACAGATTTTGATAGTTCTTACATTTAGCTGTTATTTTTATACAAAGTGATTTTTACAGAGGCAGTCGAAAACATAACAGTTAAAGCATTTGCTCTATAATTAGAAGGTTGCTGGTTCAAATCCTGAGACCGGTAGTGTTGGCGCTGAGGTATTAATGAGCAAGGTATACCATCCCCATCAGTGCTCCCTGGGTGCTGCCCTTAGTAGCTGCCCACCGCTGCTTCATGAATGGGTCAAATGCAGAGGTCACATTTTGTTGTGGTGCACTGTGTTCTGTGCTGTGTTCACAAATAATCACTTAATTTGTCCACTACTTCATATCCAGTCTCCCCTAGTGCCTTGCTCAAGGTCACAACAGTGGTAGCCCGGCTCCTTAGCTACTATGCTCAATATGCTGCATCAGATACACAGTTTTTGTATAATAGCAAGTTGCGAGAAGTCACAGAATGAAAATGATGAGGTGCCCTGAATGTAGTGGTCCTATACTGTGCTATACAGAATAGGCTAGAGGAAGTGTGCATGTTTTATTTGTTCTTGGTTGGTGTGTTTTTAATGCTTGGCTAGAACATAATACATTTAACTTGACTTTGTACATTCTCATTATTTATTGGCAAACCCTGACTCAAAGGTTATAGTTATGATGTTCATTGTTTTAAGATCCTGAAGAATTTTATCGAATCACAAGCAAGGATCTGCTGGTAACTTTCCATGCATCCCTTGACAAATATGTGCTTCGCCTATTAAGACTCTACCGGGCAAGAAAGGGAGCGTTTGGTGCAGTGATGGAAGACCTCATGGTTTATGGATGTTTTCTCTAGACGTGAATTATATTATTTCTTCTTGTGCTGTTGGACTCAGAACAATTTGTTTGTCTATACTGATGACTTGGTTAAAGATAAGTTCATACTTTATGATCTAATGCAGAAAACCTAAACAAACATGAGCTTTTAATTTAATAATTACAGAAGTCTTCATTTATATGAATTAAATGTGAAATCAATACCTTCAATAGCACATTATATTAATTTTGTACATTTCTGTGTTTGCGCATAATCTGTAAACAAGGGACATTGTGTCTAAACGAAAGACAGCAGCTCTGAAAGGCCTGCCCATCTTCATCCGCGAGAATACAGCTGAGTTCTTCCTGAAGTGTTTGGTAAGTGGTGGTGTTTGTGTTTAATAGACTTGCAAACTGTAGGTGTGCTTTTACCATTGAGGGAATGATTTGATAGCAACTTAGGCTTATCATTTTGTGGGTAATACACTTTGCGGAACATATCCCCAGATGTTACAAGGATGTTTCTTCAAAATGCTCAAAAGCTCTCTCTCTCATTACAGTTCATCAGTCCAGATAGGCTTGGGTGAGTTTATTACTGGTAACTGGTATGATAAAGGGTAATGGCAATCATGTTATAGCATCTGTGTCCTTTGGATTGTCACAATGCAGGTTGCATGTACTTCACGAAATCATGCACAATTTCGAAGTCCATGTGTTGTCTGCTTCTTCCTGCATAAATGTTGTCCACCACAAAGACAATTTCACTGATATTCAGACACTCTCACTTTCTGGTCTCATCTATGATTTTTCCCAGTAACACTCAAGTTGAATGGGAAAGTCAGTAGCACAAATGATGAAAGTAGAATATCAGTGTAATGAATTGTCTTCCTTTGTATTTAATCATGTTTCTGATTTTTTTAGGACACAGACCCAGAGGATGCAGTCGTCCGAGATGTGCCTGTTGGCATTCTGACAGTCTACGAATATGATGATTTCACCACATCAGCTGTGCGAGACTGTGTGAGAGTAGCTGTTGTAGTGGAAGGGGCCATCATACTGCACGACCTACCTGACCTTGCAACCGCCTTTGCATATCTCTTTGGCCTTTTGTATGCCATGAACATTGAATATCCAAAAGCGATGCAATATACCTTTGAAGCAATTCAGATAATCTTTTTTGAGCTTGGGTCTTGATGCTCACAGCGCATCAGGTCTCTGAAAAAAAACTTTTGCAGTAAGTGTAGACTTGTTTTACCTTTCATTTTTGCATTGTGATGCCCTCGGTCCTATTTCTCAGCCTTTTTAGTTGCCATTGAAAACGGGCCCATATATGAGCAGTTCTATATGTTCATTGATGCTCAGGTGATGGTTACATTTATGTAAAAATTTTTTTTTTCAATTGTTAGAGAACTGGGTTTGAGATATAATGCAAAGCACTTTATTTGTTGTTTTTTTCCACTTTTGTGCTGAAATGGTTGGACCACATCACCAACAATGCGAAATGTGGCTGGTTCACTTTTGCGTTATGGTCAACTCGCTTGAACTTACCTTTGTCAGCCTTGAGGTGCAGTTCAAAACAGTTGCAAATGTATTGCAATGTGTTCATTGATGCTCAGGTAAAGGCAAGACTTGCTTTAAGCTCTCTTTTAAGTAAAAGATTGAGATCTCAGTACACGCAAACCACTCAATTTGCAGTTTGTCCTTTTCCCCCTTTGATGTAAAGTTGAGCCTTGAAGAAAAATCTGTTCTGCGATTTATAGTCAAAACACACAACTTGACAATTGATAAACACCCAAAGCAGAAATTGATGACATGGATGAGCATTTAGCTGCCTTTGTGTTGCATTGCATGAAAAGTGTTTTTGTGCAAATTATATGCTTCGGTTTATGCTTAGTGCAAAATGTGCCAAAAGTGTTTCAGAACAATTTCTGCAAGAGGAATGAGGTTTCATCTGGCATTGATTTGTGTATTCATTTGTTAGGAGAAATGTATCTGTAAATTTCTATTTAAATGCTATAACATCTAACATACAGTGGTGTGAAAAACTATTTGCCCCCTTCCTGATTTCTTATTCTTTTGCATGTTTGTCACACTTAAATGTTTCTGCTCATCAAAAACCAGTAACTATTAGTCAAAGATAACATAAGTAAACACAAAATGCAGTTTTTAAATGATGGTTTTTATTATTTAGGGAGAAAAAAAATTTAAACCTACATGGCCCTGTGTGAAAAAGTGATTGCCCCCTGTCGTGGCAAATTTGCTGTGTACTATGCCAATTTTCCAAAACAAAATCAATAACTACTTAAGCACTGAAATAGCAAAAGAGTTTATTGCAGCCAAAAGTAAATGGACAGCACTGGGCCAGCCAGACAAAAAACAAACCGACAAACTGTGAAGCTGTCTATCTCTCACCTCAACTTCCCTAATTTTACATGGTTTATATACCTTCATTTAACACTCACATCATTGTTTGCTCCTCCTTAAGTCAAGAAATCACCTAATATTTATGAGATGTATGCCAATTTTGCCTAGGTTAGATTGATGTAGCGCCTCCCAATTGCGTAATATCTTTTTTTCTTTTTTTCCATCTCATATTTATTTAAGTCTGGGCGTAAGAAGTTTTATGCTTTCCCTTTTTTGGAGAAAATTTGGTTTGTTCCTTTTTCTTGACCAGACCATTGACCACCGCTGGTGACTTGGGGTTTTGTTGAAGCCGCAATCCATTTTTCTGAATTTTCCTCATCAAGATGTGTAAGTGTTCTATTTAAATAATTATATTTAATTATTTTTATTATTCCCATCACAGTATATCTTGTCTTATTTGTTTTTAACTGTCCATTACATATATTTTAGAGATTTTTAGATATTTTAGAGACATTTATAGAAATTATTTGTCTATTAGTACTTTAACATAGTGTGGCGTGGGCGGGGCGGCGGCTGACGACCAGCATGCCTTGCGGGGATGTCGGTGTGTTCACCGTGTTAAGAAAGGTGTTTGGGTTAGTGGCTTCGGCCCTGTTGTGTGTGAGGGGGTGTGTGACGTGTGAAATGTGCTCCAGTTCAGGCTGACGCTGAAGTGGATGTAGGCTCCTGAGTGAAGGTGCTGCTCATGCCTTACCTGCTGTGTGCTAATAAAGTACTCCCAGCCATTGCATTGGGCAGCAAATAAGCTCACTCGTCTCTCCAGCATTCTTTCCGGCGTAAAAACGCTACAATATGTTCTGGTTATTCATTTAGATTATGCTTATAACTAATTAATTTAACAGATTATTTTAATGATTTTGCCCTTATATTTTAACTAAGCTAAGCATTGAGGTAAATTTAATCATCTTAAATCTGATTAAAGTATTGAAATGACTTTAATCAGATTAATTCAATCAATTGATCGTGTTTGTTAATATTTATTTTTTGTTTACTTACTATTTCCATATTATGTGGGAATATAAGGTTAGTTTAAGACAAACACATTATTCTGATCATTGCATGATTATTTGTATTGCTAGTTTCGAACCTACACTACTAAAATCAAGATTACGTGATTACATGTATACATTATATATATATATATAAAGATTATTATTGTGTATATTACAATATTAGTTAAATTTGGTTACTGGTTGGTAAAGTAATAATTAATTTTTTAGTTGTGCATGTTGCAGTATGCTTTGTTTGTTATATTTCTTTTAATATGTGCAAAGTGCATTTGTTCAGATTTTTTTTATTGTTCTAGTTCGCAGGCAGCGCTCTTCTCGTAAACCTTCTCGTCTAAGATTCCTTCTGAGAGCAGGTGGCTACACCTTCCCTTACCCAAATCGTCACAATTTGCGTCTGATTCGCGCTCTGATGGGCGAGGATGATGATACAGCTGAAGATCAGTGACTTACTTTAACAATTTACCTGATATACTTCTTATATTTTTCTTAACAATTTGATAAATATGATTTATGTTGTTTATCTGTTTTTCAGAGCAGAAGTCTGGCTTTTTGCACTTTGTCCCAATTAAAGCAGAACTGAAAGTTTATTTTTATATTTTGGATCACTGCCTGCACTTTCTGAATTTTCCATTCCAATAAAGTTCCTTAATTTCTTGCACTCTGTGTGTACGGGTTGTTCTTGGGTCACACTTTGCATATTTTCTTAATTTACATTACCCAACCATCGTTAATCATCTTAAGCGTAAACGTAGTGAATATTATTAGTATTATTATTACAGATTACAGGTTATAATTTTTACTGATGTTAGTTTTCTTATCTTATTGCTCTATTACCTAACTCTTGCCTTCTGCCTGCATGTTTTTCTCACTTCCTCAATTTGTCGTGCAGGCATCTCTTTGAACAAGTGCTGCGAGGATTAAGGCCTCTTGAACTAAGGCCTTCTGGGTATTTGGTACTTTCCATTCAACTTCAATTATAGATCAATATTTTTTTTCCACACCCCCTTGTTAAAAAATAACCCCCCAGGCCTGATTACTGCCACACCTGTTTCAATCAAGAAATCACTTAAATAGGAGCTACCTGACACAGAGAAGTAGACCAAAAGCACCTTAAAAGCTAGACATTATGCCAAGATCCAAAAAAATTCAGGAACAAATGAAAACAAACGTAATTGAGATCTATCAGTCTGGTAAAGGTTATAAAGCCATTTCTAAAGCTTTAGGACTCCAGCGAACCACAATGAAAGCCTTTATCCACAAATGGCAAAAACATGGAACAATGGTGAACCTTCCCAGGAGTGGCCGGCCGAACAAAATTACCCCATGAGCGCAGAGATAACTCATCCGAGATGCCACAAAAGACCCCAGGACAACATCTAAAGAACTGCAGGCCTCACTTGCATGTTCAATTAAGGTCAGTGTTCACAACTCCACCATAAGAAAGAGACTGGGCAAAAACGGCCTGCATGGCAGATTTCCAAGGCGCAAACCACTTTTAAGCAAAAAGAACATTAAGGCTCGTCTCAATTTTGCTAAAAAACATCTCAATGATTGCCAAGACTTTGGGAAAATACCCTGTGGACCGACGAGACAAAAGTTGAACTTTTTGGAAGGTGCGTGTCCCGTTACATCTGGCGTAAAAGTAACACAGCATTTCAGAAAAAGAACATCATACCAACAGTAAAATATGGTGGTGGTAGTGTGATGGTCTGGGGTTGTTTTGCTGCTTCAGGACCTGGAAGGCTTGCTGTGATAAATGGAACCATGAATTCCACTGTCTACCAAAAAATCCTGAAGGAGAATGTCCGGCCATCTGTTCGTCAACTCAAGTTGAAGCGATCTTGGGTGCTGCAGCAGGACAATGACCCAAAACACACCAGCAAATCCACCTCTGAATGGCTGAAGAAAAACAAAATGAAGACTTTGGAGTGGCCTAGTCAAAGTCCTGACCTGAATGCTATTGAGATGTTGTGGCATGACCTTAAAAAGGTGGTTCATGCCAGAAAACCCTCAAATAAAGCTGAATTACAACAATTCTGCAAAGATGAGTGGGCCAAAATTCCTCCAGAGCGCTGTAAAAGACTCGTTGCAAGTTATCGAAAACGCTTGATTGCAGTTATTGCTGCTAAGGGTGGCCCAACCAGTTATTAGGTTCAGGGGGCAATTACTTTTTCACACAGGGCCATGTAGGTTTGGATTTTTTTCTCCCTAAATAATAAAAACCATCATTTAAAAACTGCATTTTGTGTTTACTTGTGTTATCATTGACTAATAGTTAAATGTGTTTGATGATCAGAAACATTTTGTGTGACAAACATGCAAAAGAATAAGAAATCGGGAAGGGGCAAATAGTTTTTCACACCACTTTACTTTGCATAATTTAGGTTATAATAACTTGAGAAAAATAATCTATTTCAGATAGAACTTCACATCATTAAAGCAAACATTTCTTTGTTCTTTTAAGAATACACTCTAAAAAATGATTCTGTGGCCTTGTAAATTTCACAGTTATAAAAAAGTTATGTTACCTTAATAAAATCTCTAAAAGTCACATACATGATTGTTTGAGTTAGACAAATCAAAATAAATGCCTAAAAAAAACAATTATTCATTTTGTCTTAAATTTACACTATAATTTAAGTTTACTTCACTAGTAAAAATCTGTATTTGACTAACTGAATTATATTTTTAACATGCACTTAATATTTTTTGATACATTTCAATCAAAATATCTGTTAATGGAGTAATTGTACTGATTAGTTTCAAGAACTACAATTATAAATTATTCCAACTCAATATTCTTTATTTTTAACAACAAAAACTTAAATAATTGAGTAAATTGCCCTGTGCAAGTGCTCATGGGAAGTCTGGTGTAACATCAGAGACAAGAAGGCTGTAAGGATGTGAGAATGGACATGAAGCACCTGGAACATTCCTTACAAATCCTGGTGAGTAAACAGCTAACACAAGTTACTGTAATAATGACTCTGTCTGCCTGCACACACACACAACTTTATAGGGTGTGAGTTACTGTTCTGAATCCTGTCACAGCCGAGCTCCAGAGCTAACGATAGCTAGCAACAGGCCAGTCCTGGGGTTCAGTGTGATTTAGCTTGTTTGTTCCAACCACCAAACTGCTCAGCTAAAGGGCGTTTAATACAGACACTTAAACTCTGGTGTTAAAGGAGAGATTTAACACCGAGTAGCAGCGCGTGCATGTCCGGGTTTTTTCCGGGTTTCTCGGTGTAAACGGCGGCGGTTGTGCCGCAATATTTGAATTTCTCCCGCCAAATGCGGTGATTTTGCGCAGCCTACCGCCACTGAGGCGAGGATATAAAACTAGCATGTTCAAATACAGTAATTACCGTGTGTGTACCGGTCCACCTCACACACTGAACCGCGAGTCTGCTCGGTCATTCCGACACTTTAAGAAAGAAACTCAGAACAAATCCGGTTTAAACAGCAGAAATGAGGTGCAGTGTCCGGGTTCTGGCAGTGTTTTATCCGTTACTGTATATGAGTATTTTTAACATGATTAAACACTGAGCACGCAGCGGCAGAAGTTATAAAATAAATGTGCTAAGTACTGTACTAGTAACTAAAGCTATGAAATATAAAGATTTAGTGAAAATACAACATTTCTCTCAGAATTAGAATTGGGAGAAAGTAATATGCAATTAAAATACTAAAGTGAAACATTATGTATGTTCTGATTTGTAAGTAAAAGAACCTAAAACTGATTGATTTTGTGTGTGTGTGTGTGTTTGTGTGAAACATGTTATATATTTTCTATATCTCTTTCACAGCACCAACACCACTAATGAAGAGAAGTTGAATAGAGATAAAACAATAAGGTAAATGTCAACTTTTTTAAATGTTACAGAAGTATTAAATGTGTAACCATTGAATCAAAGATGGAAATAGACTATTAGTCCAAAAAGTATGTATTTGAACGAAAGTACTATTTTACCAGTCTGGTAGACTTTATATTAACAGTCACACTTGTACTTACTTGTATACTATTGTTCCTTTTTCAGGTGCCAGTTTATGGGATGGCGGTGTAAGCTCTGCACATTTGTCGTATCATCAAAAGGAATTTCGATCATTACCGAGTGAAGCATGGTACTGTTGGTCATGGATATTTAGTGTCCTGTCTTCATTTAGACTGTCATTGCTTCTTTAAGACCTGAGAAGGTCTGCACACACATTTGTATGGATCCCACAGTTTGCAGGAAACTGAAGTGTGAAGGTGTGCAATCTTACAGATGTAAAATGTGACTCATTAGATTCTAATACAAAAGTCTACTTTCCACATGTTAACTGTATAATACTTGTGGCAGAAGTATTGTTTGTGAAACTGTTTACTAATAAGATAAATCCAGCTCTCTGTTTATGATCTTGTTACATGTCATTTGCAAAGTAAACCAGGTTGAGTTTAGACTTCATGTCTTGTCAAATTTGGCAAATAAATGTTTAATTAAAATGAAAATGTGTGTATTGTTTCTTTCATTCAGTTAAAATATTTAGTAAATGTAGCACATTTGTTTATTAAATAATAGTATAATTTTCAGTATCTTCTACCTTCCATTTCAATTATATCTACTCAATTATTTTACTCATTTTCACTTTTCATTAACTTCTAATTTTCATTACATTTACTCAATTTTGTACATTATTGTACTAAATATAGTTATTCAGGTCTACTTAATTTTTTTACTGACTTGTACTCAATTCATGAAGTATATTTTACATGATTTTTATATTTTTTTATATTTACTCAATATTTTTAAGTGTAAAAATGTTTCACCAAAAAAATTGAGTACAGCACAGTTTTATTTTTTAGAGTGTATGTACAGTGAACAAAAAGCTACGAGTTGGTTCAACTTTACTTTTAAACTTGTTTAAACTTGAAAACCTTTGTAAAGTCAACAACAGTAATCATAAGTTGAGAAAACTCAAATCTATTGCATCATGTTGCCTAAAAAATTTGACTTCTCTCAACATTTAATTTTTTTACAGTGTGCCTAGTTAAGTTTCCTGCAGCTGTTTTACATATGGTTCTTAATGTTCACGGATAGGATACGGCTATCGGGATGGCGCCATGCAGGTTGGGAGAGGGGTTCTGGAATGTGATCGATTGATTGCTCTCTTTGGCGGCCTGTTCATTCCTACACTCTGATAAAGTCGTAATTGATGCTGTATAATTCTAAATTTGCTTACACACAGGTTCTATCCCCACATAAAATGCAGTATAATCCTTTCCGAACCTAAGTGAACAATAGCATAACTGAAAACCATTGGGTGAGGTTATGATTGATATTTACTTTTTAGGTAATTCTGTTGTAATATATGCTTAAAATTTTATATTTAAGTTTGCACTTAAGGAAAAAAGGAGGGATATGTGGTAGAAAAATTGTATTAACTCTGTGTGTGTTACTAAAAAGTCTACATAATAAAACTGTCAGTTAGAATTGCAGAGCTAGGAATATGTGGACTCAAAAAAAAAAACTTTTTTGAACTTAATTAAATCATGGAAAGAATTTCCATGTGATTTAATGGCTTTTTTTCAGCATTAAGCAATTTTGTTGGTCCAACTTCATGTTCTTAGGTTCAGTCAAATTAATTTAGTAGGTTCATTTAACTTATTTACTACAGCTGCATCCAATATAATTTAACACTGTTAAACTAACATATTTTAAGGTTTATTCAACATTAATGAATAGGGTTGGTTCACAAATATTTAAGTTGTAAATTAAGTTGATCCAACTCAAGTAAATTTAGTTGGCACAACAGAATTGCTTAATTGATGCTGAAAGAAAGCAACTGAATCACGTGGAGATTCTTAATTAGGTTTACATCAATACGCTATGATTTATGCAGGTTATGTTACCCCTTATTTCTGACCACAGAAGTCTGGGCAATAGATAATCATTTAAATACAAGAGAACGGACGGGGATCTGGAAACTAAAGCAAAAACTTACGATCCTCTCGGGGGTTATGCCCTTATACCTTGCCCTGATACCTTTAACAGTGCTACCTAACGATCACACAAAGTGCCGAGGTATCAGGACCCTTTATATAAACACGCAGCCCGTGGATCAGCCCGTTCTGAACAGTTTATGCACGGCTCACTCGACCTGCATTGTTACATAATGTCTAGATTTTGTAAAGTTACAGTATAGCCCTAACTAGTGTGTTTTGAGAATGTAACACAGCATGAAATGCAACAATAAAGGGATAAATAAGCATAAATGTGCTGCTATATTAAAAATAATAATAATTATAAGAATCATAAAATGTATTATCAATTATAATAAAGCATAAGTATGAAAGTATAGTATGAAAAGCATGAAATATCTTGAGGCAAAATATGATTTTGTCAGTTTGAAAAAGTCCAAACTTATCTTACTCACAACATTAAGAAATTGTCCTGCATGGCAAGAAACTAGCAGTAACTAGTTCATAATTTTTATTTAGCTTAGCAACTTGTATGTGTCCATGATACACACTTCTAGACAATTGGTTAATTCATGTTAATAAAAAAAAATTATAAACACTGGTTAGGCCATTTTCTTAACATAAAACAACAGTTTGTTAGCTTATTAGCATATGTAATTACCCTTATGCTCAAGGTCCTCAAATGGCGTAGTGGTAAAGTGCTCGCCCTATTTTCCGGAGATCGCAGTTAGATTCCTGGGTGATGCTGTAGTCTCCTGCAGTTAAAGGCCTGCAGAGAGTTGATTAACTTAGCTCTCTCAGCAGGTTGGGATGGGAGGCACTTAGCGCTCTCTCATCAATCATTGCTCTATAGCCAATCATGGGCGTCTGTGAGTTCACACAAGCAAGGAATGGATAGCACTATCCTCCGGGTTTGTTACTCTGCTCCCAACAGTGCATGAGTGAGCAGTTCGAAAATATGCAGTTGGCTTGCGTCATGTGGTTTGGAGGAAATACGTAATAGTTTTCGGCCCAATTAGATTAATTAGTGGTCTTGTTGTGGGAGCCCCTTGGCGATGGGTGGGAATTGGAACTGACTAAATTAGGAAGAAAATCTGGGAAAAATGTGCAAAAAATGTCAGATATTTTGGCTGCAGGGGCTACTGCAGGTGCCTTTACTTCATTTTGTGCAACATTATCAGGCAGATGTAGAAGAGCAGGGAGTAAGTAATGGATGAGGACAGAAAGGTATTGTAATCAATTAATCTTTTGACCCAGTCCAGCCATATCCACAATCCTTGGCTGGAATAGTTCATTTCTGACTAGGTGAGTGTCTGGGGCTTTATACTGTAAACTGTTACTTAGTGAAAAAAATCTCTTAATTTTTTAAACCCTTTCTTCTGTGCCTTTTTTGTTACAGCTTCTCTCTCAGACTCTGAAAGTTTCTGTTTAAGAGTCTCCAGCTCTCTGTTCTTCTCCTTCATCTGTCTGCTAACCTCTTCCTGCATCTCTGTTTTTGAGGCCAAAATGTTTCTCTGGAGTTCAATCAGGATGATCTTCATGAGGTTTCTCTCTGTCTCCATTCTGACCTCTCCTTTATACACCTCCCTAATTTTCTCTATCTCCTGTTGGTGCCTCTCCTCCATCTCTTTCCTCTCCCTCTCTTTCTTTTCTTTCAGTTTCTCCACCTTTTCTTCCATTTCTGTCCTTCGCTCTACCTCTTGTCTCAGCTCCCTCTCAAGTTCTTTCCTTTTCTCTTCATCTCTTTCTTCTTTCATCTTTCTCTCCAGTTCAGTTGTTCGCTCATTCAGTTGTATGATGTCTCCTTCATGCTCCTGGATCACTCCCTCTATATTTGTCAATGATTGCTGCACCTCCTTTTCTATTTTTTCCTTTAACTCCATTCCTTCTCTCATTATTTGTTCTTCTCTTTTCTTCAGGATCGTAGTCTCCATTGCTCTAATCTGAGATTCTGTCTCCAGGTAGATCTCACTGCTGTAGAATTTTTCTCTGTTTCCTTCCACCATCTTCTCTATCTTCTCTAGCAGCTCTGAGACCTGAGAACCATCTCCACTCTCCTTAATGTTAAGACAGTGAAACCTGTTCCCACATTTCTCCACTAGTCTCTGGACCTCCTGGTCTCCTGATGGGATAAACTCCTCAATGTTTTTCTTCTGAAGTTCATCAGTAACACTGAATATGATCATGGTGTTTTTCCAAAATCTCTCTCCAAAAGTCTCCTCTATCTTCTCCATCATCCCTCTCTCCTCTCCTGTAGGCTGTTTTACAGGTATGACCAGGAGGAAGGCATGGGGTCCTGGAGCAGACTTCTGGACACAGAGTTCAACGTCCTGTCTCAGCTTCTCCAGAGAGAGTCCAGGAGAGAACCAGTCAGGAGTGTCCACCACAGTCACCTTCCTCCCGGCCACCTCCCCCTGTGTGTTCTCACTCTGCTGGGTGGAAGTAGATGTAGCTGTAGATGTAGCAGCCTGGTTTCTTTCCTCTCTGCTCAGGATGGTGTTTCCTGTTGCACTCTTCCCAGACCCTGTCCTTCCCAGCAGCACCAGCCTCAGTTCTGCTACAGGAACCGACACTGGAGAATGTAGACTAGACGATTCTGCACCCACTAAAAATGAACAAGAATCAATAATTTTATACAGAATCACTTACTGCATTGTAGTGATTATATTGTTCTCTGGAGTATGGTGGTGACCTGTCTGAACATTAATGATGAAATCTGAAAAGGCTACATCATTTAACTAACTCAAGTTTAAATACCACAACACATAAGCATAGACACAACATAAAGAGTTGCTTTTAACATTAATATATGTGTGGAGCTGGAAATAAAGCAATTTTGTAATGGTAAAGATATCATTAAAGTAATGTTTTATACACTATAATTAACCACTTTCACGGTTTAAATTACACTTCTTACAGTTGCTAAATAGTTGCACCATTAACTATCACTATATTTATATAGTATACACACTGAAAAAAGTGAAACTGCTGTGTCATTGATACAAAGTATGTTTCTACATTAATCTGATGTAAATTTTTAATTTCCTATACGAAACTAATATTTTTGCTTTGCTTAAAAGCAAACATCACAGCACCTGGTTAAACTTAAATGTAATCTGCTTCAAACCAAAAGTTTGCCGTGTCACTTGACCTTATGACGTAGTATTATTACGGACTGAATCATGTTCTGCTGGCGGCCATACTGTAGTTTTTCAAAGAAAACAACAGGTAAAAAAAGCAAACTCATGTCATTTCTATGTTAAATGTAACTATTCCTTGATGTAATTTATGACTTATGTCAGGAACAACTACTTTGTAGATTTAGTTTTGCGCCTGTGTTTGCTAGCTACCTATTGAGTTTTGTGTCCGTGTTTACTAGCTAAAAACACCTATATTACCTACAGTAGCATTAGTGAACTAACGCGGTTATTTTCAAAAACACCAACGCTGTCGGCTGTGCCGAATAACATGAAATGAATTATATTTAAGTAATGTTGGTTAAAGATGTAAAAATTAATAGGAAAGTGACCTAAACATAGAACAAGCCAATTTGAAGTGAGTGCTGTTAGTGTACTTATAGTTAATGCTTAAGACCTTCTGGACTTGCTAACGTCTAAGTAATGTAATATCGCTAAAACTATATAACGTTATCAGTATATAAACACTGCCAGCAATTTGACACGTTGATTTAACGTTACTACAAGTAGAAGTACAACAGTCCACAAGTCGACCGTTTAAAATTAACCATGTAAATTAAAAAAAATGGGAAATAAAACACAAAAACAGTACATTTTATATATATATATATATATATATATATATATATATATATACACACACTTACTTAAAGAATTATTAGGAACACCATACTAATATGGTGTTTGACCACTTTTCGACTTTAGAATTGCCCTAATTCTACGTGGCATTGATTCAACAAGGTGCTGAAAGCGTTCTTTAGAAATGTTGGCCCATATTGATAGGATAGCATCTTACAGTTGATGGAGATTTGTGGTATGCACATCCAGGGCACAAAGCTCCCGTTCTACCACATCCCAAAGATGCTTTATTGGGTTGAGATCTGGTGACTGTGGGAGCCATTTTAGTACAGTGAACTGATTGTCATGTTTAAGAAACCAATTTAAAATGATTCCAGCTTTGTGACATGGTGGATTATCCTGCTGGAAGTAGCCATCAGAGAATGGGTACATGATGGTCGTAAAGGGATGGACATGGTCAGAAACAATGCTCAGGTAGCCCATGGCATTTAAACAATGCCCAATTGGCACCAAGGTGCCCACTGAAAAAAATGACTTTTTGGTGTGGTAAAATATATTAAATTAACCATCATAATTTTTACATTGTAAAAATAAATTTCAAGGAGAGCTAGAATTTTCTAAGTAAAAGTTTAAATACCTACACATTAAATTCATGTAATAAATTAACTGAGTGGAAAGAGTTAAATATTATTATGTATTTACTTGTAACATTTAAATGTTTTATAGTCACTGCACATAAACCTAATAATATTAAGTAAATTTTACTTTTTAAGTTTAGTTTAAATTTCAAATTAAACCGCGCATGCCTGTTTGGAGATGCTGTACCCGCGCTGTGGATCAGTCGGTTGGGGATCATCACGGAGGTACCGCACGGCGTGGCTGGAGCTGGAGTTTGGCGTGTTCGAGGTAAGTTTACCTTTCTGTTTTGGATGTGATTCTCACTTTTATGACCCCCAATTAATGTTCATCTTAATATTAGGACGTACAATTAGCAATATTTCAGTTTTTAATAGTGTGGAGATTCACAAAACGCCGTTTTTTTGAGTAAAAACCTGAACGTACGGAGCCCCCCAGGAGTCCTGTGGTAAAATAAATAAATAAAATAATAACGAACCGAGCGCGCGGATTAATAAACTGAGATGCGTGTTTCTTACCCCCACCCCTCGTGTTCAGGGGCTCGCCAGTTAGATGTCCTTTCTGAACAAACTGAGTCAGGTGTGTTAAAGCATTAAATGGTAAAAGAGCACTAGCAATAAACGTTTTTTTCTGAATCCAAATTTTATTAATAAGTTACAAGTTAAATTTCAACTGTAAAGAACCTGTACATATGTTCATACAGTATTGACAGAAGCTCTAATTTGTCCAAATCGCATTGCAGACAAGAAAAAGAAGTCGAGTCATCCTGTGACCTTGCATGCTTCATCTTTCCACACATGATTCTTGCTTCTCACTTTTTCCTTAATCCCTCAATATTCTATCTTGTATTTTTCTAACAATGTCAGAAACTTTGTGTTAGTAGCACTGCTTGAGGTGCTTGATGCCTTTCTCTTTTGTAATTTACTTTGCATAAAGGCAAACTTACAAAAGATGAAGAAATGGCTAAATGTGGTTGTACTAATAAAAGATTATGTAATGATACAATGTAAATATTTTCACAGAAACAAAGCGTAGAGATGAGACGTGAATCTGAAGAGGATCTCTGATGATTGCCTGGTAAAGCATTGTTTACTTATTAATTATACAATTTAAAATGTTAAATTCACTACAAGATAAAGGTAGATGAAGGGGTGGACATTTCCTGCTTAGTGATGACCAGTATATCTAGCTTAAACAGTAGAGCATGGTGCTACCAATGACAAGGTCATGGGTTTGATTCCCAGGAAAAGCAAATAATTGTAAATTACAAGTTATAAATAAAAACTTGTACCTTGAATATAATGTTTGTTTCATTTGACAGAAGCTTATACCAAATGCAAATGAATACATAAATCTGAGTAATGATTGAAAGAATTTTCATGTTTGGACTAACCCTTTAAATACAAACTCAGCATTCATCATAGGATTTCCTGACACTGTAAAGGTGCAGAGTAATCTATGGAGTATAGCCATCTCATGCCATGTTTTAGAATGTTTTACTGATGCAAGATTATTGCTAAAGCAATTTAACCCAAGTTAAACAATCTGAAGTATATGAAGTGATGGTCATTTTTTATTATCAATCATTTTTATTATTTTTTTTTTCTCTGTGATAATGAAGTCATCACAGGTGATTGAAGCAATTCAGATTTTTTTGTTTCTCAAAATAATATTTTTTTTTATTTACTTGTAAATTTTATGCAGGAGGACAGACGAAGTGATGCCAGTTTGCACATTCTTAAAATCCTTGTTGTCCGTGCTGTCGAAGGGGAAGAACCGGTTGGTGTATCCATAATCCTTAAAGGAAAGGAAATTTTGCAAGAATGTGGCAATACTGCAAAGGCATGTGCACTGCTTATGGGAATAATTTATGCCATTAAACTTGCAGACCCCCGAGCACTGCGCTACACATTTGAGCTATTTCAGAAAGTTTTTTTAGAACTTGGTGGGATTAAGCTATCACCAAAAGTGCAAGCTTTAAAGATAAAGTTATCATCTTAAAACATTTGATATGGCTTGACTACTTGTATTTACAGTACATGTTCAGTGTTTACATGTTCAGCTTAAAATGTTTTAATGCGTTAAGGTTTCAATGGCATACTTTTAAGTGTCCAGAGTGCTGATTTGAATGATGCAACTTCACTGCTACAGAGGGCTATTAAGTTTTAAAGTTTATTCTACAGTTTGTTTAATGTATTTTCTGCTGTATTTTATTTCTAAACGAATGCTGTATTTTATTTATTTATTATTATTATTATTATTTTACACAATTTTGTTTAAAACAAGTATTTCAGGCCCTGGTGTCGTGCAGTTGTTCCTATGGATGCAAAATTTAGCTGAATACACTTTTATTAAAAAGACAACCTGTATCTAGACTGTGAATGTCAAAAATATTTGGTAATGTTGGTGAATAAACTGTTTAATTATATTTTAGTTGTGTGATTTATGAAAGATATAGATGAAATAATTACTTAAGTTTCTTTGCAAAACATAAATTAGCAATGTGTACATTATTATGGGGAGTAATATAAATTAATAAAACTAAGTAAGGGAAAATCTCACAAAACAAAATGATAGTAAGATTTACTTAATAATTTCATACAATCAAGGTTCCTGCTGATACAACAATAAATTAACTTTACTTGATTATTTTAAATAAATCTAACTTGTGCATTAAATATAATTATGTAACTTTTACCTAATTTCTTTGATTGTTAATTTAATTGTTAAGTAGATTTTACCTGACAATTACGGGTGAGTTTTACTTAATATTGGAGCAATAAAATTTACTTAAAATCTATGTGTGCAAATTGTTACGAGGATTTTATTAAGTAAATCTTACAAGTTATTTTTTTCAGTGTAAAGTGTGCCAAGAAAACATCCCCCACACCATTAAACCACCACCACCAGCCTGCACAGTGGTAACAAGGCATGATGGATCCATGTTCTCATTCTGTTTACGCCTAATTCTGACTCTACCATTTGAATGTCTCAACAGAAATCGAGACTCATCAGACCAGGCAACATTTTTCCAGTCTTTAACTGTCCAATTTTGGTGAGCTTGTGCAAATTGTAGCCTCTTTTTTTGTAGTGGAGATGAGTGGTACCTGGTGGGGTCTTTTGCTGTTGTAGCCCATCTGCCTCAAGGTTGTGTGTGTTGTGGCTTTACAAATGCTTTGCTGCGTACCTCAGTTGTAACGAGTGGTTATTTCAGTCAAAGTTGCTCTTTTATCAGCTTGAATCAGTGGGCCCATTATCCTCTGACCTCTAGCATCAACAAGGCATTTTTGCCTAAAGGACTGCTGCATACTGGATGTTTTTCCCCTTTTATCCCCATTCTTTGTAAGCCCTAGAAATGGTTGTGCGTGAAAATCCCAGTAACTGAGCAGATTGTGAAATACTCAGACCGGCCCGTCTGGCACCAGCAACCATGCTACACTCAAAATTGCTTAAATCACCTTTCTTTTCAATTCTGTGTCACACACACCCGCTCCGCGACCGGCACTAGGACCCGGAAGTAGTACGGTCGCGAAAGTGGAGCGAGGTGGAGACCGACACCAAGTTGTACCACCTGCGGCAGGGAGGATCATCCGTGAGCCGCTATACAGCTGATTTCCGCACCCTCGCCGTCCAGACCACCTGGGGAGAAGCCGCGCTCCGGACATCCTACTACGAGGGACTGGCCTCTAGGATCAAAGATGAACTAGCCGGGCGAGAACTTCCTGAGACCGCTGGAGGGGCTGATTCAGGATCGCTCTCTGGATCGACCAAGTCCGAAGCCAGCCCCGAGAACCCTGCCGCCAGCACCCACCTTCGCCTCTACCACTCCACGACCATCGAACCCAGCCACTTCCATCACATCTGAACACACCGGTTCTCAACCTCCTGCCGTGGTTAACACCGGAGCCGGGAACCCCATGCAACTAGGACGTGCCTCCCTGACCGCCGCAGAACGAGAACAACGCTTCAGAGAGGGGCTCTGTGCGTATTTCGGGTCAGCTGAGCACCACAGGCCCATATGTCCTTGTCGCCCGGGAAACGCCCAGGCCCGGGGAGCGATGGGAGCAGCTCGCCAGGCCATCTTCACCTCTCTGCCACGACATCCAGCGTCTCTCATCTCACGGTCCAGGTACACCTCCAACTTGGTCACAAACGGGTCCGAAGTACTGTGTTCATTAATTCTGGTGCCGCAGGTAACTTCATTGACTCTACCTATGCCAAAGAATTGGGGGTAAAAATCGAGGCGTTTTCCCAGCCTGTTCGTATTACGTCTGTAGACGGTCACCCCCTCTCCTCCAGCCCCATTACGGCTCAGACTCATCCCATCACCCTCCTCATCGACCAGCATCAAGAACAAATCCAGTTTCACCTCACCTCCATTTTATCACCTCTCATCATCCTTGGACATCCGTGGCTCCTTCAACACGACCTTCTCATCTCCTGGACACAGAACAGGATATTACAGTGGGGGCCGACCTGCACCGAACTCTGTCTACGGGCACCGGCTGGGACGTGTTCTAGGGAGTCCGAGGCCCCCGACGTCGACACCAACGCCATCCCCACCGCATATCGGGACCTGGCTGAAGTGTTTTGTAAGAAGCGTGCCACACACCTACCTCCTCATCACCCCTACGACCTGCCGATAGACCTTCAGCCGGGTGCCGTTCCCCCCCGCGGCCACCTTTACTCCCTATCACCACAGAGACGCAGGCGATGGAGGAGTATGTAGCTAACGCCCTTTGTCAAGGCACTATCCGGCCCTCCTCACCCGCCGCCGCGGGGTTCTTCTTTGTAAAAAAAAAGGCGGTGAACTTCGTCTGTGTGTCGACTATCGGGGGCTCAACAACATCACCATAAAGAATCGACACCCTTTGCCTCTTACTAACTCAGCCCTGAACGCCCTCTCTGGTGCCACCATTTTTACTAAGTTGGACCTTCGGAGCGCCTACAACTTGGTGCGCATCAGGGAGGGTGATGAGTGGAAGACGGCTTTCATTACATCTACAGGACACTACGAGAGTTTGGTTATTCCCTTCGGTCTCTGCAATGCACCCGCTGCCTTCCAACAATTCATCAATGATGTCCTCCGAGACATGCTAGGGCAGTGGGTGTTTGTTTATCTAGACGATATACTGATTTATTCACGCACAGTTGAAGAACATGTCCAACATGTCAGGGCGGTCCTAAAGAGATTGCTCGTCCATCAACTGTACTGTAAGTTGGAGAAGTGCGCCTTTCACGAGTGCTCCACGTTCCTGGGTTTTGTCATCTCGCCCCAGGATGTGGCCATGGACCCGGAGAAACTGGAAGCTGTGCGTCATTGGCCCCTACCCAAGACCCTCAAGCAGCTTAAACGGTTTCTCGGGTTCTACCGTCGCTTTATCAGGGACTACAGTACAGTTGCAGCACCCCTAACCACCCTGACTCGCCCATCATCCCATCATTTCACCCTTAGTCCTGCCGCCATCTCCGCCTTCCACGAACTGTGTCATCGATTCACAACCGCACCAATCCTTCTTCACCCAGATGCAAACCAACCTTTCGTTGTGGAGGTGGATGCCTCAGATGTGGGCGCCAGGGCCGTCCTCTCCCAACGAGGTCCAGACCAGAAACTACACCCATGTAGTTTCTTCTCCAAACAATTTGACCTCACTCAGCAGCGATACGAGGTAGGGGACCGCGAGCTGTTGGCCATAAAGTGAGCTTTGGAGGAATGGCGTCACTGGCTCCAGGGCGTCAGGGAACCGTTCATCGTCTGGACCGACCACCAGAACCTCATTACTATCCGGAACATGAAACAACTCAACCCCAGGCAGGCGCGGTGGGCATTATTTTTGAAACATTACAATTTCCATCTTTCCTACCGCCTGGGGTCCAAGAACACCAAGGCAGACACCCTCTCCCGACAACATGACCCCGCGCCTGTCCTCCCTGCATCAAAAATCATCGCACCACTCCACTGGGATTTAGAGACGAGAGTTCGCCAGTCGCAGGCTGGGGAGACCGAACCGGCAGGTGTGCCACCTTGACGACTCTACGTGCCACACCCCATGCGAGTTGAGGTTCTTCAGTGGGGGCACTCTCCGGACACCCGGGCACTCGTCGCACCATCTAATTCATTTGTGCGCCTTCTGGTGGCCATCAATGAAGAAGGACGTCGGCGAGTTCCTCCAGGCGTGCCCTGTGTGTGCCAGGGCCAAGGACAACAACCAGCCAACGCCAGGGGAACTCCAACCACTACTCGTCCCGCGCCGGCCCTGGACACACATAGCCGTCGACTTCATCAGGGGCCTGCCGGTCTCAGAGGGAAAGACACCATCCTGACCATCGTCGATCGGTTCTCCAAGGTCGTGCACCTGGTGGCTCTCGCCGGACTCCCATCAGCCAAAAGAACAGCTGAGCTGATATTAGAACACGTAGTCCCCTGGCATGGGTTCCCGAAATACATTGTCTTGGACAGGGGGCCCCAGTTCACTGCCCGGTTCTGGAAGGCCTTCTGCCGTCTGATCGATTCTACCTGCAGTCTATGCTCTGGGTATCACCCCCAGACCAACGGTCAGACGGAGCGGACCAACCAACAACTGGAGCGCTACCTGAGATGTTTCATCACCAATCGCCAGCGCTCCTGGGCCCGCTACCTCATCTGGGCAGAACTATCGCTTAACCTCCACACCTCATTAGCCACTAACCTAAGCCCATTTGAAGTATGCCACAGTTTCCAACCTCCCATGTTCGAACACCAGGAACCGGAGGTTGACATACTGTCAACCCAACAGACACCCTCCTGTACGCCGTCGACTGTACAATGTAGGTGACAAGGTATGGTTGTCAACTAAGAATCTTCACCTCCATACAGAGACTAGGAAACTTTCACCCAGATTTATCGGCCCCTATCGCATCACCCTCCGGATCAATCCCGTCACCTACCGGCTCCAGCTGCCTGCGGCGCTCCTAATCCATCCGGTATTCCACACCTCTCAGTTGAAACCCTTTACCACTTCTCCCATGATTCCACCCTCCCCCCCTGCTCCTCCTCCCCGAATCATTGACGGTGGCCCTGCCTACACCATACGCCGGATCCTTGATTCGCAACCTAGGGGCCGAGGCCCCCAGTACCTGGTCGACTGGGAAGGCTACGGTCCCGAAGAGCGATCTTGGATTCCGGCCCGGTTTATCCTCGACCCTGAGCTTATCAGGGACTACCATCGTCGGGTATCCTCCACCCCAGGACTGTTAGGAGTCGGTCCAGGCCGGGGGGGTACTGTCACACACACCCGCTCCGAAACAGGAAGCATAAAAGGGAACAAGATGGCGCTTCACATTGCTCAGTCATTGAGTTTCACCCATGTCGGTTCAAATCATCCGTCTGCCATTTCGTGAGTACTCACTTTCTTGGGTTTACTTTCTGATTCGAGTGTGTGTTTATAGGGCGCGAATTAAATTTGTGTTCTTCCCGTGCTCTCCTTCTGAGAGAGCCCTTAGACGAATTTGCGTGGCTATCCTGCCTATTTGCTAGCTTCCGCGTTTGGGTTTACCATCCACGCTACAAGGGGCTAACCGCTAATCGCTAAGTCTTCTGTTCACTCCAGGTTAGTTCATGACATTCTGACATTCAGTTTAAAGTTCAGGAAATTGTCTTGACCAGGACCACACCCCTAAATGCATTAAAGCAACTGCCATATGATTGGTTGATTAGATAATTGCATTAATGAGAAATTGAACAGGTGTTCCTAATAATCCTTTAGGTGAGTGTATATATATATATATATTTATTTACGTGGTTAATTTCAATATTGTTAATCAATAATTATTAAACACAGGAAGTATTACAGTAAGTGATTATTACATGCATATATCAGACACTGTTCTGCCAAATAGAGCAACTTGTCTAACAAATGTTCTATCTCTTATTAGGTTGTTCAGAAAGATAAAGCTCAGGCAGAACTTGAGAGGTGCACGATGGCCCTGTTTGTCCTCAGGAAATCGGGATTGTGACGTATTGAGTTTACATCAGTCGCACATGAATGTTCCATATTGTTTGGCCTCATCTATGCACTAATACAGTATGCTCAAACACACTTTTGTGGCCTGCAGAAAATATTTAGGGAACATATTCTAGATTGACATTAAAGTATTACATTTTGGTCACTTTATTTGTCAAACATTTGTCAGATTTTCACATGGTTAGCAAATTTTTCTGTTTTTTAATTGGAGAAATAATTTAATAGTACAACAAAAAAAAAAGGTAATGTATGGTTTCAAGGATGGTAATAAATGTTTTTTGGAGGAGAACTTGTTTGTTCATTGTCTTCATTTATAAACGTAACTTTAAAAATGTAAATATAATGTTAAATTTTAAGTTTCACTTTTTCTAAAGTGATATAATCAAGTTGTTAGAACTTTTGTTTCTAATTTGGATGGATTAATTTATTTTGCTTATGGGAAACTTAAAAAATATATTTATATTTAATACAAATTAAACCTTAAATAATATTGTAGCATTTCTAACTGCTAAGAAGAAACGAGTGAGCTTCCTTGCTGCCTAATGCAAATGGCTGGGAGTATTTTATTAGACACAGCACTGTATAGCAGGAACCACATTCAACTTGGCCTCAGCAAAAATCAACATTCCATAGAACACACACACCTAACACACACACACAACATAGCCGAAGCCACTAACCCAAACACCTTTCCCCAACAGGGTGAACACAAAGCAACCCCTCCCGCAAAGCATGATGGTTGCCAGTCGAAACCCCGCCCACGCCACAATATCATAACATTTGATTTGAGAGAAAGTAAAAAAATTACTTGTAACAAATTGAAGCTGAAGTTGAAGTTGATAGAAAGTATATTTTTTTTAGTGTACTTAAAATTTTCTCTAAAGTGAAAATCAAGTTGTTACAAAGTCGAAAAATTTGTTTTACTGGCCTAAGGCATTGTAACAACTTTTGTTTTTGATTTGGATGAATGAATTTATTTTTGCTTTGGGGAAACTTAAAAAATATATTAATATTTAATCAAAGTTAAACCTTAAACAAAATTATAACATTTGATTTGAGAGAAAGTAAAAAATTGCTTGTAACAAATTGAAGCAATTTTTTAAATTATAATAATTAATAATTATAATTATTATAATTAATTATATAATAATTTTTTTAGTGCATGATTTATTGACCATAGATTCACTGGTTGAAGTACTGGCATTTGAATTTGAACTAAATAACCTATTTTAATTACATAAAGTAACAAATTACTTACTATTTGGATGTAACTCTTCCTTGCTGTTTCTTCTCCTGATGGGGGCTGATGATTCTGGATCTGTCTGTTCCTGCAGCTGCTTTGTTTTCATCTCTAGAAGTCTGTCTTTCTCCTGAAGCTGTTTGTCTCGTTCAGTTAGTTTGTTTTTACTGCATTCTAGTTCATTCATCATACTTTCCAGTAGTCTCTCTTTGTCCTTCAACTGTATCTGATTCTCCTCTAATAACAATAGTGTCCTATTTGTTTTCCCCAGTTCTTCTTTCACCTCTCTGAACAGTGTGTCCTTCTCTTCCAGTGTCTTGTCCTTCATCTGAATCATTTGTGTATATTCTGTTAGAAGTTTGTCTTTCTCCATCAGATTATTTGTACTATTCTCCAGAATTTTGATCATGTCCTCCAGTTGTCTTTCTTTGTTGTTAAACTTTGTTTGATTCTTTTCTAACAGCGTATTTGCTTTTGCTAATTCTTCTTTCACCTCTTTGAGCAGTGTGTCCTTCTCTTCCAGTGTTTTATTATTCATCTGAAATGCTTCAGTACTTTTATCTACAAGTCTGTCTTTCTCCTGAAGCTGTTTGTCTCTCTCCATTAGCTGTGATTCTCTCTCAGTTAGACGTCTCTCTGTACCTTCAAGCTGTTTGTTTTTTTCTGTTAACTCAGTTTTCTGTTGCTCCAGTACGATCATCATCTCCTGTAGTTGTCTCTTCTCATCCTGCAGCTGTTGTCCCAGTGTCTCCAGTTTGTTTTTACTGGTTTCCAGCTCTTTATCTGTGTTCTTCAGCTGTGTTTCTTTCTCACTCAGCAGTTTGTTAATATTCTCCAGTTGTGAGATTTTCTCTTTAACTTGTTCAGCAGCATGTTGAAGTTTATTATTAGTTTCCATTAACACTGCGTCTCTCTCAGAAAGAGTCTTCTCATTAGTCTCTAAACGTTCTTTTAGAATCTTCAGCTCTTCATTTTTCTCATTTATATCTTTCTCCTTCTCCACAAGTCTGTTCTCCCTTTTCTCCACTTGTATTTGTGTCTCCTGTATCTGTGTATTTTTTAGTTTTAGCTGCTGATTATTCTGTTCCTGCATCTGCTTTGTTTTCTCCTCTAGAAGTCTGTCTTTCTCCTGAAGCTGTTTGTCTTGTTTTATTAGTTTGATTTTACTGGATTCTAGTTCATTTATCACACTCTCCAGTTGTCTCTCTTTGTCTTTCAGCTGTGTCTGATTCTCCTCTAATGTCCTCTTTGTTTTTCCCAGTTCTTCATTCACCTCTCTGAGCTGTATGTCCTTCTCTTTCAGTGTCTTGTCCTTCATCTGAAGCATTTGTTGATTTTCTATCAGACATTTGTCTTTCTCCTGAAGCTGTTTCTCTCTCTCCATTAGCTGTGTCTCTCTTTCAGTTAGAAGTCTCTCTCTCTCTCTAAGCTGTTTGTTTTTTTCTGCTAACTCAGTTTTCTGTTGCTCCAGTATGATCATCATGTCATCTAGTTGTCTCTTCTCATTCTGCAGCTCCCGTCCCAGTGTCTCCAGTTTGTTTTTACTGGTTTCCAGCTCTTTATCTGTGTTCTTTAGCTGTGTTTCTTTCTCACTCAGCAGTTTGTTCATATTCTCCAGTTGTGAGATTTTCTCTTTAACTTGTTGAGTAGCATGTTGAAGTTTATTATTTGTTTCCATTAACACTGCGTCTCTCTCAGAAAGAGTCTTCTCATTAGTCTCTAAATGTTCTTTTAGAATCTTCAGCTCTTCATTTTTCTCATTTAATTCTTTCTCCTTCTCCATAAGTCTGTTGTCCTTTTTCTCCACTTGTATTTGTGTGTCCTGTATCTGTGTGTCTTTCAGTTTCAGTTGTTGATCTCTCTCATGTAGAGCTCTGTCTCTCTTCTCTAGCTCTTTACTCGTCTTCTCTAGTGTTGTACTTGTATCTTTCAGTTGTGCATCTTTCTCCTCAATGATTTTTACTCTCTTACCCAGTTCTATATCTTTAAGCTCTATTTGTGTT
The DNA here is from genome assembly GCF_024256425.1 of Clarias gariepinus. NCBI lineage: Eukaryota > Metazoa > Chordata > Actinopteri > Siluriformes > Clariidae > Clarias > Clarias gariepinus. The sequence continues at coordinate 21,032,163 of NC_071123.1, forward strand.
TTATAATCCTCCAGCTGTCTGTCTTTATGCTGCAGTGATTTTAATGCTCCATCTCGTTCTTAAAGATATTAAGCAGGAGAGTAAATTATTAATGTGATTATAACAAGTGACCAGTTACAGAACGACTGCTTGATATGACCAAAAGCAAATTTACAATTCATAATTATTGAACATGAAAATAAAAATGAATAATGTAATTAATAATGCGAGACAGATACTATTTTATTACAATAAAACTAGTGATGTAAATGTAGTTCAGATAACACTAAACTGGCTAAATATTTCCAATGCATAACAGTAAATACATTTATTTCTTCTTTGAATTGTAATTCCCTCTCTGACCTCTTTCACCTCTCATCGCTTTAAAGGATTTATTTATTTATTTATTTATTTAATGGCTGTATAAAATACAGTATGCTTCAAGGAAGCATGTCAAACTCAAATTCCATCAAGGTCACATACTGTAAGCATTATTTGACGGCTCATGAAATAAGACTATTTATTTATTAGTTCTATTTTCTTGTTTATTTTTCACAGTTAATTTGGTGATAGTATTAAAAAGACCAGCGGCCATGTGTGGTGCACACCCAATGACAAAATTTAAATTGGAAAAAAAAAAAATCTTGTAAACAGCTTTGTCTCCTTGTTTCTATTTTAACAGGAAACAGCCATTTCAAACCTTATGTCTCTTAAGTTAGTTTTACAAGACTATGCACAAATATATAAACTGATTACAATTCGCCAGTTCCCCGGATAATGTTCCCCAGACTAGCCGTTAGCACCTGCTCTGGAGTATCTTGTACATCTTGTAATACATGCTCAGGCTTTGGCCTTGTCGTTTTTGAGGTTAGAGAGCCAGAGTGTTTTTTTTTTTTTTAAATGCTCATGTTGTGTGTGTGTGTGTGTGTGTGTGTGTGGATGTGAGCCATTTTATTAAGATGTTTCTTTAACGATTTACCACATGCTGGATGACGAGATTAAAATTTGGGGGAATGAAAAGTTATTTTTTTATAACTTATTATTAAAGTTATTTTCCAAAATGTTCTGGAAATATTGACAACAAATTTAAACAATTCGATGCCCCGACACTAAAACTGACATATTTATGTAATCGGCATAATTGATTACAATATATATTGGACCCAATGCCTTATGTAAGTCAACACATGTGACTTAGACTAATATAGTAACAGATATTAAAATAAACAGTAAGTATATATTTTTTTATTAAACTCTCTAAAATATTTAAATAATGTCTATAATAAAAAATGTGGAGAGCTGTGAGTTTCAGATGCTTACTGGAGATCTCACTATTGAACACTTTACTGTACAACACATGATCAGGTGTGTTTACTTTTGTAGCTCCTTCCACACTCACCAGTCTGTAGAGCAGAGCTCTTCATTTTCATTCTCTCATCTTCTGTCCATTTTCTGTCTCTCTGTGAAGAAAAGAATAAATCAAGGTGTGAAGGTTTTATGCCTTTGCAGATGGACTTCAATATAGGTCAAGGTCTAAATTTATTTCGCTTTATGATTTATTTTGTTAATATATTAACACAGTGTTTACAATCATAGCAATAATAATAGCAATAATTATGACACCAGTAATCACAGAAAATTGTTAAGGGTCATGTTTTCCCTGTATGTTCCTGTCCTGTGTATTCTGTGGGACTTTCATGTTCATGTTTCTTTAGTTCCCAGTATTCATTGCACATCACTAACATGATGTTAATTATAATCAGCTGCACCATGTTCAGTTTAAGTAGTCTGTCTGTTTAAAGTCTGTGTTTCAGTCATTGTCTTGTGTCTGTTGTTGTCACTGCTTGTTCTGGGGTCCGTTCTTCGTACGTCGCTTGACACATCCGAGATGAACTGATACATCTAAGATGAGATCATTGTGCTAATTTCGATCTGGCTGAAGTTGGTTCTTCGAGCTGACCTGTTGTTAATGATTAGTATAGCTGGATTGAGTTGTTCAGAATTATTGCGCGTTTGTGCGTTGGTTTAAAAGGCGATATGCATCGACAGTAGAAACACTGATCACAACCCCTTTGATTGGTTGACGAAGCGAAAAAGAACGAGCTCAATTTTTTTTTGTAAAACGTGTTATGCGCTGAAATGCCCCCTACCATGGACCCCCCCCCCCACATAATTGCTATCAAATATTATATTAGAACATAAATTCATAGGTTAATGGTTTACAAATTACAAATTACATGAGACAATAAAATAAAATAAGCAATATAAAAATAATGTAGAGTTTTACCGCCGGAAAGGATGTTGGAGAGATGAGTGAGCTTTATTGCTGCCCAATGCAATGGCTGGGAGTACTTTATTTTGCAAGCACAGCATATAGCATGAATTGCAGCACATTTAACAGGTCAGGTCACACACCCACATACACAAAACATGGCCAAAGCCACCAACCCAAACAACCTTCCCCAACAGGGTGAACACATGGAAACCCCCCCGCAAGGCATGATGGTCGTCAGCCGCCGCCCCGCCTACGCCACACTGCCCCACCTGAGCTGGGGCCGTCCCCGGTCACCATGACTCTCAGTCTTGGAGGCGTGAAGGTGGTCGGCGCTGACGCTGTGAACGCCGGAGTCCTTTTGCAGGGGAAGGAGGAGCGCAAACATTGTCCTGAGGCGGTCCGGCCTCCGCAGAGTTCAAGGTTTCGCCAGCGTGCGGCTGGTAGGGAGCAAGACTATAAAGCAAAGAATAAGATGTCGGTAGTGAATGATGACTGCTGTGTTCGCTATTACACCCAACAACTGTACACCACACTCGCTTAGGCGACATTTTGCTCCAGCGGCGAAAAACAATGGCCGACAGCTTCTTCTCACTCCGGACGGGTCTTTGCTAAAACTTTAGTGTCAATCAACTAAAGTAGGAGCGGCCTCTGTCGGTGTGGAATCACATCGACAGGCATTTGAGATTGGCCTGATTTTAGAAGAGGCATCTTATTTTAATAAATGAAAAGAAAATCATTGGCGTCTGCCAAGTGTTTTTGCGCCAACTCGTGAACACGGAACAGTTTGTCTTTTAATGAACAAAAATAATCCAATCCAGGCTTTGTGGGTAAATCCGGTTAAGGATGTGGTCCAAACACAAGGTCCACGGTAGTGTGCAGCTCGCGGCCGAACATTAAGGCAGCTGGCGTCAGCTGTGATGACTCCTGCACTGCTGTGCGGTATGCCCAGAGCACGAGAGGCAAATGTTTGTCCCAATCCTTTTGCCGATCGCTGGTAAGCACTGCGAGTTGTGCAGTAAGAGTCCGGTTAAAACGTTCCACAAGGCCGTCACTCTGAGAATGATGGGGCGTCGTACGAGTCTTTTTCACCCCAAGGCGCTCGCACACTGCCGCAAACACTTCCGCCTCGAAATTTCACCCCTGATCGCTGTGTAACTGCTCCGAAGCGCCGAATCGGCTGAAAACCTCATTCACCAGCACTCGAGCCGTGGTGAAAGCACTTTGGTCAGGCACAGCAAAAGCCTCCGGCCATTTCGTGAAGTAATCCATGACTACCAGCACATAACAGTTACTGCGATCGGAATTCCTGCAGCGGTGCCCGCGAGCGCTGGGTAGGGCCCTTCTTTGCCGTGCAGAGGTCGCATCTGTGAACAAAGAGTTCGCTATCGAGCGCGCAAACGCAAGTGTCCCAAACCGGAATGTCCATGAACTAAACCCAGTACACATGTCCGCAAACCCCTTGGTACCAGTAGCCAAAAGCATTCGCCCGCTTCGCACGGCCGTTCCCAGCGGCGGTAAAGTAACCCCTCGTGCAACGCTAGGTAAGTAAACTGGGATTAAGGAGCTTTTATCTCTAGCCCTAGATGAGCAACTGCGGTGTAATCTGGTCTCACTCCCGCTTTTACCCAACCCAGCACCCTATGCAGAACCGGATCCTTCTCCTGCTTGGCAATCAGCTGATCATGGTCCAGCTGTGGCACAGGCGAAACGACTACAGGTGATGGTGACTGTGCGGGGGGAATGTTCTGGACCGATGGTTTCGGGGAGTGTTCCAAGTCGCAACCGCACACGCGCTCTTCAACCCGCTCACAGTATCGACAACATGCTTTGCTGTATGGACGGCGGGATAAAGCGTCGGTGTTAGCGTGTAATTTTCCCGCTTTGTGTTGAATGGTGAAGCTATAGTCTTGTAACCGCTCAAGCCAACGCGCTAACTGCCCCTCGGGCTCTTTAAAACTGAGCAGCCAAACTAGCAAAGCGTGATCGGTCCGCAGCAGAAAGGTTTGCCCGTATAAGTACACACGAAAATGTTTTAAAGCTAGCGCGCCCTCAAAATCTTTCCCGTGCACCAATAAATCGTCCAGGTAGACTACACAACAGTTGCGAGGAATAGCTGCCAGAACTTTCTCCATCAACCGTTCAAAAGTAGCTGGAGCGTTACATAGGCCTAAAGGCATGCGCCAAAATTGCCATAACACTTGCCCGATCGAGAACGCGGTTTTAGGTCATGCTTCCGGGGCAAGCTCTACCTGCCAGTACCCGCTACACAGATCCAGTGAGCTAAACCAAGCCGAGCCCGCAACATGTCCCAGCGCATTATCAATCCGCGGCAACGGATAAGAATCCTTTCGCGTCACCTAGTTTAACCGATAATCCTTTTTACGCCTGAGCACAACCGGTGAAGACCACAGTCTGGACGCTGGCTCAATGACGCCCAAGTCGGCCATCTCATGCAGCTTCTGTTCGGCGATAGCTCATTTAGCTAATGGAAGGCGCCTCGGATGTAGCCAAACAGGAGCTGCGTTTCCCGTATCTATCGTGTGCTGCACCAGGTTGGTATGGATGCACTCGTGCTCATCTACCCCGAAAATATCCGCAAATTCGTGAAGGAACGACTTCAAAGAGTCGGTCTGTGTTTGACTCAACCCCGCGCTGCTACGCTGCAGAAGCTCGCAAAGTATACCCGTTTGGTCTGCTACCGGATGTTTACCTGGCGCGACCACCGAAAGTTCCGCCCTCCCGGGTGTGCGCAACTAACACGTCTGGCTGTGGTTTGGGTACTAGCAACCTGGCTAACCAGAAGTTACCACGCAGAGTTCTGTTACTCAAATCCAGCACTGCACCCCATCCTTCCAAAATGTCCAACCCCAAAATACAATCATTCGCAAATTCGCCCGCTGGATAGCCAGAAAGATACATAGGCCAAAAGGCATGCGCCAAAATTGCCATAACCCTTGAGAAATGCGTGACGATCTAGCTCTTCCTGCTTTTCGTGCTCGAATTCTGGATAGCCCCGGGACCCTCATGGACTGCCAGCTCCTCGCACACTGCCTCTTCACGGTCACCCGCGCCGAACTGGAAGTGGAGCGACTCCCTTAGCTTTGACCAATCCTTCCGCTTATCGTCCCTGAGGTCTTTCAGCACCCGGAGCGCGTCACCCTTCAGTGAGAGTGCTACTCTGATGGCGGTTTTCGCCGGGGACCAGCCCGCAAAGTCAGCGGCTAGCTCTACCTGCGCGAAGAATGCGTAGGGTTCGACGGCGCCGTTATAGAAGGGAAGGCGCAGCTCCAGCTCGCCTCGTCGGCTGACGGCGCACGGAGCTGTAGCTTGCTCCAGTCCTAGAACTCTTGATGAATCCGTTCCAGAATCTGCTTCCGCATCAAGATCCAGTGTCGGAATCCTCATCTCACCGCTCCGCTTTGATCGCTCCACTTTGCTCGCGCTGGCTCTGTCAGGAAGATGTTCTTTCTTCCTCCTTAGCTGCTCTGCTACTCGCCGGCCTACTTGGATCCTCCGTAGGTCCTCGAGAGTCCGCTCAAACTCGTTACTCTTCATCCCACTTCTGACACCAAATGTAGCGTTTTACCACCGGAAAGGATGTTGGAGAGACGAGTGAGCCTTATTGCTGCCCAATGCAATGCCCGGGAGTACTTTATTTTGCAAGCACAGTTTATAGCATGAATTGCAGGACATTTAACAGGTCACACACCCACACACACACAACGTGGCCGAAGCCACCAACCCAAACAACCTTCCCCAACAGGGGAACACATAGAAACCCCTCGCAAGGCATGATGGTCGTCAGCCGCCGCACCGCCTATGCCACAATAAATATGTTGTATATGGAAAAATAGAAATATATATTTTTTAAATACAACATATATACTTTTATATTGTTTATTTTATAATAAAATTAGTTTTGTCCAATTTTTCATTATAAAAAATATTTATTTTTTTATTATATAGTATAAATATTTATTTGCATATTTATGACAAATCTCTAAAAAATAAATGTGCTACAAAATAAATATTATACACAAATTTCTATTAATAGTCTTGACTGCTGTCTCGTGCCTAGGGTTTATTATAATAGTAATATCATATTTGATAATAATGAACCTATGAATTTATGTTCTAATATAATATTTAATAGCGATTATATATCGATAGCGATTATTGTGTGTGTATATATATATATATATATATATATACACACACAATAGACCTCGCCATTTCAACCAATCATAACCCGCCAGGACGGCAGCCTAAATCCTGTTTACATGAAATAAACCTGCTACAGAGCAGGTTCAAGCTTACGGACATGTTGCTATAACAGCAAATGTGAGAAGCGCATCAAAGAACAATCATAACTGTGTCAGTAGGAGATTTGTAAATTTTTAATAGCTTAAGAAAGTTAACTCACCTGACAAACCCAGATGTCTTTTTCTTGATGATCTGACAGTACACAGTACAAAGGAAGCTTGTTGAGATTTCAAAAAATGCTTTGATAATTTTTTGTAAAATTTTCTGTATTATATAATATTAGATAAACATTCTGTAGCTGTTCACGATAAATACTTTACTGGCTAGTTTGTCTCTTCGTTTGTCTACTTTTTCCGTTGTTGGAAAAAGAATGTCTTTTTTTTACATTAACTCTTTAAGTAACCAATTTATAAAATCACTCCATTATATCTTTTTATATTCTGTTTCATGTGTTATTATCCAGTGAACTATCTTTAACCTACTTCTCTCTCTAAAGGTAAATAAAAGGAAAATTCTAAAGTAAAATTATTATGACAGAAAACATTTAATTTGCTGGAAATGTTAAGCACTACTGTATATACAGTAACAGATTATTAAACCCTAAATGAACAGGGCAGAACTGTCAACTTTATTAAATAAATGTTATCTGAAAAAAAAAAAAAGAAAAATCATGAATCATGATCAGATATAAAACAATTGGAGAAGTCAGTCCTCACAAAAATGACAATAGAAATCACAGACTTCACAGATTGGGACTAAATAGCGGTGTGCCTATCAGAAAGCCACTTGTTAATACAAACACACTTGTTTACACAAATATCCCTGGCGTATATTGGGCCGAGCCCCGTCCCCACCTCGGCTACTCAGTCCACATCTCTGTTATGCTAATTCCAGCATACAGACCATTCGTCAGGTGTTCAAAACCTTTTCTGAGGCAGGTGAAAGCCTGGCCAGCAGGAGCCATTTCTGCTCTTCAGGACTTCGAGAACACTGACTGGAACATGTTAAGGGAGGCTGCGACTTACGGCGACTTCACCGACTTGGAGGAGTACACGTCATCAGTGACCAGCTACATCAACAAGTGCACCGATGATGTCACTGTCTCCAAGAGCAACATCTTATGACCCAACCAGTAACCGTGGATTACTGCAGAGGTGCACACACTTCTGAGGACCTGAGACCCTGCCTTCAGAACGGGGGATAAGGTGGCCCTAAGAACAGCAAGGGCCAAACTGTACCGGGCCATTAGAGAGGCGAAGCGTGCACATGCCCAGAGAATCCACAACCACTTCAGAAACAGCGGTGACACATGTTGGCAGGGCATAGAAGTCATCACCAACTACAGGACATTATTACCTGCCGGTGACAGTGACGGCTCCCTTCAAGATGCGCTGAACAGCTTCTACACATGGTTCGACATGCAGAGCGGTGTGACAGCGAGGAAGGCCACCCCTCCTCTGAACGATCAGATGATGTGTCTCACCACTGCTGAGGTGAGGAAAACTCTACGCAGAGTCTACTCACGAACAGCTGCTGGACCAGACAACATCCCAGACAGAGTGCTCAAAGAATGTGCAGAACAGCTGGCAGATGTTCTAACTGACATCTTTAACATTTCTCTGAGCAGCGCCATCGTTCCCACATGCTTCAAGTTTACCACCATCATCCCCATGCCGTAGAATACTGCTGTGTCTGCTGTGTATGACTACCACCCTGTTGCACTCACACCCATCATCATGAAGTGCTTTGAGCAGCTTCTTACAGATGGAGCCACGCCAAATAGCCGCAGCCGTGTGAATGGCGTACAAATGGCGTACGGCTGCCCTATGCACGCTGTAGTCCCCCCTCCTTTTCCTTCGAGAAAGGCGTGTCAAGATTTCACAGTAAACACGCCCATTCAAGCCCTATTTATGCATTGACCTGGTTCCAACACTAGATGGCGCTTCGTTCTCAAGGACACGTTAACACAAGCCAGCAATTTAGCTGCGCTGAGTTGCAATCACGTGATTTTAACAACCCACCCCCACCCCCGCCGAACTGACGCTACTAAACTGCACTGGAGATGATGATGGCGGCTTAATGGACTATTCGCGGTTAGTGGTGTTTTAATTTATAAAATTTGTTTGGGATTAGTTTACAGTTTATTTCCCAGTTAATTTTTTTATCGGCCGTTTTGAAAATCACTGGCAGCACCAGCAGCAGTCATATGTGACCTTAGATAACTTAATGATCTGTTTACCAAGTCTGGAGTTAACATTACAGCTTGCTGTCAGTGTCACAAATTCACAATTTCACTCCTCTTTAACTAAAAAAAGACACTAAAGCTTCGAAAATACTATTAATGTCCCTATTACAAAAGCTGCACTACCGGATGAAAAGTGTTTTGCTTTATAAAAATGCTTTAGAGTCTGAGGCGTGTTGTCTGGATAAATTCAGCATTTATTTATTTTTTGGGTAGGAGTTAATCTGCAGGTTATTTCTGTGAATATAATGTGATGCAGTTCATGAAGGACACAAGCTGAGGATAGATGTACAGGAGCTAGCGAGCTAAACACTCATAACCGGGTTTATATTTTTCTCAGTTTGGCCGTGACTTTGCGCGGTAGCGGGAGCGCTTAGTTACCGAGCTGGATAAAAACTCTGAGGTGTTTATCAGTTAAGGAGTGGGGGGAGGGGGAGGTGTGCGTGTGTGTGTGGGGGGGGGGGGTGGAGGGGTGAGGAGGTGTGGGGGGATTCAGTACTCGGAAAGTTATAGTTTGACTTCAGAGATGAACTAATATATACGAGTGTTATATTGCTTAACTTATTTGTATGAAAAGCGCAGTAAGTAAATTCTCGGTTAATTTAATGCAGACGATAATACAGACAGACCGGGGTTAACGCTAACAAAGTTCAATGGTTAAAGTTATCCCAGTTTATTTACATTCCAGAATTCCCCAAAACAGTATTTTACACACTCTGTGGTGTAGGTTTACTAATATATTTTATATTTATTACAACTAGATATTCTGTAAAGTTTATTTATCTTTGTCTTCACTAAATTCTCCTGTTTTCTTTAATCAGAGCTCCGCTGTGGAGGATTGGGGGGTCAGACGGATGACGGTTGGCCTTTTAGAGATACTGGAGGAGCCTGAACAAGCTGTTAAAGGGAACTGTAGGAGGGATGACGTCACAGTGCAACAGCTTTAGAATGATGTTTGGTCAGGTCTACTGTATATTCTGAACATAGAACTGCAAAACGCCTGATACTTTTATATATTTTAATATAAAAGAACCAGATAGAGACTGATAAGCAGCTGGTGTTACCTGGGTATTTTAATGACCTTTAAGCAAAAATTAAACATGTTTTCACCTGTTTTATACAAATTATTGTTTTACCTTTGACTAGTTTTGGAAGAATAAATTTTATTTTTAAAGTCATGTGTGCGTGTTTTAATTGTTGGGGGATTGTTTGTGTATTTAAAAATACATTTACTTGAACCAACAACTTCAATGTGCAAAAAATGGGACCCGACTGTCACATCTGTATCACCACGGTCCGGGGAAATAAGATCTGGGTCTCCGGAATACTGTGCCGCAGCTTTGTCCCCCCCTAGTGTGGTAAGGTGGTAGGTCTCCCCATCACTAATGATGTGCACCTGTGTCTCTTCCCTGTGTGTCTCTATTTAAGCCAGTCGAACCCGTACAATCCTTCGTCGCCTGCGCGCACACGGGCTCTATGTAAAGGCGGAGAAATGCAAATTCCACAAGCGGGAGGTTGCATTCCTCGGTTATCGCATAGGGCCACTGGGGGTCGAGATGGAGAAAGCCAAGGTGGAGGCGGTAACACAATGGCCAGTGCCCAGGTCAGTAAAGGCGCTACAAAGTTTCCTCTGGTTTGCAAATTTTTATCGGCGATTTATTCGAAACTTTAGCTCGGTGGCAGCGCCCCTCACCTCCCCACTTAAAGGTAAGCCTAAGAAACTGAAAGCGTTTTCGGCCGACGCTGAGAGCGCTTTCCAAAAACTGAAAAGGGCTTTCCCTACAGCTCCTATCTTGCGGCTTCCCGACCCCGAGAAGCCATTTATCGTAGAGGTAGATGCATCAGAGGTGGGGATCGGGGCGGTGCTGTCACAGTGCCAGGGGCAACCCGAGAAACTTTATCCTTGCGCATTGTTTTCTAGAAAACTGACACCTGCCGAAAGAAATTATGATATCGGTAACCGGTACCTGCTTGCAGTTAAAGCGGCGTTAGAGAAGTGGAGACACTGGCTAGAGGGAGCCGCACATCCGTTCATAGTATTAACCGATCACCGAAACCTAGAATATATCCAACAGGCGAAAAGATTAAACACTCGGCAAGCCCGGTGGGCGCTGTTCTTTACTCGGTTTCACTTTCACATCACCTATCGGCCTGGGTCAAAAAATAAGAAAGCTGATGCGCTGTCTAGATACTACCCTGCACATGCGCCGGCAGAAGTGCCTGAACCCATCCTGCCAGCGCCACTCGTAGTTGCCCCGGTGACATGGGATCTCGACACAGAAATCGCGCAGTGGGGGCGCACTAATCAGGTGCCCTTTGACTGTCCTATCGGTCGAACTTATGTCCCCGAGGTGCTACGTAACCGGTTAACGATTCAGGCGCATACTAACATGGCGTCCGGACATCCAGGCATGACGCGCACTCTTAAACTTCTCGCTCAGAAATATTGGTGGCCGGGGATGAGAGAAACGGTAAGAACAGTTGTTTTATCTTGTGCCGTCTGTGCTGTCACAAAAAATCCTCGCAGCCTCCCCGTTGGGAAACTAATGCCCCTACCGACGCCGAACAGACCGTGGTCACACATTGCTGTGGACTTTGTCACGGATCTGCCGCTGTCTAAAGGGTACACCACGGTTCTGGTCGTAATAGATCGGTTTTCGAAGGGATGTCATTTCATCCCGTTTGGCTCTCTCCCGTCAGCCCTCCAAGTAGCCGAAGTCCTCTTTGAGTTCGTGTTCCGTTACTACGGCATGCCCGAAGATATTGTTTCCGATCATGGCCCCCAATTTATCGCTAAGGTCTGGAAAGCGTTCTTCCAGAAGTTGGGGACCACCGTTAGCCTAACGTCGGGCTATCACCCCGAGTCAAATGGGCAGGCAGAGCGGACTGTTCAGGAACTAGGGAGATATCTTCGAGCATATTGTAATAGCCGACAGCATGACTGGGCCAACTGGTTGCTCTGGGCAGAGTATGCCCAGAATTCGTTAGTACACTCCTCCACCGGCCTGACGCCGTTTCAATGTATACTTGGGTATCAACCTCCGCTCTGTCCTTGGGACGCCACTCCCACCGAAGTACCTGTGGTGGACCAGTGGTTTTGAACAGCGGAGAGAGTATGGGAGGAAGCGCACGCGCACATCTCCCGAGCAGTGTCCCGTTTTAAAAGGTTTGCCGATAGACGAAGGAAGGAAAGTCCTCCGCTCCAGGTAGGCGATCGGGTATGGCTCTCGACACGGGACCTTCACCTCAACCTCCCGTGTCGTAAACTCTCACCCAAGTACATCGGTCCTTTCCCCATCATAGCCCAAATCAACCCGGTTTCCTTTAAACTTAAACTCCCAGCACATATGCACATTAACCCTGTGTTTCATGTCTCCCTTCTCAGGCCAGTGATCCGGGGACCCCTCGACGAAGGCACAACTGACCTTTCGCTCCCTGGGGCCGTGGAGATAGAGGGTAACCCGGCATTCAAAGTCACGAAATTACTCGATTCACGAAGGAGAGGAGGGTCCCTCCAGTATCTAGTAGAATGGGAGGGCTACGGCCTGGAGAAAAGGAGCTGGGTCCCGGCCAAAGACATCCTAACCCCAGAACTCATCACCACCTTCCATCAGGAGAGGCCGGAGCGCCCAGCAGCCCGACCTCCGGGCCGCCCCACTCGACGGCCGACCCATCCCGGCCGCGAGGCCCGACTTTCTCCAACAACGCGTCGGGGGCGCCCTCGCCTCCCTAGGGAGGTCGGTCCTGAGGGGGGGGGGTACTGTCACATCTGTACCACCACGGTCCGGGGAAATAAGATCTGGGTCTCCGGAATACTGAGCCGCAGCTTTGTCCCCCCCTAGTGTGGTAAGGTGGTAGGTCTCCCCATCACTAATGATGTGCACCTGTGTCTCTTCCCTGTGTGTCTCTATTTAAGCCAGTCGAACCCGTACAAGCTTGTCCGTTCACTGTTGGTGTCACCTGTTTGTTTTATGTCTGCCAAAGCCGAGCTACATCCACATGTCTCCTCCTCAGAACTAGCTGGAAGCAGCAGGGTTGGGGAAGGCCTGTCAAGGGACAGGCAGAAAGAGGGCAAGAGCAGGCCGAGACGCCGGCCACACCTGTGTTAAACTGCTAGTGACTTGGTCGCTAATCTACTGTGTCTGCGTGTGTGTGAGTCCGCCTGCAGGTCCGGCCTGAGGAGGGTGACCGGGAGCTAAGTTTGTTTGGTTTTGTTTGTTTTATTGTTTATGCCTTTTTAATTCTAGTTACTGTTCGGCTGATCCCTTGAAGGAGAACAAGGGTAATCTAAAAGAAATAAATATTGACTCTAACAAACCTGCGTTTGCGTCCTCTGATTAAATACTAGAAGCATGACACCGACGTTGTTTTAAATAGTCAAAGAGTTTGGCTAATAATAATGGTAATAATAATCATTATTATTATTATTAGTATTATTAGTATTATTATTATTACTGGTTATAGAAACAAATGAAAACAACAGTTAAACACTTGATCATATGTATCTGTGCTAGTTTGTGTTTGTGATTATGTGACCCATACAGGCGCGGAGGCAGGGGGTGGCCGGGGGGGGCCGTGGCCACCCCCCGCCGAACCCCGGCCACCCTATTGGCCCCCCCTGGTCTGACCACAGCCATCCATGCAACCACCCGCGCGACGCGGAACCTTTTTTGTACTGCCACAGCAATGCCGGACACTTTTGTGTGCGCACATCCTGGTACCGCCAGTGGAGTGGAGTTCTTTTACTGTCATTGAGTGGAGCCAGGTGGAGCGGATATATTTCTATGAGTGGAGTGGAGCGGAGCGGAGAGGAGTCCAATACCACTGGCGGGAATTTGAAAATGCGACGGAACAACAAATAATTACAGGTAATCTTGTTTAAACACTATTAATCTAATACAAAAGAAAAGATAGTAAAAGTATAAGCATTTTCTAACTTCTTTATGCCTCGGTGAATTCGTAATTAAACTGTTTAGTAAGCTACATGAGGCAAAAAAAGAGAAAAAAATAAAATGATGTCACATTTGTCATTCCAACTAAAGTCTGACTACTTTTGGAATAATTTGTTGATAGTTTTGGTAACATGATAATTGACTAGCATATCTATTGGTGATAGATAACTCCTGCAAATAAGTTAAATCAAACAAAATGTGTTAGTTTGTTAAAAGAATGTTATAGTTTGTTAACTTGGGCTGTCAATTTTATTGTTTGCTTTTGTTAATTTTGCAAGTACTAGCTGTAATGATGGTGATGTGCACTGTATCATATCAGAGCAGCAGACATGAAGAGAAAGGCATCAGACATAATAAATTTTTTTTAAATAAAAAAGTTGCACTCAAGTATTTTACTTTCGTAAGTACGCTTTATATGTAAATATGTTTACATATTGTAAATACGTTTTTTATGCATTTTGTAAAGTAGTTTGCAATTGTAACTGACTTGATTTGACTCTCACCTGACTTGGAGACTTTTTTATAACTAAAATAAAACAACTAATGGTTATAAGAAAACAACTGTTTCCTGTATGTTCTTTCTTAAGGAGGTGTGTGGTTTACAGTAGGTGACCTAAATATAGTTCTAATTTATGCCACCCCCAAAATGATCACATAATCATCCTGGCCACCCCACAGAAAATTTCCTGGCTCCGCCACTGGACCCATAATCATTTTTTTCTCAGTATAAATTTTTTGGGTGGTTTTAAGAACTCCATCAAAAGAGCAAAGACAAACTTAGAAGGAGTGAAAGGTAAGAAACCTCAGTGGAGAATACTGACTGTGACATGGTGCAAATTGCTCTATGTGTGTCTGTTTTTGGCGGGGGGAGGGGTACTTCAAACTTACTTGTCTGTGCGCAAATGTATGAGTTAACACTAGAAGCGCCGCGCCAGTGTCACCTACTAAAAGCGCGGTTCAGCGGTCATTTGACCGCCTATTGTTTTGAATGGGAAGCTGCTGCTGACACACAATGATCGCTAGATGGCGCTTTCACCCAAAGCAAATAGTTTAGCTCCAAGATCAACTTGCACTTGGACAATGCGCCATTCATTCCCGCGTTGATAATAAGCGGTATCTTTTTTTCATATTCAACTGAGAAAACCTACTACAGAGTCTCTAAGGGGACAAACGAAGAGGGAAAAAACAAGTCAGAGGGAAAAAACAAGTCATGTTTGGAATTATAACCCAAAGTTTTTGACTTTTTTCTGCCGTTTTTTCTCCTCCTTTGTCCATCTAGGGGCTTCGTACTATAACAAAAAGGAAAGCTCTACTTAATTTTATATCGTATGGAGAAAATGTTATTAGTTTGTTCATTCTATTTAAAGCTTCTGAACGTTTCGGAGCAGCGATTTAGTTCTGAACTCACTTCCGTGAAATTATCGCTAAAACAATATTAAATTTTAATAAATCAGATATACTACAGCAAATAATAAACTATGCTATGTCATAACCGAAGCAAACACAACGAATATGTCTCGTTTCGTTCAGTGTTGCTAGGCAACGGACCACACGCCTAATCGGTTCACTTTGCCGCGGTGTATTATAAACCTGCGGGATGTTTGTCCTGCTTATGTTCATGTAATAAAAGCGAGGGAAATGTGGAGGTGATGTGTGGCCACTAAATGAGAACTAAATCAAGATTTCGGTAACTACACTGAGTGTAACATCTGCATAGTGACACTAAACAGCTGAACAACTTCACTTTCCCGTTTACCTCTGAAAAAAAAAAAAGCTGTATGTTGTTTGTTTATATGTTTATAAAAGTACACGAAGTAGGCGCGCGCGCACGCGCACACACACACACACACACCTCCCCTGAGCCCTCGGTCAACATCTATTGACCGTCGATATGCAAATGAGTCAAGACGTAGCCTAACGTGGTGTCGTGTCGGATTTCAGCGGTCAAAGAAAGTGGAAAGACTTTGAAACAGTTGCAGCGTTTTTTTTCAGTTACAACAAGCACAGCGATGAGTCCACGTTGTTTCACTGGTTATGACATTGTGACACTAAACAGCTGAACAACTTCACTTTTCTGTTTACCTCTGAGAAAAAAAAAGCTGTATTTAGTTTGTTTATATTCAGAGTAACACCTTCCAACCACCTCTCATAGTCTATTGTTAGTTTTAATGATTTGGCTGAAACTAATTATCACTACATAAGTACCCCAACACCCCTGATCATGAGTTTCAGCTGAAACTAATTCTATACATGCAACAGAAAATGTAGATGCAGATTCCAAATGTATAAAGATACATGCTATATATATATATATATATATATATATGTGTGTGTGTGTGTGTGTGTATTCGATGCATGCTATATATATGTGTGTGTATGTGTGTGTAATCGAGGCTGGCTCTATTCAGGGGCAAGAGGGGCAGCGCTCAACTAAATGTCTGCACATGTTAATATATTCCTAAAATTAATATATTACATGTTGATAAACTGATCTGCGGTAGCAGAGAAATCCGCTGAAAAAGGGACACTACACAATAAGGTATTAGATGTCCCTCATGTCTCTGTCCCTCTGCTGTGCATATTCATTCACAGGCTGCAGCGCGCGCGCGCGCTCTCACACACACACACACCTCCCCTGAAGCAGTTGCGGCGTTTTTCAGTTACAACAAGCACAGCAATGAGTATAAGAATAAAATAAGGTATCAGTTTGGTCTGTGTAGTTAGTGCCCTACAGAATAGAATAAATGAATGAATAACACATTCCAACCACCTCTCAAAAGAGTGCCATAGTTTTGCAAAAATACTTGCAAAACAATAGCATGCATTGGAGGAAACTTCTGAGGTGGTCAGTGATTGATGGCACGGTCGTTCGGAGGGGGTTGTGATCACACCTACAGTTCTTTTGTTCTAAGCTGTTGGTCAAATATCTCTCCACTTGAAATGGAAGCACAAAATTGAGGGGCAACATGCAAGGGATTTCAGCATCTCGACGCACAGTAGAAGCTGTTTATAAAGAAGACACTGTTTGTTTTTTTATTTTGTAATCTTTCTCGTGTTTACCTTGTACTGTACAATGTATATTCATTTTATTAATGAATTGCTGTGGATAAACTACATATGCAGTTGATTTACCAGAAAGGACTTTTCAGTTTTTGTGTGCTAAACTAAACTTCAGGGTCAAGTAATAGCGATTTTATTTGAAAAGTATATATATATATATATCAGGCCCGTAGCCAGGGGGGGTTCGGGTGGTTCGAACGACCCACCCCCCACTGCCAATGGTCCGGAATTTTTTGTTATTATTAATATTATTTTTTTTTTATTTTTTTTTTGAAAGATTAAAATTGTTGGGCATTATTTAAAATAACACTTTTTTACAAAACAATTTACAAAAAAAAACCCGCGACGTGACAAACCTGCGCAGCAACTGACGTTTTTTAAATGTGTGCGGCGGCATCCAGCGGTGTATAATATGGGTCAGAAAGAGCAGGAGAGACGGAAGAGAAAGCAGGCAGCAGCGTCATTATCGCAGAATATGGAACATATGTTCAAAAAGACTGCCAAACAGAGTAAGTCTGTTACTACCTCAAGATCAAATTGCTAACGCTAGTTAAGTGGTAATAATTTATTAAATTATTCTATTAACCATAGGCGATGCTGTCTGGTGTCTAAACGCGGTGTAGACAGCATTCGAATGAAGTTTACCATTAATAATTGTTACATAAAACATAAAATAAAATAAGCCCACAAAAAATATTTTTTATCCATCCCACAGTCTTGTAAGTACATTAACTGATCGTCTTTTCCCCGTAATATTTGTATATTATTATTATTAGATAATTATTGGTAATATTTTTATATTTGTTTATATTCCTCATGTCGATCTCTTTACTTCACGTTCTGAATGTAAATGATAGCCTACTGTAAATGCTCGACATGCCAATAAAGATTAAATCATGCTATATGACTGGGATTTTAAAGGTTGAATTTAACATATTTTATTATATTTCGCCTAATTAATAGACTATATAAATAACAATTCGTTGAATATTAAATATATTTTATACAAGTTCAATAAAGTGAAGAGGCAAAGACAAAGAAATGAGAGAGCATGTTGATGAGAGAAGTTGAATTTGTAGTTTAATAATATTCCAGTAAAAATTCCTTAAATGTATTCTGTTGTTAGTGTGGTTTTTAAACTTTTGAACTCTGTGTGAGTGTGTGTGTGTGTGTGGGGGGGGGGGGGGAGTGAAAAAAGTCGCACGTGATCTTGATAAGCAATTTGACAACATTGTAGTAAATATTTTTGGTGCATCAAAAGCATGCACATTATGATACCAGCAGACAAGCTAATCCAGCACATGTCACTAAAATGCAGTATTTAATCCTTAAAATGAAATACAAAATGAGTAAATACTCAAATACAAAATACTGAGAAAAAAGGTCCACTTTTTAAAAAAAAGAACCCCCCCCTTGCACTAGGCTGGCTACGGGCCTGTATATATATATATATATATATATATATATATATAGGGAAAGATTAAGAAACACGCTGAAGCGGAATATATATATATATATATATATATATATATATATATATAGCATGTATCTTTATACATTTGGAATCTGCATCTACATTTTCTGTTGCATGTATAGAATTAGTTTCAGCTGAAACTCATGATCAGGGGTGTTGGGGTACTTATGTAGTGATAATTAGTTTCAGCCAAATCATTAAAACTAACAATAGACTATGAGAGGTGGTTGGAAGGTGTTACTCTGAATATAAACAAACTTAATACAGCTTTTTTTTCTCAGAGGTAAACAGAAAAGTGAAGTTGTTCAGCTGTTTAGTGTCACTATGCCATAACCAGTGAAACAACGTGGACTCATCGCTGTGCTTGTTGTAACTGAAAAAAACGCTGAAACTGCTTCAAAGTCTTTCCACTTTCTTTGACCGCTGAAATCCGACACGACACCACGTTAGGTTACGTCTTGACTCATTTGCATATCGACGGTCATTAGATGTTGACCGAGGGCTCAGGGGAGGTGTGTGTGTGTGTCTGTGCGCGCGCGCCTACTTCTTGTACTTTTATAAACATTCTACATATAAACAAACAACATACAGCTTTTTTTTCTCAGAGGTAAACGGGAAAGTGAAGTTGTTCAGCTGTTTAGTGTCACTATGCAGATGTTACACTCAGTGTAGTTACCGAAATCTTTGATTTAGTTCTCATTCAGTGGCCACACATCACCTCCACATTTCCCTCGCTTTTATGCATAAGCAGTGAAACAATTCGCAGGTTTATAATACACCGCGGCCAAGTGAACCACGTTCCCGCCGATTAGGCGCGTGGTCCGTTGCCTAGCAACATTGAACGAAACGAGGCATAATCGTGGTGTTTGCTTCGGTTATGTCATAGCATAGTTTATTATCTGCTGTGGTAGATCTGATTTATTTACATTTAATAATGAGGCTTTATATCCTCAGGAGGGGTCATTACATATGTAATATGTAAAACAATATTGTTTTAGAGATAATTTCACGGAAGCTTCTAACAGAACGAACAAACTAATTAATTTTCTCAAAACCTTATAAAATTAAGTAAAGCGAAATTCCCTAAATGTCCTTATAAAATATCGCTGATTATCAACGCCAGAACGAATGGCGAATTGTCGATATTTTACGGAAGCATATATATATATATATATATATATATATATATATATATATATATATATATAAACTGCATATATGGAATGAAACCTGAGATAGTTACACATACGCACTGAATGACGCATAGATAGTATGCGCGATTCCTTGCGCCATCTGCTGAGAGAAATGAGAATCGCGGGTTGGAAAAGACAGGAAACATCATGCCGCCGCGCAGCTGTCAGCGATTTCACGTAAATAAGAGCAAAATAGCTTTATACTGGCTTTTACTGGTGCGATTTAAAAAATTTAAGCATACAGGGTGATTAAGCTCACAGAACTAGGAAAAGTCATGAAAGGAGGGTCCTGGAAATTGATTGAGTGTGAAGTATTATTTTTTTTTTACCCCCTTGCGGTCAAATGTGTTAAACCAACGGAGAAATGCAGGAGCGCACATGGACACACCTCTCATCCACAAACGCTTTAACTATTGTCTTGAAATCGTTGATTAAACCTATGAACACAGCTGTTCAGCATCAGTCCTAAACACAAGCGCAGGGTATGTTTTTGTCCTCAATTAAAAGACACCAATATATTAATAATTTACACAATGATGACATGTTGTTTATGTTTAATGTTTATTTTGCGGGAAAAGGTAATAAGCAATATTTAAAATAAAACAAACCAGGTAGTAAGTGTTTCATACATCAAAGTGCTGTGTATAACCAAGTGCCCCAACAGACATAGCAACAGCGTGTGCGCTGTGGGGGATTGGAAGGTAAGCGAATATAATCATTTACAAGACAAAAGACGTTCAGAGGTGTGTTATGCCCTAAAATGCCGTGCTGCGTAAGAGAAGAGTAGTGACAAATTCGTTACTTTCGTTACTAGACATGGTCTATTTTGTCTGCAAGTGAAATACATCGATACGTTAATAATTCACACCACGATAACATTACTGCAGAAGGATCTACTGTAGAGACGTGACTTTGAGACGTTCACAGTATATTCGAACCGTAGACAGGGTTTATTTTGCAGAACATTACAAAACAGCCATGTCCAATAAAACAATGCATCTTTAATAAGCCACATTGGTTTCGAGTCAGAAGTAAAATTAACGAAAGACTGAGAAGCCCCATAAACTTGACCCTGACAATAATAGTCGATTGTTTTTATATTTATGTTTTTTTTATATATATTTTTAAATGTTCAAACTGTCAGAAATCGTCTCAGGGAAGCTCAACTGCATGCTCGTCGTCCTCATTGGAGTCTTGACCTTACTCCAGCTCGTCGCCGTAACAGACTTGAGTGGGCAAATGCTCACATTCTATGGCGTCTGACACGTTGGAGAGGTGTTCTCTTGACGGATGAATCTCGGTTTACATTGTTCAGGGCAGATGTCAGACAGCGTGTGTGGCGTCGTGTGGGTGAGCGCTTTGCTGATGTCAATGTTGTGGATCGAGTGGCCCATGGTGGTGGTGAGGTTATGGTACGGGCACGCATCTGTTATGGACGAAGAACACAGGTACATTTTATTGATGGCATTTTGAATGCACAGAGATACCGTGATGAGATCCTAAGGCCCATTGTTGTGCCATACATCCATGAACATCACCTCATGTTTCAGCAAGATAATGCACGGCCCCATGTTGCAAGGATCTGTACACAGTTCTTGGAAGCTGAAAATGTTTCAGTTCTTGCATAGCCAGCATACTCACCGGACATGTCACCCGTTAAGCATGTTTGGGATGTGCTTGACCGGCGTATACGACAGCGTGTACCAGTTCCCACTAATATCCAACAACTTTGCACAGCCATTGAAGAGGAGTGGACCAACATTCCACAGGCCACAACTGACAATCTGATAAACT
This sequence comes from Clarias gariepinus, assembly GCF_024256425.1. Classification (NCBI taxonomy): domain Eukaryota; kingdom Metazoa; phylum Chordata; class Actinopteri; order Siluriformes; family Clariidae; genus Clarias; species Clarias gariepinus. The sequence continues at coordinate 21,053,395 of NC_071123.1, forward strand.
CTATGCGAAGAAGATGTGTTGCACTGCATGAGGCAAATGGTGGTCACACCAGATACTGACCGATTCTGAGTCCCCAGACCCCCAATAAAGCAAAAAACTGCACATTCCAGGGTGGCCTTTTATTGTGAGCAGTATAAGGTACACCTGTGCACTACTCATGTTGTCAGATCAGCATCTTGATGTGGCACACCTGTGAGGTGGGATGGATTATCTCAGCAAAGCAGAAGTGCTCACTATCACACATTTAGACTGATTTGTGAACAATGTTTGAGAGAAATGGTAATATTGTGTATCTGGAATGAATTTTAGATCTTTAAGTCCATCTCATGAAAAATCGGAGCAGAAACAAAGGTGTTGCGTTTATATTTTTGTTGAGTGTATATTAAATATAGTAACCAGCTGCTTGGACACTGCAGTTAACTGAAGCAGTCAATGCTCCATCTGGTGGAATTATACAGCATTGCAACCATCTTTTTAGAAAGCACATGGGGGCGTTTATAGGGCGGGGCATCGTTAACTACGTCATCGCGGGGGATCACATTCCGTGCACGGATCGATCATGGTCCTGTCACAGTCCTGTCATGGACCTATTATGCTCCAAGCGGCTGTTTGACGTGGCTCCCACTGTATGAGACACATCAAGACCCTGCTGCCCTCCTCATTGAACCCACCACAGTTTGCGTATCGTTTAAACTGTTCGATGGACGACGGCATATTCACCACACTCAACCTGGCACCGACACACCTTGACAAGAAGGACACTTATGTTAGAATGCTGTACAGACATTTCAGTTATAATATATAATCATCCCCCAGCACCTGATCGGAAAGCTGAGCCGGTTGGGCCTGACTGGATTTTCTGACCGAAAGACCTCAGGCAGTGCTAATTGGGAACTATACCTCCAGCACCACCACACTAACCACTGGGGCCCCCAGGGCTAAGTGTTCAGTCCCCTGCTATTCACGCTGCTGACTCATGATTGTGTAGCGACACAGAGCTCCAATCATATCATCAAGTTTGCTGATTGTCTCATCAGCAAGAACGACAAGTCAGCATACAGAGAGAAAGTGCAGAGGCTAACTGACTGGTGTAAATACATCAACCTTATCTCTAACATCAATAAGACAAAAGAGATGGTTGTTGACTTCAGGAGGACATGGAGCTATCACTCTCCACTCTGCATCAATGGCTCTTCTGTGGAGATCGTCGAGAGCACAAAATTTCTGGGTGTCCACCTGTAGGAGAACCTCACCTGGTCCCTCAACACCAGCTCTCTGCACAAGAAAGCCCAACAATGTATTTTCTTCCTGAGAAGGCTGAGGAAGTCCCAGCTTCCACCACCAATCCTCACCACGTTCTATAGAGGAACTATTGAGAGCATCCTGAGCAGCTGCATCACTGTCTGGTTTGGAAATTGTGCCATATTAGACCCCAAGACCCTACAGCGGATAGAGAGGACAGCTGAGAGGATCATTAGGGCCTCTCTCCCCTCCATCGAAGACATCTACACCACACGCTCCATATGCAAAGCCACCAGCATTGTGGCTGACTGGACACACCCATCACACTAAATAAACTAAATAAAATCAGGACTGAACTGATGAACACACGCATGCACAATCACCCTGATTTACAACCATATCACAATTGTTCATACCTGCCTAATTAAACTGCTCTTTGCAGTATTTGCACAATATTTATTTTACTTTGCTATTTGCACACAATATTTTTTTAAATCATTGCTGCTACTTCAGGAATGACAAATGTTTACAGTTTCTCTTCTCACTACCTCAACTCATATCTCATCACTAAAAAAAAAGAAAAAAAAGTATTGTCACTTCGTAGCTCTTTGTTTGCACATTTGCACATGCACTTTGTTGTCTGTTGTCTATCGTTGTCTCTTTTTTGTATGGAAACAGATAGGTTTATGTTAACTTAAAAATGTAAATCTATCATATCTGAGCTAGTCAGCTAATTAGATCTCTTAGTTAGCTAGCTGGTTCCAGTAAAGTGTGTTGTTAATTTAATGTTGTTGCATGTATGTAGCACCTTGGTCATGGAGGAACGTTGTTTCGTTTCACCGTGTACTGACCTGTACTGTATATGGTTAAAATGACATTAAAAGCCTACTTGACTTGACTTGACCTAATCAGACTTGCTAATCAGAACAAAATAACCTAACTGAATGAATGTACCAGGTTATCCCATCAGTGCAATTTTTCCCCCAGATGGGCATACATTGAACATTATGTGAACATAAAGAAATTTTACACATGAAATATTCACCACATTATACACCATAACCAAAGAATGTAAACAAATAAAATATTAACATGTGTGACTTTTTTGGGAGGACAAGCAGTGTACACTACAGTTATATAAATCAGTGTCAGTTATTTTATGAAGGAGTTATTACTAGGAAATTATGATCAAACAAAAACCTTTAGCTTTTTATCTCTTGGTATCAGTGTGTAGATCAGATTTGTGTCTGTCTGTAGAACACTAATGACAAACTAAACAACAGCATGATGAATGTTCTGCCAGCGATCACAGTCTGTTGTGTTCACTACACTATGCTCATGATGCTCATATATCTATGTGCTATTGCACTCTGAACACACAGCACAGTCCAATCTATTTCATCTGCACAATAAATATATTATTCATGCAGCATCAACACATCACTATCAGAGAAAAGACTTCATACTCACCATACTTATGCTGTGAAAGTAAACAATAGAGAGTGAAGATTAAATGCATGATTAAAAATGTGCATTGTTTCATGTAAAAATGTGAATGTAACTGTTATTCTGGTTAAAACACACCTGATGTGTGTCTTTATAAAAAAGTGGAAAACTAGACAACAATTAGTCATCACACACAGTAAATCTGTATAATGTAGCATTGTGCTAATATACCACTAGTTACCCCTAAGGAACAGATATTTCTTGTGATTTATTGCAAAATACTATTTCTGATATCTGCATGTATTTACCAATATACAGTATGTCAGTATATGTGCATATACAGAATTTGCACCTTAATTTCCTTAGGTGCGGTTATGTTTTTTGGCCACACGATGGCAGTGTTGGAAAAGGAGACACGTTCTCGTTTGCGATGGAAATCCCGGACGCCATTCTGTCACTGGTTTTTATTTTCTTGGATTGTGAACTCTGTTTTGTTGAGGATTTTCCGAAATGAGGATTGTTTATTATCAGGAAAGATTTACAAAACGGGCATTTTATATCATCTTGCTCCCTGACTGATTCATTTAAACCGGTGAGGCCGACTAATCCCCACACGCACACACATACAGTAAAATATACCGGACTTTAGACATTTTATACATTCACTTATAAATGAAAATATTGGCACAGAGAATTAGAGTATTGCACATGCACGAGCGTGCAGCAGCTTGGTGCGGTTTCTCCCTGGGTTCTTGTGTGTTTTTTACTTGTTAGTGACGCACTACTATTATTATCTCACAGGCTTATTATACTCTTTTTTTTTCTTCTTCCATACAGAAGTTTGGCGCGTAACTAGTTCCACACTGTTTGTCGTAGAACCATGAATGAGGTGTCAAATCGTGTGGCTTATTTGGGAATGGGGTGCTATGACTTTTCTAAGGGGTGCCCACAGGGGGCAAATAACCGCCCCAAAAAGTACATTGAGACCAACAATGACGGATTGTAGCGCAGAGTGAGAATTTTGTAAAAAGGTCAAATTTACTACATTGTAAGAGGCTTGCAAGCTGTGTCAGGACATACCCCGCAAGAAGGTATAGGTTTTACTCTCGGTGGACAAGTGGCGCCCAAATTTCACTGACTTATAATGGGGATTTTGGTGTGTAACTATTCCTGTACTGTTCGTCATAAACCCATGACAGAGATGGCAAATTGTGTGGCTCATTCGGGAATGGGGTTTTTATGACTCTTGTAAAGAGGTGGGCAATTGTATCACCCTAAAAATCCCATAGGTTTAACATTGAGAATTTTTTTTTTACGGATTCTAGCACAGAGGGAGAATTTTGTAGAAAGATAAAATTTACTACATTACTACACTAGAGGCTTGCAAGCTGCGTCAGTACATACCCCGCGAAAGGGTATTAGGTTTATCCTCGGGACACAACAGGTGTCCAAATTTTCCCGATTGATTTATAATGGGAAATTTGGTGCATGACTAGTCCCGTTCTGTTTGTAGTAGACCTATGAAAGAGGTGGCATATCGTTCGGCTTATTCGGGAATGGGGGCTTGACATGACTTTTCTAAGGGGCGAGTGGTAAACTGCCTCAATAGGTAAACTGCCTCAATTAAAATTCAATGGGAACATTAAAACTGAATTTAACTATGGATCCCACTGTCGTAGAGACACGGGGGATGGCTCATTTATCTCAGGCAATCAATCAGTCTTTCGCATTTATTATAAGGATCATAAGCCACGGCCCCTAGCAACATCATTAGCAAGCTGTTAGCATGTTGCTGACATGATTAGCATGTTGCTAGCATGATGCTAACAATATTAGCATGTCATTAGCATTATGCTAACTATATTAGCATTTAATTAATAACGTGTAGCATATCACTAGCATGATGCTAGTGTGATTAGCATGTTGCTAGCTATAATAAGTTATAATAAGTTGGGGATATTGTGAGAGACTTTTGTGGATATCATAATACGGTTTGACGTTTAATAACGTTTGTTTCACTTCAGACATTTTGGAAATAAAGAGGCGATTGTATTGGGGTGATAGACACACCTCATTTTGTGTTTTCCATGTAATGGTCTGATTGTGCACAGGTGTGCCTTATATTGTGGCCAATCCCAAAAGACAACCTTTTTTAATATGGCATCAATTTCAACATTCTGTGAGTATAAAAAGCCGTTATTGTCAGTAAGTCATTCCAAGTTCATCACTCAAACAGCCATGAACACACAACGTCACTTAACGGACGGGCCAGGGCGCGCCTTCGGGTCGGTGGCAGGCAGTCAGATGTTGCTCGTGAACTTGGTATGTCTCAAAGTGTTATCAGCAGACTTGCATCAAAACAGACCCAGGAGTGAAGCCCTACGAGTGACAGACAGCAACGATGACCAGTACCTATGGACCTATGCACTCAGACATCGTTATGCAACTGTCACACAGCTGCAGGCCCGTTTACAAGATCCGAGGGGTACTAGGGTTTCCAGACAAATCATTCGAACTGACTCCAACGCTTTGGCTTGAATGCCAGACAACCCTTGCAGGTAAACTCCACTGACACCAAGACACCGCCGTAAAGGTTTGCAGTGGGCACAAGACCATGTTACTAGGACAATGCAGCAGTGGTCTACCGTCCTGTTCACAGAAATGATTGTCGTCAGCGTTGCTGGAGAAGACAAGGTAAGCGATACACTGAGATCAACATGGTCCCCAGAGTTTGCTTTGGTGGAGGAGGTGCAACAGTCTGTGCAGGCATCACCAGTCAGCGCAAAACAGATTTGGGTATTGTACATGGCTCAGTCACTGCACATTCTTACCTTAGAGACATCATAGAACTCATCATCCGCCAATTCCGCCAGCACAGCCCCAACTTTTTGTTCATGGATGATACTGCTCCACCACATCGTGGCAGAATTGTCGCAGCTCGACTACAGAAAGTGGGAGTGCCTCATATGGTATGGTTATAAATGTCCCCTGACCTGAAACCCATAGAGCACTTCTGGGACCAGTTGAAGCAAAGACTGGATGATCGCACTCCACCCCCACGTGACCTGGCAGAACTTGTGGAGCACTTGTGGAAGAGTGGAACACATTGCCTCAGAACAACATCATGAGGCTAGTGAGAAACATGAGATGTCAAGCTGTCATTGCTGCAAATGGTGAAAACACCCACTACTGACATTGTCAATTTTTGTTATTTGGGGCTATCCCTGTTATTGTCTAAATTTTGGGGGTAATAAATATTAAACTAATGAAAATGGTGTTTATTCTCATACATTATTAGTAATATCAAATGGAAACTTTTACTTATTTAATTCAAATTCAGAGCAAATAGAAAAAGCACTCATGTAAATAACAATATCCCTAATTTATTGTAGGTAGTGTATATAATTATGTTGCTAGCAACGTCATTAGAATGTCACTGACAAGATGCTAGGGTTCTTAGCATGTTGCTAGCATGAATGGTGTGCTATGACTTTTTTAAGGGATGGGTCATGGGGACAATTACCCACTCCAAAAAAATCCCATAGACTTAACATGGAGACCAACTTTGACAGACTCTGGCAGAGGGCAAAAATTTCACAGAACTATAATATTTAACACATTCTTATCTCATTGTCATAGAGATATGGGGGGGGGTCCGAGTTTTGCCACAGCAGGCACCACTCACATTTTCTTCAGAAAATGTATCTAGGCCTTCTTCAATAATCTTCATTATTATTTAATTAGTAGTAGTAGTAGTAGTAGTGCTGTGAATTTATATTTCTTCTTCTCATTATTATTATTATTATAACGCGCATGTGCAAAAAGAAGAAGTACAAAAAAGAATACAAAAGTGTATAATAAGTTAGGTAGAAGGTAAATTGCAGGTTAATTTGTTATATTTTTACCTAATATTTTGTATTAATTATTTATATGTAATTTTTTTGGGGGGCTGTCGAAGAATTTTTTGAGTTTCCATTATTTCTTATATTAGCTTTAATTCATAAGGGTTTTAAAATATGTGCCCGCTTCTGGAACGAATTATGTTTGTAATCTAAGGGTCCACTGTAATATGTATGTGTAAGGGTCCGCCACTAGAGGGCACTGTTTTTATTTTGTAGTTTTTGTTGGCCGACTCAGTTTCCCAGCAGGCACCTCGGTCAGGTGAGGCAGTGCACACCTGAACTGAGGTAGCCATCAATCAATCTATAAATAGCTGTTTAGACTGGGAAACTCGGTCGAGCATTTTTGGTAACACCACTGTCATTTGTGTGGGCATTTTGTTCTGTTCTGTTTTGTTATTTGTTTAGTTTGTACTTTGATTTTAGTTGTGTTGACTTGGGCTCTCTTATTGGCAATGTTTCTGTGTATCTTGTGTGTGTCTGTGTTAGTGGAGCTGATTCAGTCCTGTGTTCTTGTGTTTAGCTAGAGCAGGTAAGTAGGTAGGTGTGTGTGGGGCTAGGAGCATGTTTAGCTAAAATCTATGTTGAGTTACAGTAACTAGCATGCTTCTAGCCATAGCCCCTGTGTGTCTCTAGCTGTCGTGTGTTTCCTCTCCCCCTAGTGTCCCAGTGCGCCTAGCTTCAGAGTGCTGCCCCTCCTAGCTTTGGAGTAACGACTAGCTTGTTAGTGCCCCCTCGCTAAGTCTTGGAGGGCTGCCTCGCCTAGCCACTGGGTATCCCTTGTCTATGTTTCTGTGCCCCCATTCCCTAGTGTGTGTTAAGCTATTAGGTAAGTGTAGCTTAGTGCATGTTGGGGCTAAAGACATGCTTAGCTAGGTGTATGTGTAGCTAACTGCCATGGTTAAGCACTGCTTAACCATGTTTAGCTAAAAGCCATGCCTAGCTGATTGCCATGTCTTTAGCCCTTGTCCCATCCCTGTCTCCCTTCTCTCTAGTGTCTCCCTTCTCTCTAGTGTCTCCCTTCTCTCTAGTGTCTCCCTTCTCTCTAGTGTCTCCCTTCTCTCTAGTGTCTCCCTTCTCTCTAGTGTCTCCCTTCTCTCTAGTGTCTCCCTTCTCTCTAGTGTCTCCCTTCTCTCTAGTGTCTCCCTTCTCTCTAGTGTCCAGTTTCAGCTCCACGCATAGTTTGTGTCCTGTTGTGTTTGTCCCTCTGCCTGTGTCTCGCCACAGGGCGTGTTTTGTGTCTCCCCCTGCCTGTGTCTCGCCACAGGGCGTGTGTTTGTTCCCCAGTCTGTGTCTTGCCAGAGAGCCCCTGTTAGCACAGAGTTAAGTATTGTTTGAGTTTGTTTGTTCCTTTGTTTGTATCTTTATTTATACTTTGTTTAACCTTTTATTAAAAGACTCTTTTTTTTTTTTTTGTTTTTTTTTTTTGTTACATCACCCCTCTGCCTCTATGCCTGCTCCTTCCGCCCACGGCGTTCAACACCTGCCAATACACCCCGTTCGTGACAGTATGCAGTATAATCAGGGACTCTATTCATTCTCTGTTGTTTTAGTGTTACTGTGTGTGCTGTACAATGTCAGACAACATTCAAACGCAAATAATGCACCCTTCCCCAGGTGTGAACATGTCTCAGCTATTTACACCTATATAGTCAGAAAGGCAGGGAGAAAACCAAAAACAGCTCCTGGGGTGAGGTTTAATTACCCTCTGGGGTCTGAGGCATTCTCTTCTAGATTTAAGATTTTAAAAATGACATTGTTACTATTTTTCACTCCCTGGAATGTAAGATATAAAGATTTTCCTTGTAATAACATAAAAATATTTCATTTGTAAAATAGCATCAAAAGACATCATAGTTGTGTATAGAGTGATAAAAAATACAACACAGGTTATGGTAAAGAAACTCTCAGACTCTTCCACTGCAAGGATGAAAAATGTCAATTTACAAATTTTAGAATCCGTAGAAGCTCAGTGGTCCACCCATAACCTCTCGGGGAGCCTTTCCCTGAACACGCCATTTTCACAGGGGTGGGGCTAAGAAACGCGCATCTCAGTTTATTCTTACAGATATACCTGTTTTACATGGAAATTTACGAGTTCACTGAACGATTTACCCTGACAACGAGCGATATAAGAACAGTGCCAGCTAGCACACAAAATGGATGAATTATTTTGTAAAGTGTAAATAAAAATGTCTTTTCTAAACATGTGCTACTGTTTTTTAGTTCCAATATTTATTTAAAAAAATTTATTTAAAAGAGGTTTGGGCTCCAGGATGTTGAGCTGTCATCATGATCCTCCTCTTTAATTTCCTACGTAGTCTAATCAGAGCACATTCATGTAAAACTTGTATGTGAATGGAGTGCTAAGTGCCGGGGGGGGGGGGGGCTGATCCTGTCTGTTTATTTATTCAAATTGAAATCAGCACATGTGTGCTTTGACTAAAACTGTGTGCAATACACTTTGTGCTACTTGAATGTAGAAATGTAGATTTAAATTTTTTTTATTAATTATTAAAGAAAACTCTGATGATTATAACAGCCTACTGCATTACATTCTGATCACAAAATAATTTATCACACAATTTAATTTATTTTAGTTAATAAATCTACTACAAATAAAAAAAAAAAGTATAAGATGACAGAAAACCCCTTTGACATGCATAGATTTTCGAATTACACTTAATAAAATCTAAAGGCTTACTGTGTTAACGTTTACTTTTGTTAAATTCAATATAAATAAGAAATAACTATAATTTAAATTCTAAATTTGTACTGTAATTTTAGTACTGTGATTGTGTTTGTTTAATTACAATATTTCGCTTGAATTTATATGCTACAGTCTCATGTGCAGCTGTCGATGAGCTGCAGCTCATTAATGCTTGAGAGAATTAACTAAGACCTCAGTCTATAGTTTTAGCGCCACTTAGCGCCGTAAGGCCGGTAAACGCAAATCCCTAATGCCGCTGCAAGCAGACAAGGTGGTAAAAGTTCTATTCTGATTGAGTAACATCTGTAAATCCCTCTCTCCTATTTTAAAAGTTTTATAAATGAAGTGAAGGACTTCTGTTCTCAGTTCAGTCAGGTTGTCTTTATGCTGCGTGAATTAACATGGCTTACTACTGTTAGCTTAAAGAGACTATGGTAAACATCTATACTTACATTATTGCAGTGCAGTGGGGTTACGCACAGGTGCATTGTGGGGAAAAAAAGCTGACTGATGGAAGTGGAATTTCACTTAATAATCAGAGTCCTTCACATAAACATCATCTGAAAATTCTTTTACATTTGTTTTGATTCCTGACTTAGTATCTAATAAATGTGATAAGTTTATAAAATATCAGTCTTTATTATTAGTCTGAAGTTGAGTTATTTACTTACCAATAATGCAGGTCCTGTGTGAAACAACAGAGAGAAATTCAATGTTAGATAAAATACAATGAGAGAAACTTATGATTTACAGTCATTAATAATTAATATGTAACAAGTTTAGTTCTAAACATTTTGTGTTACTTTTCACAGGTATTATGATTTTTCTGTATTGAGAAGGTTTTATAGTAGGTTTTACAAAATCATAACGTTTTGTCATTACATGTGTAATGCAGTGAGCGCGCACTAGTATTCAGCATAAACACTTAAACATAAGCATTTTTCTAGGTTAACGTTAGAGCTAGTGGCCATGTAAAGTTGCATATTTGAGGTGAGTCAAAAAATTAACATTATCACTTATTTGTAATGGATCTCCACTAGAGGTCACTGTTTCGTTTGTAGTTTTTTGTTTGCAGATGTGTTCGCTGAACACAACGCGACGGCGCGCTCCGAGGTCACATCTGCAGACCCCCAGTTACTGTAATCCCTCTTCTCACCTTTCATTCACGATACGTGTAAAGTTATTGAACCAGTTTCTCTGAAGGGGGAATTGGCAGAATTGGGGGTTTTAAAATGAATTAAGAACACAGAGCAGACATCTCTGCCTAAAATGCATTTTGCCAGCAAAATAAAATATTTAATGGACTTTAATCAGACTTTATAGTTGGATTTTATACTTTTAGTGTAATTCATAAATTTACTGAATATATTTAGATGTTGTTAAATAACAAACTGTCTCCATTTCCTCTTTTCCGTTTCCACCTTTTGTCCGCATCACAGTGAACTGAATCTCAGCACGTCTTTTTTTTTCATTGTTTTAATCTAATATTTAATTAAAATATATTTCCTATAATTTACCTAATTTATTCATTGATATTGTAAATAAATTTAAAAAATGCTTAAGTTATGTATCGTCCTTTAATTTATATTTATAATTAAAATTTCCTATAACTTTCTTTTGATTGCTTTGGGACTTTTTTCCATTATGTGGTTAATAATGCCAGCTGATTAGAGAAGAAAAGATCAAAAATAGTGTGTGGAGGTCTGTGGCTAGTTTAGTGGCAGTTTTGTAACATTGGACAAAGGTGAGCGCATACTGTACATGCACTGGACAGAGTTGAGCGCGCAAAAAAAAAGAGATTGCACAGCAGAAGTATGTTGCGTGCACAAGCAGGAAACGCATTATAAGAATGCAAAAACACCAGCGCTGCTGACTGACATCGGTTTGTTTAAATATTATAGTCATTTATTTTCATTTATTTAAGTTAATAAATCTACTATAAATATTAAACACACAAAGGGGAGATACTGCACGCACAGAACCGAGCTGTTGAGTGTGCAGGGGAGACACACCTGATCAAATCCGGATGCATGATTCGCAAGAATCTACATTATCCATAACCAATTCTCACTTTTCACATCACCATGACATACATAGCGTAGATACAGTCCATCCACACGTACAGTAAAGGCATTTCAAAATGACCAAGATCAGTAAGATTCATTCTCAAGACATTAGCACACTGAAATTTGCTGCAGTTCCAGTTATCTTAAAACTTGCATGTGAATGGAGCGCTAAGTGCGGGGGCGGGGCCCCCGGTGCGTGAGGTAAAGACAGTCTGACAAACATCTGTTTTTTTTTTTTTTCAAGCAAATCAAGCAAATCAAACCAATAGAAATGAGGCACAAGTTACAAAAAAAATGTGTGTGCAAGAACAGCATATGCATTTAGATGCATGTGTGGCAAAAAGTGACACTTTTATTGTGTTCTTTGCAAATATATTTTTTTGCAGTAGAAGGAGAGTACGTGTGTCTTTCTGTCTTTATTGCTAGGGCAGACCTGACACCACTTTCTTTTAGAATCAGGTGGCCTCAGTGGGGCTGTGGCTGTGTAGGTTGATGTTGAGGCAGTGCTGGCCGAAGAGGATGCTGGCACTGATGCTCTTTGTGTTTCTGATGGTGTTGAAGGAGTGCTACATGAGCTCTGCAGCGGCTGGGTCCCGGGGCACCCGTTCCCTTTGCAAAGGGAACTTCCTTACTCCTCAAGAAGCATTCAACGCTTGTTTTTTTCTGGTTCAGTTCCACCCTCGGTGAATGTGGGTCCACAACACAAATTCATTGTATGCAGACACATCTAGAATGTTATAAAACACAACCATTGGCCATCTCCTGGTCATTCTCTGGCAAGTGTAGGTGGCAGTCAGCTTGTCCAGGTTGTCCACTCTACTTTTGTTTTTATTATAGTTCAATATAATTATGGGTTTTTTGTCACTTGCTGATGACACAGCTGCGTCTTTGTGAAAAGTTGACATAAGTATCACACTCCTGTGTTTTTTTTTTGGACAATATGAAACAACCGTGGTTGTGTCTGTAAAAGCAAATATTGAAAAAAGTGGAGCCCTGTCCTTCACCTGCAAAATATTAGTAGGCAGTTCCAGTTTTTTTTTTTTTTTTTTACTGTACCCACCGGGGAAACTACCACCTGAAAAGTTCTTGTCCAAGGTCATAGCTGGTAAAGAAATTGTCACATATGATATTGTGACCCAGCAGTCCAGTAGTCATATCGCGGACTACACACTTTCCTTGATTTTTCTCAGGAATGCCACTTGCATGTTTGCCTGTGTAAATCTACAGATTCCATACATAGCTGGTGTTTGCATTACAGGCTGCGGAAAGGGACAAAACGTTTATCTACTGTTACCTCTGGCCCTGGGTTGAACATCAGTGGAAGGAGCTGCACCCACCTTTCCCAGACATCCCTGATGGGAGCAAGCTTGTCAGATTTTTTTCTAGTTTCTCTGTTATCATATCTAAGGACTTTTGATATCATTCGGAATGACTGAAGTGACATTGTTTCCCGGAAAATATTTTTGCCTGTTGACACATCCCAGAGACTATCAGTGGCCTCATTGCTGGATTTGTAAACACCAGCAAGAAGAACAACACCAATATAAGCATCCAGGTATTCCTCATCAATGTCATTCCACATGTCACCATGAACCTTTTTTCCTTCAAGGTTTGTCATAGCAATCATGACTTTCTTTAGTGACAATGGCATAAACAGATCAAAACATGTCTTGATGTCACTTTTTGTCGTCACAGTAAACCTTGTGATTCCAGGGGTCATTTTGATGACTTTGCAGCAGATCCTTTGTCATGTAAGTCAGGAGATACTGAGTTCCAACAGATGTTACCACTTTTGAATTTGAACGTTTTAGCAGGAGTGAGTGAGTGCTTTAGCATCGGTGATGTCCTCATCAGACTCATCAGACGTGTCTGTGCCTTCTGGTAGATACTCTACAATGTCTTCCTCCTTGGAAACCTGCTCATCTGTATCACTATGCTGTTCTGTGTCCTCTGCCTCATTTTCAGAAAAGATATGACTCAGAGCTTGGCTTACTCTAAATCTTCTTCTCATTTTTGACTGCTGCCATCAGGAGATGTATACTAAGCAGGTAAGGAGACACACAGGTAAAGAGAGAAGCCCCTCAAAGTATGTTTATGATTTTTGTTTTGACCCTAACTATTGTTTTATAACCTTAAATTATAACTGGGTCAAAACTGACCCTACAGTACCACCAAAAAGGTGATTATTTTCACCAGAACATTTTATAATTTAGTACAATTGTTTTTTTATTTTTTATTTATTAAATACAGATTCCTGACAAAGTCAAAAAGCATTGATGCAATAAACAAAATTAGGTAGAACTTTTATGAACTTAAAAAGTGAAACTGGTCGCTGTCATGTATGTGATATTGACAATCCCCTTAGTGCCTGTAGGAGGCACTACCATGTTATTAATTATTAGTAGTGTGTTCTTAAAAATAAAGCAAGTGAAGAAGTTAAGTATCTCGGTTGTGGCTGTGCTTGTTTATCGTATGGCATTCAAGAGTGTATATTAAATGTTTTGATAATGAGAACATAACATATTTGACGATGAGGTGGATTAAATTTTCCACGGAGCTACCACAGTGAATCGTGAGTAGTTAGGCACACCTGAACTTTTTTTTTTTTTCTGGCGTAGCTAAAGTGAACCAGGTTAGCTAGAATGGCTGCTACTATAGGCCATATGGAAGCTTTTGATGAAAGCGTTGAACCATAAACCACCTATATTGAACGATATGAGCACTTTGTAGAAGCTAACAGCATTGATGCTGACAAGAAAGTGCCTGTGCTACTCTGCGTTATCGGAGGGAAAACATATGGATTGCTCCGAAGTCTGATAATGCCGGACAAGCCGAGAGAAAAGAGTTTCAAGCAGATCACAGACACGCTACAGCAACATTTTTCTCTGAAGCCCCTGATCATCGCAGAGCATTTACGTTTTTACCGGCGGTGGAAAGTATGTTGCAGTGCTTAGAGGATTGTCAGAGCACTGTGAACTCGGGGGTCATTTGGATGATGCACTTCGCGACAGGTTCGTGTCTGGGTTGAAGAGTGAGGCTACACAAAAGCGCTTGTTGTCTGAAACTACACTGACGTTTCAAAGAGCAGTGGAACTGGCGGTGTCCATGGAAACACTGTCACGTGAAGTGCATCAACTCAGCGGATCACTGACGGTAAATGCACTGTCTTTATCAAAGACTAAGACTGCAAACAAATGTGGCATGGATAACCATAGTGATGAAGAGTGTTGGTTTAAGGACAAAAATTGTAAATCATGTGGGAAAAAAAGGAAGAGTAACAATGATAGAAAAACACATTGGGGAAACAGAGCAAAAACTGCACGGCCAACAAAAAAAAAATAAGCAGAGAGGCTATGTTAAAAAAGGAAGTGTACACCACCTTGATGCTGATGCAGTATCCAGTGGTGATGAAACTGACTCTGATTTAGCTCTGTATAAACTGACACAGCCAGGAGAAAAGTCCAAAATGGAACTGGACACGGGCGCAGAAGTCTCTTTGATTTCAACAGAGACTTATGATAGAATACTGAAACATCTGCCCTTATGCTCAACTGACATTGTTCTTCGAACATATACAGGACAAGCATTACGCCCTGAAGGTGTACTTGAATGGGTAAACAGACGGCTGTTCTTCCATTGTATGTCATGCAGGGGGATTATCCACCACTCTATGGCAGGAAATGCATGTCAGATTAAACTCAACTGGAAAGAAATAAAAACAGTCAAACTGAAGACACTAGAAGCTGTTCTGCAAAAACATACCGCTGGGAAATGAAGAATATAAAAGCTAAAATAACGCTGCAACCTGAATACAAACCCAAGTTTTGTCAGCCCAGAGTAGTCCCATATGCTTAACGTCCAAAAGTTGATGCAGAGCTGAACAGTCTCACTGAATTGGGAATGTTGACACCGGTGCAGTATTGCGAATGGGCTACCCCAATAGTCCCGGTGGTAAAAAAAAATGATGCAGTGCACATCTGTGGGGACTTTAAGGTTACAATAAACGCCGTCCTTTACACTGAACACTATCCGTTACAACGTACTGAGGACCTTTTTGCTTCACCAGCGGGATGACAATGTTTCAGTAAACTGGAATTATCCCATGCTTGCCTCCAAATGAGGGTTGAGAAGGAGTCCACAAAGTTCCTCACAATTTCCACACAAAGGACTATTCCTATGGACCAAGTATTATTAGGTCTTCCTGATGTCCATTGCTATCTGGATGATATTCTTGTTACTGGGCGGACTAAATCTGAACACTTGGAAAACCTGGATACAGTTCTTGGACGCCTGGAGGAGTTTGGCTTGCATGTTGAAAGAGGGAAATGTAACTTCTTTAAGGACTCACTGAAATATTTGGGTCACACACGTTGCGACTTGTGCAACCCTGAAGGGTTGCACAAGTCGCCTGAAAAAGTGAGTGCAATTGTTAATGCTCCAACCCCATCAAACATCACACAGCTGAGATCATACCTTGGCCTGTTAAACTATTATGGGAGATGTATACCTAATTTGGCGACTATAGCAAATCCTTTGAATACTCTGCTGTGCAAAGGGAAGCGCTGGAAGTGGTCTGCAGAGTGCAATGTTGCATTCAAAAAGGCAAAGAAACAACTAGTGTCGCAAAACGTCTTGACACACTACGACCCACAGAACCTTATTCGGCTTGCGTGTGACGCATTACCTTATGGCATTGGTGCCGTCATTTCACACGTTACCCATGGTGAAGAAAAGCCAATAGCTTTTGCATCGCGCTCACTTAGCAAGGCAGAACAGAATTATGCGCAGATTGAGCGTGAGGGCTCTGGCAATTGTGTTCGGAGTAAAGAAATTCCATCAGTATCTCTACGGACGGAAAGTCACACTCTTCACAGATCACCACCCTCTTACTACGATCTTTGGACCACAAAATGGAATTCCATCTATGGCGGCGGCACGTATGCAAAGGTGGGCATTACTCTTATCTGCGCACAACTACACCATTGAGTACAAAAGAGCTAAACATCACGCAAATGCTGATGGTCTTTCCCGTCTGCCATTGCAAGTGGAACATCGAGAGGTCGCAGTAGAGCTGTTCTACCTCGGACAAGTGGGGAAGCTCCCTGTCAGTGCCACTGATATTTGAGAGCGAAGTGAACTGTCTGTCCAAAATGGGTGCTTAATGAGGGGTATGAGAGTTGTTGTTTCCTATAAGCTAAGGTAAAGAGTGCTGGAGGAATTGCACACTGGCCACCCAGGAATTGTCCGAATGAAAGCCATTGCTCGTAGTTATGTGTGGTGGCTAGGTCTTGATGCTGACATTGAACTGCAAGTGAATGTCATGTCAAAAAATACAAAAAATGCCATCCAAAGCTCCCCTCCATTCATGGGAGTGGCCAAGCAAACCATGGGAGCGCATACATGTAGATTTTGCTGGGCCATGTGAGGGTCACATGTAGCTAGTCGTGGTTGATGCGTATTCAAAGTGGCCTGAGGTGCAAGTAATGACATCGACAACAGCAGACAAAATGATTGAAGTTTTGAGGAACCTTTTCAGTCATTATGGTCTGCCTGAAGTCCTCGTGAGTGACAATGGACTGCAATTTGTCTCTCAGGAGATTGCAAATTTCCTGAAGGCCAACCATGTGAAACATATTCGTTCTGCTCCATATCATCCGGCGACGAATGGGCAGGCTGAGAGGTTTGTTCAGTCGCTAAAACAAGCACTAAAGGCTTTTAAGGGCTTTTCTACTCTTTAACATTAGAAGCGCCGAGCAGCGGTCATTTGACCGCAAGGGGGTAAAAAAAAATAAATACTTCACACTCGATCAAAATCCAGGACCCTCCTTTCATGACTTTTCCTAGTTCTGTGAGCTTAATCACCCTGTATGCTTACATTTTTTAAATCGCACCAGTAAAAGCCAGTATAAAGCTATTTTGCTCTTATTTATGTGAAATCGCTGACAGCTGCGCGGCGACATGACGTTTCCTGTCTTTTCCAACCTGCGATTCTCATTTCGCTCAGCAGATGGCGCAAGGAATCGCGCATACTATCTATGCGTCATTCAGTGCGTATATGTAACTGTCTCAGGTTTTATTCCATAAATGCAGTTTATATATATATATATAATATATATATATATATATATATATATATATAAATATGCTTCCGTGAAATATCGACAATTAGCCATTAATTCAGGGGTCGATAATCAGCGATATTTTATAAGGACATTTAGGGGATTTCTACAATATTGTTTTACATATTACATATGTAATGACCCCTCCTGAGGATATAAAGCCTCATTATTAAATTTGTATAAATCAGATCTACCACAGCAGATAATAAACTATGCTATGTCATAACCGAAGCAAACACCACGATTATGCCTCGTTTCGTTGAGTGTTGCTAGTAGTGTGTTCTTAAAAATAAAGCAAGTGAAGAAGTTAAGTATCTCGGTTGTGGCTGTGCTTGTTTATCGTATGGCATTCAAGAGTCTATATTAAATGTTGTGATAATGAGAACATAACAGTCGGTGCTGACCCTAACACAAGAGGAAGGTTAAAGAAAATTATAATGATCATAACAGCATACTCCATTTTATTCTTATCATAAGAATGCAAAAACACCAGCGCTGCTGACTGTCATTGTTTTATGTTTGAATTTTCTGGTCATTTAGTTCCATTTATTTCAGTTAATAAATCTACTATGAATAAAAAAAAAACATAGTAACAGAGTATAAGATGACACAAAACCCTTTTGTGGATTTTCTAATTACACATGATACAATCTAAAGTCTCACTGGGTTAATGTTAAATGTTAAATTCGATGTAGATAAGAAATGACTATATTAAATTTAAATTCTACATTTGTACTGTAATTTTAGTACTGTGATTATGCAATTGTATAATAACAATGTTTGGCTTGAATTTATATGCTACAGTAGCATGTGCAGCTGTCAACGAGCTGCAGTTCATTAATGCTTGAGAGAATAAGTTGAGACCTGAGACCTCAGGCTATGGTTTCAGAGCCACTTAGCGGCGTAAAGCCAGCAAACGCAAAACCCTAATGCCTCTGTCAGGTGTGGCAACAGCAGTGGTGTCAAAAGTATTCACATTCACATTCATTACTTAAGTAGAAGTATGGATACTAGGGTTTAAAAAGACTTCTTTAGAAGTTGAAGTATCAACTTAAGCTTTTTACTCAAGTAAAAGTGTAAAAGTACTGGTTTTAAAACTACTTAAAGTATAAAAGTAAAAGTAACGTGGGGGGGGGGGGCATTAAGGATAAAAGCTTAGGCTGTGCCACGGGCCTGTATACTGCACTAACACCTCATTAAAAAAAAGAAAAATGTGTTGCTTTTTTGTTGTATTTTTTAACGGCCATAGTGATTTGGGATACTGCATGTGGCAATTGACAAAGAATGCATTTTAGTACAATGCAAATACATTAAAGAACCATATATATGTACTATTGAGCATTAACATGTTTTATGGAGAAGAAGATATGATAACTAGTTGCCTATAAGTGTTTTAATGGTGCAAAAAGTCAAACTTCAGAGGCATGTCATCAGTAACCTTTATTGGAATGTAAATGTACATCCAAGCTTAGCTGCAGGAATCTGTGAGGGCAACATACAAGAAAATTTGTGTACCCAGGGCAGGCTTAGTAACAATTACCCTCGTATTGTTGTCTACAATAAACATTATTGCTGTCAGAATAAATGATTAAAAAAATATATATATATCTCATTCCTGTTACCTTCCTGGTGCTGTTACCTTCCTCGCTGGTGCTTGGTTGTGACATTTCGCTCGAATCTTAAGTCTCTATCACGAACATCTTTGTCTACTTATCACAACATTATACCCCTATCTTACTTAGGCAGTTTGACTCATGGTGAGCTGCCGCGACTGCCCACCGACATCTCGCTAATGTTCTGCGAAGTTCCGCAAGTTCTGCAAGCTTCCACGAGGACCGCCAAAAAAATTAAACGTTTAATTTTTTACGCGGAAAGATGGAAACATAATCACAGCGCAAAAACTCGCGGTGAGTCATGATGAACCCTACTTACGGCCACTGCACGAAACCACGTAGGTGATATAGGGATATAACACCGCATCTTACAGCGAGTCAAACTGCATAGGTGAAAGGGGTATTATCAACCGAAAATGCTATTTTATTCAAACGTCTTTGCTGTGTGTGACGTGACGTCATGTGCAGGTGCAATGGATCGCGTACCAACCAATAGGGTGTCGGAATGGTATGTTTATACTTTTCATCCAACCACAATCAAATTCGCTCCATCCGGATGGCGCGATTTATCTGGATGTTTTTTTGTTTGTTTGTTTTTTGAATGACAAGCTAAAATAAAATAGGAGTAACTGGGCTATTTTTAAAATGCAAGGAGTAGAAAGTACAGATAATTCTGTAAAAATGTAAGGAGTAGAAGTAAAAAGTCGGCTGAAAAATAATTACTCCAGTAAAGTATAGATACCCAAAATTTCTACTTAAGTAAGGTAACGAAGTATTTGTACTTTGTTACTTGACACCTCTGGGCAACAGTAGAAGTCCAATTCTGTTTGAATAACATCTGTAGATCTGACATTATCTATTATTTCAATCACAGTAACTAATTAGGTAATATACTGTAAGTAACTACTGTAATAAACTGAGCTGGAAATATAATCACAATCAGCATTTACACTCCACACTCTATGATTTAAGTCAGGGAAATTGCTGCTCTCCATAATTTAATTTAGCTATGAGAACTGCAGTAAGTTACACATCTGTTGGAGAAGTGTGCTCTTCTTCTTCACTCATTCTGTCAGTGCAGTTTGTTTAAAAACTAGTGACTGATTAAACTTACCAAGCTGCTTCTAGTGAAATCTAACGTCATACAATCAATACATTTGTGTGGAATTTAGCTAGTGTTAGCTGTCCTGGTTTATGACATCACTTTGTTCAGTCATGTTAGTGTGTTAGTTATTATATCAGTACAGTGAGCTCGCTTACACATCAGAATGAAAAACTGCAACGTCTCTCTGCTGAGGTTCTGTTACAGCAGTTTACAGCAGAACAGGACACGGCTTTATTACTGTAAATAGCTTTAGCAGTGTTTTAGGAAGTGTGTGTGTGTGTGTTCATGAGCTCGACTGTCATCCAAAACCATTCATCACCTCATCAATCATGCCTTTTAATTTACCATCAGATAACTCCTCTAAAATGGGGTTATAATCTACTACAGAGAGCCACTAGAGGGCATCAGAGATATTTTGGCTTTAGATTAAACCTCTGGTATGATGTCACAATTTTATAGCCATTAGAGTGATTATGTTGTTTACAGGAATCAATTTGTGTGTTCTGTGCATGTGAGTTTGAATCATGTAATAAAACAGTTTTACAGAAGTCACAGCTCATGTTAGAGATTTTGTGAGCAGGCTTGTGTGATATAAATTTTTCCTGATTGTGAGTTTTCTTGTCAATTTTGGTGATGAGTCTCATCATTAAGGAACAGTTGCCATGACAACACTAGATGACAACATGATGGACGCAACAGTAAATAGAGAACAACATGATTGGCTATAATTGGTGACACCTGATCTCCAAATAAAGAAAAAACCCTCAATTAATCTTTTTAAGTGAGGTACACAACATGTGCAGGCATGCACACAAACACACACATATACACACATACCCACAAACAGGCAGCAGTGGCAACCATTGGGGGCATCGTCAAAAGAGAGTAACTGTCCAACTTAGGAAGACTAAGCCCAGATTTTCCTCTAGAAAATCATTTAACTTGTCATTTGGCTTTTTATGCTCTTTAAGTCCATAGCCTGGTAGAGTTATTGAATAATGTCTCTAGAGTTATTGTATAATGTCATTAGAAATGTCACTTTTTACTAAGGCACAATAAGTTAAAAATGTCTATAATTCATCCTTCGTCATGTTTCCAATAATTAGACTGAACATCATGCACATCATTTCCTCCTGAACTCTGGACAACCAGCTCATTTAGTTGCCATTAGATATGCAGAGAAATAGATTTTTGAAAACTGTCCACTCTGTTTTTCAGTCAGTCAGCCAGTATAATAACTGATTATAGAGAGATGTCTGCTATATGCAGTGCCTTACTTACATGAATGATCTCTGCCTAAATATTCCACTCTGCCAATCTAACAATTGCATCCAACAATGTCTCTGATCCAATTCTACCATCTTTACTTTTCCAAGTTTTTGGAAGCCAATTAGAACTTCCAAGCCAGTTAGAACATTAACAGAACATTTTCCCTCCTGGTGTCAGTGCCTTCAGCCTTACCAGTGCTGGTGATTTTCTCACTTAATTCCATTTTATGTGATATTTAAAATGTTCTTGTGGTGATTGTACATGTTCATAAATTAATATATTTAAATGAGAGTTCTTCTCTGTGTGTTTAGTGTCAACACTGCATTTGGTCTCTGAAAATAGAACTTTTGAAAGCCTTGTAGATATTTAGCTTGTAAGAGTGTGTGCACTGTATCTCTTGTGGTTGATGATGAATGTTGTGGAAATTAAATAATGCGTAATGATGCAGTGCAGTTCATGTTCTCCAGCTGTGCACCTTATTTTGTTAGTTTTGGAAGAAGGCTGGTTGCAGACCAGAAGATAAAGTCCAACACGACAAGATGTAACTCTTGGTATTTAGTGTCTACTATGAATTTACAGACATATAGAATTGGAGAAGTGTACACAGTGCATTTGTGAAAGCTTCTTGGCAGCTCAAGCACTAGTGGAAATAGTGGTGAGAGTTTTCAGTTAGAGGAACTGAAGGCAAGAGCGGTTCCAGCTGAAAAGTTTATTGGGATTAATACCTTAGACAGTAAACACAAGTAAGCCAATGTTTTTTGATGACTGCTTTGAGGACTGCATGTTGTGCCAAATGGAAGTACTTGCCACTCATAAAACTTTGGCTGCTTAGTTCTGTGCATGTTTCTCCGAATAAAGAATAGGATGCTTTTGTCATTTTTCAGCAGGGTAACTTGGTGAAACATACCCTTCACATCTCCGCTTACAGCTACTGTAGGCTATCTAAACTGAAACAGGACACCAAGCAAAGATGTACCAAGTATGGATCAGGAATGAGAAGCTCATTTAGTCATTGACCCTAATACTGGAAGGAACAGTTGAACACAATCCTGTTTTTACCATTATGATTCACTAGATAGTGTGGAATGTACCAGGATTCTGCAGGATTTTGGTTACATAACCAGCTTGCTCTAGTTTTCATATCTCAGTGCAGTATGCTTCAGAGAGTCTCAGGTCTTTGGCAAGTCTCTGTTTAGTGCTTCGAAGGCTTTCCGGCCCTGGTTCTTTCGGAGCTTTAAGGATAACAATGTTTGACTGTCTAAGTAAAGGGGTGGCATATCGCAGAACGCCGTCCACCTTTACCCTAGGGGTGCATGTTTGAAGTAGCGTCAGAGCATTTGTCCTGTTGAGATCATTTGGCTGTTGTCTCATTAATGTGTGGCAGAGTGTCAGTCTGCCAAAATAGAATTAAGTAGCTCAGTATTCTGAGCATCTGTAAAAATGTGCAGACATTGCAGATTGTAGGGAGCAGTGTGGCTGTACCCAAAAAAACCTTGGAGGGTCCAGCCCAGTCTAGTGTGGGTGCAATTGGGCGCAATTTTTTTAAAGACTCACACAAATTGGGAGCAATGGATAAACACAATTTTACCTGCGTCCTATAAACACACTCTCAATCTTAAAGCAAACCCAGGAAAGTGAGTTCTCACGATTCGGCGAAAAGATCCAAAGCGACATAAACAACTCAATGACTAAGCGACGTGCTGCACCATCTTGTCTCCTTTTATGCTTCCTGGTTTGCGACCGCGTTACTTCCGGGTCCTAGTGCTGGTCGCGGACCAAGTGTGCATGACAGTAACCCCCTGTCCAGGACCGGCTCCAAACGGTTCTGGGACGGAGGATACCCGGTGACGGTAGTCCCAAATAAGCTCAGGGTCAAGGATGAAACGGGCTGGGATCCAAGGTTGCTCCTCGGGGCCGTAGCCTTCCCAATCAACCAGGTATTGAGTGCCTCTGCCCTGAGGATCCGTCGCATCATGTAGGTGGGACAGCCATCAATGATTCAGGGAGGAAGAGCAGGGGGGGGAGGATGGAATCATGGGTGAAGCGGTGAAGGGTTTAAGTTGGAATGTGTGAAATATGGGGTAAATCCGGAGCGCCGCAGGCAGCTGGAGGCGGTAGGTGACAGGGTTTATCCTTAGGATGATGCAGTATGGTCCGATGAAGTGAGGTAAAAGTTTCCGGGATTCAGTGTGCAGATGTGGGTTCTTTGTAGATAGCCATACCTTGTCACCTACTTTGTACAAACGTCCCGGAGGGTGTTGACAGCGGTGCTGAGTGATGTAGTGGACGTTGGCATTCTAGATGGCGATTCTAAAGCCATCGACACCTACGGACCAACTGTTGGACCGATGGTACGTCAACCTCCGGTTTTTGATGGGCGAACATCGAAGGTTGGAAACCATAGCACACCTCAAATGGGCTTAGGTTGGTGGCAGATGAGACGTGAAGAGTTAGTTCCGCCCATATGAGGTAGCGTGCCCAGGAGCGCTGGCGATCAGCAACAAAACATCTTAGGTAGCGCTCCAGTTGTTGGTTGGTCCGTTCCTTCTGACCATTAGTCTGGGGGTGGTATCCGGATGATAGACTACTGGTGGAATTGATCAGACGGCAGAAGGCCTTCCAGAACCAGGTGGTGAACTGGGGCCCCCTGTCCGAGACGATGTCCTTGGGGAACCTATGCAGGCTTTGTCGGGTCCCCTGGTGTCCTGCGACGGGTGAAGAGTGGCCCCATTGGAGCCCTTCTGATCTTAGTTCCTGGGGCACGTAAAGTCGTCCAGGCGGCAAGCCTGCCGGTCCAGCCTCTGCAGCTTGTGCCTGGTGGACCCTCATCTCCAAGTCCCAGTAAAGGGGTGCGATGATCTGGGAGGAGGAGATGACAGGCCCGGTGTCCAATGAAGGGGAAGGTCTTCATCATGTTGTCGCGATAGCACGTCAGCCATGCTATTCTTGGAAACCGGGCGGTACGACAGATGGAAATTGTATTGCTTAAAAAAAACAAAGCGCACCGGGCCTGTCGTGGGTTGAGCTGCTTTAAATTCCTGATGGTGATGAGGTTCTGGTGGTCAGTCCAGATGATGAACGGCTCACTGGCGCCCTGGAGCCAGTGACGCCATTCCTCCAAGGCCCACTTTATGCCCAGCAGCTCGCGGTCCCCTACCCCGTATCGCTGCTGAGTGATATCGAATTTCTTGGAGAAGAAACCACAAGGATGTAGTTTCTGGCCTGGACCTTGCTGGAAGAGAACGGCGCCGGCACCCATATCCGACGTGTCCACCTCCACAACAAAAGGTTTGTTAGCATCTGGGTAGAGAAGGATAGGAGCGGTGGTGAAGCTATGACATAGTTCTTGAAAAGAGGAGATGGTGGCGGGGGTGAGTCGAAAGAGGTGAGATGAGGGCCTTGTCAATGTGGTTAATGGTGCTGCAACTGTACTGTAGCCCCGGAGGCGAAGGTGGTCGGTGGTCAAGGTGCAGTGTAGGAGTGGGTGGGAGGAGGCTCGGAGATCCACGTTCTTCCACCGGTGCTCCGCAACCTCGCGGCGTAAAGCCGCAACGTGTTGGATGCATTGGCGCATTGTAGTGATCTCTCCGCTTAGCTTATTGATAAGCATGGCATGCTGGTCCACCACATCGCAGAGGCGCGCATGATCCACTGGGTTCACCGCGGAAGGCTCAGTCATTCTGTTAGAGAACTAACCTGAGTAGACCAGAAGACGTAGCTTTAGCGGTTAGCCCTTTGTAGCGTGGATGGTAAACCCAAACGCAGAGAAACACAAGTAGGCAGGATAACCACACGATTTGTTTTAAGGACTCTCACAAATGGGGAGCAAGGGATAAACACAATTTACCCTGCGTGCCAAAAACACACACTGAATCTGAAAGCAAACCCAAGAAAGTGAGTACTCACGATTCGGCGAAAAGATCCAAAGCGACATGGACGAACTCAATGACTGAGTGATGTGCTGCGTCATCTTGTCTCCTTTTGTGCATGACACTAGATAGAAATGTTCAGAATGTCTGAGTTTGGATCCAACGTTCCAAGTTTTGTAGGGTGTGGGAACATTCACCATAAGAACACTCTTTTGTGACTGTAGCACTGCTTCATGAAGAATGGTAAGGTGCAACTCTTTACAGATCTTGCACCCCCACTTTAGAATGCAGTTATCTGCTGCATGTGTCATTTCACATTTCCAGCAACGCTTTCGAACTGTGTTTATTTGCTCTGTGTTTAGCAGCTGAAAGGTAGAACAAGAATTCATAAACTGATCCTTCCTGTTGCAATATGGACAGTACAGTTGAATCTTGGGTGACTAAACTGTCGTCTATCCTTGAACAGGTGGGGTTCTGTCAGTTGAGTAGAGGTTAATTTATCCTTTGGGTGTGAAGGGACACATTGATTCTTCCTTTTGGGCCTGATGATCTCACAGTGATAGAGTGCTGCTGCCCTGTTTGATATACAGTATGCTTAGCCTGAGACTTCAGCTGCAACCATGAAGAAAAATCAGGCAGAGACTGAATCGGTCTGGAGAATACCATGACCAAAAAAGGACACCACAAAACTGTCACAATATGATGCTGGCATTTTTCTCAAAA
Source organism: Clarias gariepinus (assembly GCF_024256425.1). Lineage (NCBI taxonomy): Eukaryota > Metazoa > Chordata > Actinopteri > Siluriformes > Clariidae > Clarias > Clarias gariepinus. The sequence continues at coordinate 21,079,456 of NC_071123.1, forward strand.
GGTGATCACCATGAGAACCACACCTTGGCCCATAGCAATAAGGGCCTTCTAAAGTCCTAAGCATTCCAACTAATAAATAAATGAATGGATAAGGAAAAGTTATCAAAGTCTTCAGCTTTTCCAAACTTAACAGCTGGAGCATTCAGGATGGCACCTAACTCACACTGTACTAATTGGCGTGGCTGCCCATATTTATCTTGCAGTCCTCATAGTGCCGCAGTGTAGTGCCAGGGATTGTGCATGTATGGCCTTTGCAAGCTGTAAAGCACTGGGAAGCTTTAGTTGTCCTAGGAGAACTTGGTACTTGTACTGTTCACTTAGGTGCTGCTGATTATTTGTCAGATTGTCCATTGCCATTTCGAACATTGCAAAATCGCTTTTGTCTCCAGTTTCAAAAGTTGGAATGACCATAGGCACTATAGGCAAAAGCAGCTAACATCTCTATTCCAGGTTGCTGGATTTGAGATATAATTGGTTGAGGCTATGCCACATGAGAATTAAGATAGGAACGTAGTAGGCCGCTCTAGACTCTGATGTAGATGGAGTTGAGGCAAGAGGAGGTTAAGTTAAGTTAAGCCTTTATTTGTCACATATACATTACAGCACAGTGAAATTCCTTCTTTGCATATCCCAGCGTAACTGGGTTCAGAGAGCAGGTGTTAGCCAGCGCCCCTGGAGCAGATAGGGTTAAGGACCTTGCTCAAGGGCCCAACAGTGGCAACATAGTGGAGCTGGGGATCAAACCGCCGATCTTCCATTCAGTAACTCAGTGCCTTAGCCCTCTGAGCCACCACTGCCCCTAAGGTGATGACCTGGTTACTACTTTGGAAAGATGTGCCTCTGTAGAAAAGTTTTGTGCCCTTGAAGGAGCTTCGGCTCCTAAGAAAGTAGTCAGCACTGCCTGTGGTGTTCGAGGGGCTGAAGCTGGTGCCAGTCAACCATGTAAGACAGGGTGAGGTGTGGATTGAGCCTGCATTTCACTAGCAGATAATAGAAAGAAATCTCCTGTAACCTTTCTCTCATGAGTTACTCTTATATCAGATAGCACAGTGGGTGAAGTACTGTCAGTGCTAGACTGTAGTCCATGCTGGTTCACATCATTGGTATTCTGTTTGAGTAGGGAGGTGACAAGCTTTGCCATCTTCAGCTCATTTTGTGTCTTCTGGAGACGACGGCGTGTTTCAATGCTTCTAGTCAGAGCTTCTCTGGCTCTAAGGGCATCTCTGGTTTGAAGTCTTTAATATTCCTTATCTGCTTTAATGTCCTTTGCAAACTGATGTGGTAGCTCCTGCAACTCTAGTGCTTTCAATCTCTCCTTCGACATTGCTGCTTAGACATCGGAGAGTGCGTGCCTTGGCGAGCTACCTGATGCACTATGGCGGTATCTACATGTAGTGTGCTAGGATGTCCCAGATGGGATAATGGCCATCTCAGGGAGTTTTTTCTTGCCACTGTCTCCGTCATCCTAGGCTTGCTCATCAGAGACTGTAAGGGATCTCCACTAGAGGTCACTTTTTTGTTTGTAGTTTTTTTTGTTTGCAGACTTAGGGAAACTGAGACGAGCATTGTTGGTTTGTAATCACTGTCATGTATCTGGGCATTTTGTTTTGTTTTTTGTTTACTTTTGTATTTTCATCTATGTTTGAATTTAAAGAAGTGCTATTATTCTTTTTCAAATATGATCTTTCATGCAGTGTGTCATGTACCTTTTTAACTGTTTATTCTCCACCATTCACCAAAACAACACTCGCGAAGTGGCAAGGCGCACGTGCACGTCGCGTGTGCAGATGCATTTTCCCCCTCGTGGCTTGCTGTAGAGGGGGGGGGGGGGGGGGGGGGGGGTGGAGTAGTAATGACGGATTAGCGCTGCCGTTATTTGTTTGGATGAGAGAAGGAGAGATTGCTGTGGGTCATTTTCTTTCGAAGACTTTTCAACTGGATTATCTTTGACTGGACATATTCCCCAGACTTCTCACCCTCCGTCATCGGCCTCCCGGCATTAAGCACGGTGAGACCAAACCATACTCAGTATACTCGGATAACACACATACAATTAACACGGACTTCGGATATTTTCCACTTACTCGCACAAATACACATACCGTTTATTATATATAGTTTGTAAATATTGTTTATATCTTTGTTTGGTTGTGGTGCACCTTTTTCATTTACTTTATTTAGTTTTGTATAATACATGTTTGCTTTATCTACTTGTTTGTGTTTGTCCTTTTTGCTCACCGGCCTTTTAACGCAACACTGACACAAAGATAAAAGATCTCTCGATTTTTGTAGCCACAGTTAATATAAAATTAGCTCGTCGTTACACGGTAAAACCGACGCCATCTTTTCTATGTATTAATGGGGCTCCAGAGCCGTCGTTCAGTTAAGGTAATGGGTGTTTCGTTTTCCGACACACGCTGTAGCGGTAGACCAATCATAAAGAACTGAACTGCTTCACACGAGTCGTTTACGAATCATTTAGAAATAGGGTAAAATTAAATCTATTTTTAGAGAAAACTAAAGTGTTTTTTGACCTTGCATACATGTAAACCTGTTTTAAGAGACTCATTAAGCAATATTAGCAACCTTTAAAATGGCATAATAGAACCTCTTTAAGTTCTGTAAAAAATTTTTGTCAGATAAGGCTCTAGTGTGGTCAATGCTATATGTTCGTTGTGTTTTAGTATGTGTGGGGCTGATTCAGTGTTGTCATGTTGTGTTGTGTGTTAGAATTTAGGTAAGTAGTTAGCCTCTCTGTGTTCCTAGCCTCTCTGTATCCTTAGCCTAGCTCTGTATCCTTAGCCTAGCTTTGTATCCTTAGCCTAGTCTCTGTGCTTCTGTGTCCCTATAGCCTCTAGTGGTGTAGTAGCTATTTGGTAAGAGTGTACTAGTTGTATGTTTAGCTATCTGGTAGGTGTAGCTAAGTGTATGTTAGGCTAAAGACATGTTTAGCTAAATGAATGTTTGGCTAATTGCCATGTGTAGCTAATTGCCACGTTTAGCTTATTGCCATGTTTAGCTAATTGCCATGTTTAGCTGATTGCCATGTCTTTAGCCCTAGTCTCGTCTCCCCATGTCTCTAGTCTCCCCATGTCTCGCACACACACACTACCGTTCAAAAGTTTTACACTCGCAAATTTCTTTTTGTTTTTTGTTAAGTGATTTATTTTCTATACTACAACAATACTGGGGATTTCAATACTATTAAATAACACATTTGGGATTAGGTAATTACAGTACGTAACAACATGAAAAACAACAGTTAGTTGTTATTTTAAGACACAAAGGTCAGCCTTTCTGTAATAGTTCTTGCAAGAACAGTATTATCAAGTGCATTTTCAAAATATATATATATAAAATTGAATTGTATTTAATTGAATTTTAGCCGTTGTGCAGGTGTGTCAGAGAGAAAAACAGACTTACTGTTTATTTAACTAAACTCGAATACACATTAGCACCCTGTATACTGAACCTCATACTTAATACTAAGTGTGTATTTGATGTACTGAGATGAGAAGCACAGATGATGATGATGATGATGATGTTGAGGTTATGTATGATGTTTGTTTATGTGGAGTTCAGGGACACTTACTCATCTCTACCGTAATCTCCTCTGTTCTGTCTCCATCAGTGATCTGACACAGGTAATGTCCACTATCTGACTCTGTACAGTCTCTCAAATGTAAGGAGACGTTTTCTCTTTCCAGCTCCTGAGTGAACAGACTCACTCTGCCCTCGTAACGTCTCCCCTCTGTCACCTGTCTGTTCTTATAGACACAAACACAGTCTGTCTCCTTAAACCACCGGATCTCCATGTTAACAGCACTGATTTCAGGAGACAGATGACATGAGAGAGTCACAGCAGAGGGTTTATACGTCTCTATATCACTGGGACCAATGAGTTTAAACTCATCTGTGTAGGAAACACACACACACACAGTTAGTTTCCATTCTAATAAATAAAAAAGATTAATTTATTTCAAGAAAGTAACTTACTGCTTGCAGTCGCCATCTTTATCTGTAGGTTCAAACTTATAAAATCCTAAACACACACAGAAAGAGAGTGTCATCCTTTTAAACAACTTAACTCACTTATATTGAGTGAGAATTACTTATATTTAGTACTGTGTCCGCGAATTTTGGTTATTGCAAATTGATAGACATATATTGTATGTTTATACATACATATATATATATATATATATATATATATATATATATATATATATATAGTATATTTACTTTAACTGACAAGTACATATTAAAATGCAATTGCACACTCATAAAAATCTGTTGAGTTTTGAGATGAACTAATGATTTTTTCAAGGTTGCTTTTTTTTCATAATGTGTGTTTTCTGTTCAAATTTCAAATTAGCATATCTTCTCTTTCCATGGGCGAATTGCGATGAAACAAAGCCTATATATTTAGCAAATACCCCTGTGAAAACCCCATTAAAATTTGTTTGGTAGTTTTTACGTTATGCGTACACAGACAGTCAAACAAAAATTTTAAAGTTCTATTACTCATCTTTTGTCCCTATAAATATTTTTTTTGCAAACATCTTCAATGTACACACCACCTTTACAGTTTTATTATATGTACAGCTGTAGATTTATTTGCCTCATTAATGTATATAAATCATGTTTAAATTTCTTCCTGTACACTACCACACATACACAGACGCGCACAAACACATACACACACATACCTCTTGTTTTTATTCCGTTATAGCAGTAAGTGTAATGGTGCAGTTACTCCGTCTAGAATTACTTTCACTTTCTACTTTTTACATTTCAGAGAACTGAGATAAAGCCCCACCCATTTGCCTCTGATAACCCCGTCTGCATCTGTCTGTATTATTTATTCTGTACATTTCTTCTATCTATCTATATGTAATGTATTTTTACATTGTAAAAACTTCTGGGTTGTGTCTGTTAACACATTATTGGGTGGTTTATGCTGGGTTAAAATTCTGGGTTATTTCGGGGACTTTAAACACATTGTTGTGTTGCTCATGTTGGGTCAAATGTGATGTAGTGGGTCATTTACAAATGAACAACTGGTATATTCTTTATTATCTGTTTTCTCAAATAGTAGCCTGCATAATGTTTACAAAGTGTAAATGCAATGTGTTGTTTTAAGCATTTTTCAGGCGAGAATGCATTTGTGTTCAGCCCAAAACCTCCATCGATTTTTGAAGATAGCATCTTTTTAAAAAATTCCCCAGGCAATCCTCCAGCGCTCCGCGTTCATGTACCACCATGCATGACAAACTTTCTGGATTCTTCACTTCTGAAGCGAGATGCACGCCGCTTAAAGCAGTATTTTATGTTAAGTTAATATGAATTTTTACCTACATTTTAAATATTGTAGTTGTGATAGGAGCAAGCTCATTTCTATGTTCATTCGCTTTTCCACCATCACACTTTGATATGAGGGTGTGGAGAGTATATGGTTTATATTTTGTACCAATAGTTGGCCATACTGTATGTTATGGGAAAAGTGTGCTTCTTAGCACACATAAATAAAATTCTAAATTTAATAAATGTAATATTAAATGTAATTTTAGGTAAATTACTAAGTAATCTTCACTAAAGTTGTGTGTGTGGAAAGTCTGTTGGCATATTTTATAATACAGTGGCTTGCAAAAGTATTCGGCCCCCCTGAACTTTTCCACATTTTGCCACATTACAGCCACAGACATGAATCAATTTCATTGGAATTCCACGTGAAAGACCAATTCAAAGCTGTGTACACTTGAGAAGTGGAACGAAAATTATACATGATTCCAAACATTTTTTTACAAATAAATAACTGCAAAGTGGGGTGTGCGTAATTATTCAGCCACCTTTTTTCTGAGTGCAGTCAGTTGCCCATAGACATTGCCTGATGTGTGCTAATGACTAAATAGAGTGCACCTGTGTGTAATTTAATGTCAGTACAAATACAGCTGCTCTGTCACGGCCTCAGAGGTTGTCTAAGAGAATGTTGGGACCAACAACACCATGAAGTCGAAAGAACACACCAGACAGGTCAGGGATAAAGTTAGTAAGAAATTTAAAGCAGGCTTAGGCTACAAAAAGATTTCCAAAGCCTTGAACATCCCAGCTCAGGTGGGGTAATTTGTCCATAGGACAACTATTAGTCGTGCACTGCACAAAGTTGGCCTTTATGGAAGAGTGGCAAGAAGAAAGCCATTGTTAACAGAAAACCATAAGAAGTCCCGTTTGCAGTTTGCCACAAGCCATGTGGGGGACACAGCAAACATGTGGAAGAAGGTGTTCTGGTCAGATGAGATCAAAATGGAACTTTTTGGCCAAAATGCAAAACGCTATGTGTGGCGGAAAACTAACACTGCACATCACCCTGAACACACCAACCCCACTGTCAAATATGGCAGCATCATGCTCTGGGGTGCTTCTCTTCAGCAGAGACAGAGAAGGTGGTCATAGTTAATGGGAAGATGGATGGAGCCAAATACAGGGCAATCTTGAAAGAAAACCTCTTAGAGTCTGCAAAAGACTTGAGACTGGGGCGAAGGTTCACCTTCTAGCAGGACAACGACCCTAAACATAAAGCCAGGGCAACAATGGAATGGTTTAAAACAAAACACATCCATGTGTTAGAATGGCCCAGTCAAAGTCCAGACCTAAATCCAATCTAGAATCTGTGGTATGATCTGAAAACTGCTGTTCACAAACGCTGTCCATCTAATCTGACTGAGCTGGAGCTGTTTTGCAAAGAAGAATGGGCAAGGATTTCAGTCTCTAGATGTGCAAAGCTGGTAGAGACATACCCTAAAAGACTGGCAGCTGTAATTGCAGCAAAAGGTGGTTCTACAGATGTGGCCATTAAAACTGCGCGTGTTTTCCCGCGACTTGCCGTAAGCAACATTCGGGAATTTAAATAAATGTGTTGTGCTTCACTGAATATCCGCCAGATAGCGCATGGAAGGACTTTATCTAAAAGCCGGACCAAGTACTGTACAATGAAGAACTGTGTACTGTATAATTACTTAGCCTAAAACAATATTGTCTCCAATGCTGAAGTAAACATGAATTTTATTTTGTTTTACAACAGATCTGTCATGATGAATGTGTGTATATGTGCTTCATATTATTTTCACACACTCTAAAAAACGCTGGGTTGTTTTTTCTACCCAAGCGCTGGGTTGCCTCTGTTGGGTCATTTTTCTGGGTTATTTACAGAGAGTTGGGTAGTTTTTGTGTAACCCAGCTGCTGGGTTGAAGTTTGCTTGGCTCCTCCCCCAAAGTTCACCGGTGGATTCAGCGGCTGTCAGTCAGAGCTTCGTGTCTCTCTTGAGCTCCCACACCGCTGATGATGGTTCATTTAAGGGAAAATGGCTTTAAATACAAGGTCTGTCTACACATGTTCACTCACCTAAGTCACCAAGCCAAAGAACCCCACCTGTGTGTGAAAGAAACGGATAAGATGTCTGAGCTTTTTATCTTTCTCTGTAGAATGTTTGCAGGGTGACGAAACTGTAACTGTAGGATTAGCATGACGCTAGCATTTAGTTAGGTTGCTAGCGTTAGCAACCACATTAACATTAGAACTTTATTAATCTCACTGTTTGAGACAATAAAATACTGGTGTGTTACAAAACACTGACCCCTTTCACAAATATACAGACCTGCTAACCCTCCCGTTTTTCACTAGCCAGTAATTTACTCCTCGGTCAAAATTTGTGCGCGTTTCTCCCGAGTTCTAACAATATTTTACACCTTTCTCCCTTTGGCAAGTATGCAAATATGACTGCTGCATGTAAGCTAACCAGGTAGCCCTCTTTAACCAAAGTTGCTTGTGACTCAGACTAAATTAACTATCAGTCAGCTGTACAGATAACTACTAGATGGAAGTATTAATATTTGGGTGATTGTAATGTGCCAGTATGACCCCAGCTATGAGGATGCATTTCCTCGGTAGTTAGCTTAAAATCAATGCAGACCACAAGATCAACTAGTCTGACTAAAATAATAATAATAATAATAATAATTTTATATATATAATACAGTATATATATATATATATGAGCTTTATCCCAAAAGCCATGCTTATTTTGCTTATTTTATTTTTGGTAGTAGCTGTCTCCATGTTTTTGTTTCAGGTTTTATTTAGTATAAATCCTATTACACATTAAATTGATAGTCTTATTCAGTTTAATCTTTGTTATTCAACAAATTTTTAACTTTATTTCATTTCTTTCTAAGGTTGGCACCAACAAGGTGGAATACCTCCAGCAGGCTGAAGTGTCAAGGCCGTATCCCTACTGTACATCCTGACATTGGGAGATGATGACCAGCGCTGCTCTTAGGCATGTGTCAATCTGGTGGGACAGGCTCTGGAGCAATGCACACTACTTGGGGCGGTTGATGTGTGCTTTAAGGCATTTAATATTTTTGACATTAACTATCCAAAGCAGTGTGCTCCTGTATAGGACTTTTTGTAATGTTGCTATAAAATAGGGAGACCTACTTGAAAAGTCATAGACAGTGTTTGTATGTTACAATGAGACCAGGGCTGGATAGTTTTGTCACAGAGAGATCCTGCTCTGTAGAAGCTGCCTCAGCCTATTTGTGTTATAACTCCATTCTGCCCTTATGAGTAATAGTATAGTAATGATGTTGCTGTTGATCTGCTCTTGTGCTTTTGAAAAATAAATGTTTTTTCTATGAACATTTAATAGGATGTTGTGTATTGCATATATGTATGGTTTGCAAAACTTTTAAGTTGTTTTTTGTAATAAACCAGTATATCAAAGTAATTTAACTGTTTAATAGACATGGGTAGTTTTTTTTTTTTTTTTTTTACAGATTCACTGTAAAACATGAAAATAATAACCTATTTGTGAGGTAGAATTAACCCAACATTCCAGTTAAAATGAACCAACATCTGGGTATAACATTTGACCAATTCTTAATGGTAGAATTAACCCAGCATTATAGTTAAATATGACCCAGCATTTGGGTTGAATATTTAACCCATTTTGCTGGGTAAAAAAAATAACCCATTTTGCTGGGTTAAATTAACCCAGCATTTAGTTACTCCAATAGTTACACAGCAGCTGGGTTAAAAACAACCCAGATTGGGTTGTTTTTAACCCAGCATTTTTTAGGGTGCAATGATGAAATGAGATGCTTTAAAGTTTCTTATATAGTTTTTGTAATGTCTTAACAGGGACAAAACAGTGAAAGACATGGCAATGCCTTGGTTTAAATAGTGTTGAAATTAATTTAATTTCCTGATAGTAGGCTATCTGATAGTGTTAACTGCGAATGTCCTGATTCGTGAATATGCCAACATATCTTATTTAAAACGTAAAAATGTGTCGACATCATCAGAAGACATGAATAAACAATATATATATATTATTATAGTAAGTAAATATTATCTTATGAACATGAAGTTCTTCTGGCTTTTTATAATAATCATCATATTTGCTGTTTGTGTCCAGCATTGAATAATTATTTCATCCATTATTTAACCACGGCTGGAAATAATAGCTGGAATGCGATGTAATTGTGAATTCATGACTGAAATAAAGCTGTTCGTCTTTTGTAAAGCACTTTGACTTTACAAAAGGCAGCGTTTTTATCAAAAGGTTAATAAACGCATGTCGTACAGTATATACACCGCGACAGCGCGCTCAGTTACTCACTTTTCACCTTTCATGTAGGTCTACTCGGACTTATTAATTCGTTTTAAACCCCTCAAAAATGCGTGTGTATACAGCTTAAAACCTCCATCAGTTATTAAAGATAGCATCTATTTAGAAAAAAATGCCCCATTGATTTCGGAGCTTCAGGAAATCTCCCGGCGCTCTGCGCATAACACCGGGCCAACTCATGTCGGAAAGAATTTATAAACGGTTTCTAAACGTGGGCTATTGTTTTTTGTATTTATAATATTTGTTAATTTAATTTAAATGAGGTTTGGGCTCAGGACTTCGATTCGGCATCGTGATTCTCCTCTTTAATTTACTCCATAGTTTTAATCAGCGCTCAGCCGCATGCATAAGGTTTTCCAGAGCGCACCGGCAGAAGTAGACTAATGATTATGAACGCGTCGGGAAAACAGCAAACAGACTGACTCTGACCATTTAAAAAAACTTTTGCGTTTATTTTCTGACGCGCTAGTCCAAGTACTGGAGAAACAGATGCGTCTTGAGTCGTTGTTTAAAAATAGTCAAAGTCTCTGATGTACGGACATCTAGAGGAAGTTCATTCCACCACCTAGGTGCCAGAACAGAAAAGAGCCTGGATGAATGCCGCCCTCGATCCCTGAGAGATGGTGGGATGAGGCGACCAGTGCTGGAGGATCGGAGGGAACGTAGTGCAGTGCGTGGTGTAATTAGCGCAGAGAGGTAAGTGGGTGCTGGGCCATTTTTAGCTTTGTAGGCAAGCATCAGTGTTTTGAATTTGATGCGGGCAGCTACAGGAAGCCAGTGCAGGGAGCGGAGGAGTGGGGTGGGGTGGGAGAACTTGGGGAGGTTAAAAACGAGACGTGCTGCTGCATTCTGGATCAGTTGCAGAGGACGAATTGTGGACAGGGCAGGCCTGCCAGGAGTGAGTTGCAGTAGTCCAGTCTTGAAATAACAAGGGACTGAACAAGCACCTGAGTAGCCTGTGAAGAAAGAAATGGGCGAATTCTTCTGATATTGTAAAGAAGAAATCGACAAGAGCGAGTAAGGTTAGCAATGTGTGGGGAAAATGACAAATGATTGTCCACGGTTACCCCAAGATTGCGGGCGGTGGCTGAAGGAGTGATTTGGTTGTTGTCCAGAGATATCACAAGGTCTTGACCTGGAGATGAGACACAAGGGATAAACAACAGTTCGGTTTTACTGAGATTGAGCTTCAGCTGATGAGCAGCCATCCAAAATGAGATGTCTGCCAGACATGCTGAGATCCGGGTGGAAACCTGAGTGTCAGAGGGAGGAAAGGAGAGAACAAGTTGGGTGTCGTCTGCATAACAGTGGTATGAGAATCCATGCGATTATATGACCTTACCAAGAGACCGGGTATAGAGGGAGAACAGAAGAGGACCAAGTACTGAGCCCTGCGGGACACCAGTAGAGAGTCTACGTGGGGCAGATGTAGATCCCCTCCATGTTACCTCATATGACCTATCTTTTAGGTAAGAAGCAAACCATTGCCACGCTGTTCCACAAATTCCAAGGCTTGTAAGAATAGATAATAGAATCTTGTGGTTCACCGTGTCAAATGCAGCTGACAGGTCCAGGAGGATGAGGACAGATGACAGTTTAGCAGATCTAGCAGCATGGAGCTTCTCAGTGACTGACAGAAGGGCAGTCTCTGTGGAATGTGCCACTTTAAATCCAGATTGGTTTGGGTCATTAAGGTTGTTCTGTGAGAGATAAAGAGACATTTGATTATAAACGGCTCTTTCAAGTATTTTGGAAATAAAAGAGAGCAGTGATACCGGGCGATAGTTGTTAACTTCTGATGGGTCCAGGCAGGGTTTCTTGAGGATGGGAATAACCCTCGCCTTCTTAAAAGCGGCAGGAACATGACCAGATGATATGGATTGGTTGATGATGGCTGTGGTGAAGGGAAGGAGGTCCCGTGAGATGGCCTGGAGCATTGTGGAAGGGATTGGGTCTAATGAACAGGTGGTGGGGTTAGATGACGAGATGATCTGTTGAATCTCATCAGACGACAGGTTGGAAAATTCTGCTAAAGGAGGGAAGGAAAGGTCCTGAGGTTCTGCCGTAGGAGCTTGGTTGAGAGCGAAGGACTGGCGGATTGCTGCAATCTTCCCATCGTAGAATGTGGCAAAATCGTCAGCAGTCAGAGAGGAAGGGGCAGGAGGAGTCGGTGGGTTGAGTAGTGAGGAGTTGTGGAGTTTGCCAGGATCATGTGCATTTAATTAAAACCCACTGACACTGATATTAACTAAGCTAACTGTGGTGGTCTTTCAGCTGCTCCCGACAAGAGACCGCCACAGCGGAATATCCAGTCCGCACTACAACTTGGCAAAGGTTTTACGCCGGATGCCCTTCCTGACGCAACCCTCCCGTTTTATTCGGGCTTGGGACCGGCACTGCATCCAGTGGCTGGGGGGTTTGGGCACTGGCTGTGAATCATTTACATTTACATTTAGGCATTTGGCAGACGCTCTTATCCAGAGCGACTTACAAAAAGTGCTTTAATGTTTACAACATTGGATACATACTTACACTGGGTTAACTAGGTTAATAACTAAGTACCATTAGTCCAACACATCTGAGAAGGGTTTTTTTTTTTTTTTTTTCGGGGGGGGGGGCGGTTAGTCCAAGTACTGGAGAAACAGATGCGTCTTGAGTCGTCGTTTAAAGATAGTCAAAGTCTCTGATGTACGGACATCTAGAGGAAGTTCATTCCACCACCTAGGTGCCAGAACAGAAAAGAACCCGGGCCTTTCGCATGGCAGGCGAAACACCTACCACTGAGCCACCAGTGCCCTTTTTAACTACACAGCTAAAATAAAATATTCAATGCATTAAAAAAATTATAAAAAGAAATTAATTAATGTACAATTAGACGGAATGGCACAAGTAAGCATTTTAAACTCCCTCACTAATATTTAGAAGCCTTTGTTTGTAGTAAGAGCTTTAAATTATTCCTGAATAAAGACTTTAACCTGATCTTAGACAGTTCTAGTCTGTTCTAATCTGTCGACTGCACATCTATCTATCAACTTTTCTATCAGGTTTATGTTGGGTGATTGATTTGGGCCTTTTATTATTCTTCTCATGGTACTAATTGACAGTCTTTGGGAATGCACACAGAGCCAAGGCGGGAATCGAACCCGGACCCTGGAGGTGCACAGCGACAGTGCTAAGCTAACGTGTCGCCTGAGAGAAACCAGATGATTTTAATTAACTGGTTCATTTGCCTTTTCTCACTCATATATATTGCTATACTTATATTTGTCTCTGTGTCATTCCACTTTATCGCACTTTACCTTTTTATGGATCAAAATATTATTTTGCATTTCTTTAGCTGTGTAATTTTATCTAATTCCATGTGCATATGTGTATTGGAAACATTGCTAATAAAAAATGCTTAAAGCTGTGTTCATGTGTGTACAGTATGTGTTTGTGTTTATGATTTAGCTGGTCCTGATGTATTGCAGTGTTAGAGTGTCACAGTGCAGTGTTGTTTTTTGTTAATCTATAATTAATGTGTGAATTAGTGATTCCAGTATTACAGTGTGTGTGTGTTATTTTTTCTCAGTGTGTTAGTACAATGCTAGTGTGTGTTTGTGGCCTGTTTGTATGGTAGAAAGTGTTTGGGCAGGAATGGTCCTTCCTCATCATCCAGAGCCCCAGTGTGTCTGTGTGTATCACTGCTGCAGGTCAGTCTGAGGTTCCAGTGGAAATGAACAACTCGAACCAGCAGGGTTGGAACTAATGTAGCTGAGCTACAGTGTTACCTGATCATAACTGCATTTATTAGACACACCGCAGATGTTGCCATGCCTACTGCATGAATCTGTTCTGCTGTTACTCATCCACTGATGTACAGAAATAAAGATCCAATCTGACTTCTATAATAAGAAAGAAACATAAACTATGAGGCGCCGTATAGGGCTTAAATCAAACTTCACTCATGCACACACATATGAAACACTTGCATACACATATATGAAACACTCACACATACATATATACTACTAACTGCTCAAACAACTACATATAAAATGCGCGCGCACATACATACATACTTTCCGCGCACATACATACAAACTTTCCACGCATATACATACATACTTTCCACGCATATACATACATACTTTCCGCACACACACACACACACACACACACATATACATACTTTCTGTGCACGCACACAAAGCCAACTGTAGCGGTGTAGGGATCGAGTGAACAACGGATCTTCAGTTTAGCGGAAAAGGGAATGGATAATTTCCTATAAGTCATTACATATCGCTGGAGTGTGAAAAATTTTTACTCGAAAAATAATTTATATTATTTCATTATAATTATTATCGAGGACAGGCACGTGCACACATATAGATCAAAGGGGGCTTGAGCACCTGCCCTTTTTATTCCTGGAGAGAAAGTGCCCTTTTTTCTGGGGTGCTTTTTTTTTTTTTTTTATAATATATATTCCTGTTTGCGCACAGCTTCCCTGTCAAACAAATATATTTATTGAATAATAGTATATCTAAATATCAGGTCAGGAGTTCTGTAGCGAAGAAAAATGTTTTCAAAACATGCACATTGTGGAATGGTTTCCTTTGCTGCTCTATAAACCTAGTGAATACTAAGGAGACCATGGTTTCTGTGTGAACTGATTATTTTGTAGACATCTTTTGAAAATTTAACAATTGCATGAGTTTGAGGAAGATAAAATTAACTTTTTAAATTTTTTTTTTAAAAAGGAAGTCAGTGTTGCGTTAATATATAATGCTTTTTTGTTTAAAAAAGAAAAAAATACGTAATTACGAGAAGTGCCCTTTATTTCACTTGAGCCCCTTACCCTCAAAATGTCTGTGCACGTCCCTGATCGAGGACATCATATAAATAGGACACAATAATTTACATTTTAAATTAAGAAATTAAGAAACCATTCGTATTATATAGGCTAGTAATCTGTAAAAATAAATAAATAAATAATACGTTATATATTTTTTTATGGTATCAGTTTTTGTTTCAATAAATGATCTATATTTAATGTCCGTAGCGTGAAATTTCCACAGCAGCAGCGACAGGTATCCGAGGTGCTTGTGTTACCATGGTAACGCAAGGAGGAAGTGACGTTGCATGGTGTTCTGAATGGTGGAATTTTGTAGAGTGAAGTTCCCTTATCAGACATTTCCTGCGCAGGGAGTAGGGTGTAGGGAGTAGTAATTTCAATGTATATGAACTTTATTCTCCCTGATTAGTAATAGCGTTTCAGTATGTATCCAATGTTGTAAGTATGTATCCAATGTTGTAAACATTAAAGCACTTTTTGTAAGTCGCTCTGGATAAGAGCGTCTGCCAAATGCCTTAATGTAAAATGTAAATGTTTCTTAAATAGACCGTTAATAGACAGTTTAGAAGACAACGAGTGATTTATTTATCACCACAAAAGTGGGGGATATGGAGGGTCGGAACAATGTTTGTCCCGTTGGATTTCGATGAGTTAGTTATTGTTCATATTAGCGAAGGCGAGGAAACACATTTCACGAAACAGTATTTGTTTTTGTTGTAGGATCCGACATATTAGCCCAAGATTCTGTGCTTCAATTTTCTTTTTGCAAATCATCACCTGCGTTTTCTGCCGCTGAAATATTTAGACATTATTTGGATATTCTGAATACGCCATGTGATTGAGCAGTGATGATACAAACCAGTACTACCATTCAGGGACAAGCGACAAGTCCGTCTACACTGAAATGCCTTCCAGTTACACTGAAATGCCTTCCTTTTACACTGAAATGCCTTCCGGTTACACTGAAATGCCTTCCGGTTACACTGAGAATCTCATAGGTGAATGTGCGAGAAGAGTTTGTATGTATGTGCGCGGAAAAGTTTGTATGTATGTGCGCGGAAAGTTTGTATGTATGTGCGCGCGCATTTCATATGTAGTAGTTTTTGAGCAGTTAGTAGTATATATGTATGTGTGAATGTTTCATATATGTGTATGCAAGTGTTTCATATGTGTGTGCATGAGTGAAGTTTGATTTAAGCCCTATACGGCGCCTCATAATAAACAGCAGTTTGTTGAGTTCTGTTACGATGTGGGATTTTTGCCAGCAACAGCAAAATCAAGCCCAAAGTCCTACATGAAGTGTGAACTAAACCTGCTGCTGGTTCTGATATATTAAACTCATCACTCTTTCCTGGTAAACTTCTTCCCTCAGTCTGTGAGTCTCTGTGAGCTCTGAATGTGTCTCTGAAGAGTCTCCAGCTCTCTGTGCTTCTCCTCTACAACATCTTCACTACAACATTGTTAGAACAGCCAAAGCTCCATTCATGATAACTGTGATGTTTCACAACAGGG
Organism: Clarias gariepinus; assembly: GCF_024256425.1. Taxonomy (NCBI): domain Eukaryota; kingdom Metazoa; phylum Chordata; class Actinopteri; order Siluriformes; family Clariidae; genus Clarias; species Clarias gariepinus. Next base: position 21,095,491 of record NC_071123.1, read on the forward strand.
TTTCAGTTCTTGTGTTTGCATCTTCATAGATTTTTCTAGCTTTAGCTGTTGTCTAAACGTCATCAAAAAGTTATAGTGATGCAGTTCACTTGTTACACAGATTATGAAATGAATGGTAGTGAGTTCTGATATTTTATAATCCATGATCACCTTCAAACTTCAGACAGTGTAAGAAGTAATGGCTCCCCTATAAACAGTTAAGTTTTTAAATTTCTCTGATCACATACACTTTAGAAACCAATAATTTATATTGGTCTAAATTCATCATGGTGCAGGCCATAGAGATTTCGGTTTTGTGTGCATGTTACTACCGTGTTTGTGTTCTACCATTGTGTGCACAAATTGTGCAACCATGCATTTCCAACCAAAACACTAAAAAGCTTTGCACTTCCTTTTATGGATGATTTGAAGATTTTATAGGTTTGAAGTGTGAATGCAATCAAGATCTAGGTTGTGTGTACATTCTATCATACTTGTCGTGAGGTGATGTCATGAACATGCAAGGTTTGTCTTCTCTGTAGGTTACTGGGTTTCTGATTTAAAGATTGAGGGTTCGAGCCCCAGCACTGCCAAGTTGCCCCTCCTGAGCCCTTGAGCAAGGCCCTTAACCCTATCTGCTCCAGGGGTGTAGCACCTTTCTCTGGTGCTACGTTACCTACTAATCCATAGGGTTTTATTCTTTGCTTTCTGTATCACTGCAGTGTTTCACACTAGTGGCTCAAGGACTACTACTCATCACAACTACTACTTACACAAGAAAGTACACTGGATGAGATGCTTCGTCAGTAACACTAATCTAATCCAGATTGCCCGTATTCATGTGTTGTGTATGTCTGTGCTTTCCTCTTAGGTTAGTCCTACAACATTTTAAGAATTAACATAGTTTACAACATTTTTTATTAAATTTATCTTGACATTGTTTGCTGTTTGTTCATTTTGTGTTTGCTTGGCCGGGAAGATGAGGGAGAATGAGTCCTACAGATGACTGTAATGTAACCTACTGGATTCCAACCGCCGTTAAACGTTACACTTAGATCGTCCACAAGGGGGCAGCATTGGAGCATGAATAAAGCAGAACAACATTCATAAAAGAAACTTAAACAGCTTTTACTCCGAGAGCTCACACTAAATACTCATACTGTAAATGTTAAAAGGGAAAAAATTAAGTAAAGAAATAGAATTGATAAGTATAAATTTAATATATAAAAAATACATTACATATAGATAGGTAGACGAAATAAAAAAAAAATATTCTGCAGTTTAAACATCAGTACACTGAGGAGGTTATATCTACCTTTATAATAACTATATACAGTGGGGACCAAAAGTATTGAAACAAAAGTGAAAATCAATATTTTCATGACAATATTAAATGTTTAATGAGTTTTTGCTTAGTTGTTGTACACCTATCAGTATTTAATATGAAGTCTTTTCTTCTTCAAAACCTGCTGGATCTAAAGTAAATGTGGACAATCAGGCTTCAGAAAGTAAAAGTTCTGCCACATATCTGTTTCATCAATTAACTAAAGCAGCTGATTGTAATTAGCACAATTGACTCTTCAACCAGATCGACTTGAAGTAATTAGTGACATCACCTGTTTTGTGCTTTCTATGCTGTCCTAATACTTTCGGCCACCACTGTGTCTCTCTGTCTCTGTTATGTGTGAGAGAGAGTGAGTGAGACAGAGAGATCTACTGTTACTGCTGTTTTGTTTCTGCAGCACTTAATTCCTCCCCGTCCTCACTTAGGCGGTGTGTGTCAGTAATATTACACTCTGTAACTCTATGACTCTGTGTAATAGATGTTCTGAGTGACATTTACGTTTAAAACCACGCCCCTTGTATGTACGTGTGTGTGACCTGATTTAGTGTGAGTTCTAGTAAAATAAGTAAGATTGCAGAGGACATGTCTGTTGTCTCTCTTTTAAAGCATAAAGCATATATAAAAATATATTACAGTGGCGATGAGGATTAAGGTATTTTTAGAGACTGTTAGTGCGGGAAAAACACTGTGTTACACTTGTCATAGGAGTAAAAAGGAACGAGGCACGAGTGGATGGTAGAGATGCAGTTTGGCCGTGTGGATGAGTACAAGGAAGCAAAGGAGGATTTTGAGTCGTACATAGAGTGTTTTGAGCAGTGGCTGCTGGCAAATGACATCGTAAGTGAGAAAAAGGTTAGTGTGTTTCTCTCCGTGATCGGGACAGAGACATATGGACTGTTAAAGAATCTATTCACACCTACGAAGCCGAGTGAAATGACCTACAACTAACTAAAAGCAGCATTGTTAGCGCATTACAGACCGCAACCATTAGTAATCGCGGAGCGTTTTAAGTTTCAGAAATAAAACCAAAATGAAGGTGAATCCGTGGGGGATTACATCGTGGCTTTGAGGCGGCTATCAGTGAGCTGTGAATTGGGGCAGTATTTGAATGATGCGCTCAGAGACAGATTTGTGAGTGGACTTAATGCAGAGTCGGTGAAACGCAAACTGCTCAGTCAAAAGGATCTGACGTTTAACCAGGCTTGTGAAATTACTTCATCCATGGAGCTCGCATCGAGAAACACGCTGGAAATTGCAGGTAAAACAAAGGATTTACAGTCAGTGAATGCTGTGAATGAAGCAAAACCTTTTCATAAGAGAGGAAAAGGGAAGTTTAAGGGAGAGATGATGCTGAAAAGGGAAAATATCAGAAACAGAGACAAGAAGAAAGTAATAAATGTTACAGATGTGCTGGGAAACATTATGCTAGAGACTGCAGATTCAAAAATGAGAAATGTCACGTGTGTAACAAAATCTTCCGTTAAGTAAAACCAGCATGCAGCTCATTATCTATTCAGGTGAGAGAATTCCTGCTGGGATCCGTTGACGGAACTGGTTAGAGAAAATTCACTTAGATTGGCCAAACATTTTCTATGTAGAGAAAGCAGACGTGGCCTCCGACCCAGCAGTAAAAGCCGTGCTGAGAAAAGAACTGGATAGGCTGGAAAAGGCAGTCATAGTATCCAAAATTGACAGAAGTGACTGGGCAGCGCCAGTTGTAGTCGTGCCTAAAAGTGACAAGTCCATCCGCATCTATGGTGACTATAAAGTTACTGTTAATCAGAACTTGGAGGAGGAAACGTATCCATTACCCAACACAGAGGATTTGTTCGCTAATCCAGGTGGAACACTGTTTAGCAAACTAGAATTGGCACATGCTTATCAGCAATTAAAACTGGACCAGAACTCAGAGAAGAACCTCACCATTAATACTCATCGGGGCTTGTACAAGTACCATCGTCTGGTGCTCCTGAGGGCCAGATTCACTTCTCCACCCTCCACATTGTGAGACGCCATGAGTTGATTATGCAGTAAATAGCTGAGTGAAGTGTGCAACGCATTACTAAGCTTTTCACATGTAATTATTATGGACATGCAGTAATCACTTTTATTTATCTGAGTTTATTTTTCAAGTTATAAATAAAATGAATCACAGCCTCCATTTTAGACAAACTTTTTTAACATTCCTTCTAATTTGTGTGTGTGTGTGTGTGTACGTTTGCTTGTCTATATCATTGCTATAATTCAATCAAAAATAAATGCAACATGCAGACTATATTTAGATATTTGTGGGCAGTAATTGGGGCAGAAAAGGCTTTTTTATATTTTTAAAATCACTGAAAAATACTTTCATTTATTAGACATAGATGTTTAAACTGCAGTGTGGAGCAGCAATAAGAGAGAGAGGATGAGCTGTACAGGAATAAGAGTGTTTCAGTGACCACGCCTACTGCATGGATCTGTTCTGCTGTTACTCATCCACTGATGTACAGAAATAAAGACCCAATCTGACTTCTATAATGAGAAAGAAACATAAACAGCAGTCTGTTGGTTCCCTCTACTGGTAGAGAAATGTATTACAAGTATGCTGTAGTTTGCCAGACAATTACAAAAAATACATTAAACTGTATTATAATACGTGTAATTAATATAATCAATGTTACTGTTTCCACTTAAAACACAACCAACAACGACATGCTTTATTCCCCTTATACCTTAAATTCATAAATATTTATTAAAAAATTATACATATTTTCTGTTTATTGTACATATAAAATTGCTGTGGAACTCCAGAAAAACAACTTATTTTTGTCACATAACCAATAAACCGTCTGTACTGAGGTGGAAAAATGTAAATAACATCTTGGCATGAAAGTTTAAGAAAAAATATTATACTGTGTTCTTTCACAAAAGTTAAAGTTCTATATAATTATATATTATTATATAATATACAGTTTTGTTGTGCTGTAAGGTTTGTCTTTATCACAGTTTTTCACCACTGCTGCTACCGTATCTGTAACTGTTCTGTGGGTTTGGTAGAATCCTGTGTCGTCCTCCTGATGAACATCCTAGCAGCACTTACACTCTGACATTTTAATAGAAAATCCTCATAATGCCAAAACTTTATCATCAACATGACTATCATTGTTATGAAATATGAGACCACTGATCTTAAGTCACAATAAAAAGAATTATGTTATTAGTGTTATTGTGTCTGCAAACAGCAGAATCAACTCCAAAGTCATACATGCAGCAATAATTTAGCTTAAACTGGTTGCTGGTTCTGATACGTTAAACTCATCACTGTTTCCTGATAAACTTCTTCCCTCAGTCTGAGAACTTTTGTGAGATCTGAAAGTTTCTGTTTAAGAGTCTCCAGCTCTCTGTTCTTCTCCTCCATCTGTCTGCTGAGATCTTCCTGCATCTTTGTTTTTGAGGCCAAAATGTTTCTCTGGAGTTCAGGCAGGATGATCTTCATGAGGTTTCTCTCTGTCTCCATCCTGACCTCTCCCTCATACACCTCCCTGATCTCCTCTATCTCCTGTTGGTGCCTCTCCTCCATCTCTCTCCTCTCCCTTTCTCTCTTTTCTTTGAGTTTCTTCACCTTTTCTTCCATTTCTGTCCTTCGCTCTACCTCTCGCTTCAGCTCCCTCTCAAGTTCTTTCTTTTTCTCTTCATCTCTCTCTTCTTTCATCTTTCTCTCTAGTTCAGTTGTTCGGTCATTCAGTTGTCTGATGTCTCCTTCATGCTCCTGGATCACTCCCTCTATCTTTCTCAGAGAGTCCTGCACCTCCTTATCTATTTTTTCCTTCACTTTAATCTCCTCTCTTATCATTTTCACTTTTCTTTCCCCCAGGATCTTAGTCTCCATCGCTCTAATCTGAGATTCTGTCTCCAGGTAGATCTCACTGCTGTAGAATTTCTCTTTGCTTCCTTCCACCATTTTCTCTATCTTCTTCAGCAGGTCTGAGACCTGAGAACCATCTCCACTCTCCTTAATGTTGAGACAGTAAAACCTGTCCCCACATTTCTCTACAAGTCTCTGGACCTCCTGGTCTCCTGTATGGATAAACTCCTCAATGTTCTTCTTCTGAACATAATCAGTAACACTGAATATAATCATGGTGTTTCTCCAACATCTCTCTCCAAAAATCTCCTCCATTTTCTCCAGCATCCCTCTCTCCTCTCCTGTAGGCTGCTTTATAGGTATGACTAGGAGAAAGGCGTGGGGTCCTGGAGCAGACAGATGGACACAGAGTCCCACATCCTGTCTCAGCTTCTCCAGAGAGAGTCCAGGAGAGAACCAGTCAGGAGTGTCCACCACAGTCACCTTCCTCCCAGCCACCTCCCCCTGTGTGCTCTCACTCTGCTGGGTGGATGTAGATGTAGCTGTAGATGTAGCAGCCTGGTTCCTCTCCTCTCTGCTCAGGATGGTGTTTCCTGCTGCACTCTTCCCAGACCCCGTCCTCCCCAGCAGCACCAGCCTCAGTTCTGCTACAGGAACCGACACTGGAGAATGTGGACTAGACGATTCTCCACCTACTAATAATAAAGAGTAAATAATTTAATACAGAATCACTGCATTGTGGTGATTATGTTGTTCTCTTGCGGTGGACTGTAGGACAATAATGATTAAATCAGGTAAGCCTAAGCCTTTATGTAAAACAAATTTAAATTCCACAACACAAATAGTTTTTTTAAACAGCAATTACATGTGTTGAGCTAGAATTAAACCTTTGTGTTATTGGAAGCCCCACCCATGAGTGATCTTTGCCCTATCACATGACAAAGACCAATCATGGCAGGTGAAGGCTAACATGTGCTTCTATTTCTCATTATTGGTTACTGAGACTGTTTTATGCCAGAGTTACAATATTGATCTTTTTACTGTAATCTAATTAAGTGTCTAAATCTGCTTATTCTGTCTCTTCATAGACATCTACCCCTAAACTAGTGTTGAGTTACACACTGAACAACTAACATTAATCACTTACATGTAGGACGATGTCCCTCCATACTGTTTCTTCTCCTGATTGGTGCTGCTGAGTCCTGAGTCTCTCCACTCACTAGGAAACATCAGAACCAGTCAGAATGAGAGAGACATTCTTCTATAATTAATCACTTTCACTGTTTAAATTACACTTCCTTACAGTAGCTGAAGAGTTGCATCATTAAGTATCATTACAGTATGTTTCATGTCCTTACATATGATTTATTAGGTGTAGATTAATATTTCAAGTACGTTTTAAAAAGCTTTTAACTGCTTACTGTAACAAATTACTCACTATATGGAGGTAACGTCTCCTTGCTGTTTCTTCTCCTGATGGGGGCTGATGATTCTGGATCTGTCTGTTCCTGCAGCTGCTTTGTTTTCTCCTCTAGAAGTCTGTCTTTCTCCTGAAGCTGTTTGTCTCGTTCAGTTAGTTTGTTTTTACTGGTTTCCAGTTCATTCTCCACACTCTCCAGTTGTCTCTCTTTGTCTTTCAACTGAGTCTGATTCTCCTCTAATGTCCTCTTTGTTTTCCCCAGTTCATCTTTCACCTCTCTGAGCAGTGTTTCCTTCTCTTCCAGTGTTTTATTCTTCATGTTAAGTGCATCAGTTCTCTCATTTAAAAGTCTGTCTTTCTTCTGGAGCTCTTTGTCTCCCTTCTTCAGTTTGGTTTTACTGGTGTCTAGCTCTTTCATTACACTCTCCAGTTGTCTTTCTTTCTCTCTCAACTGAGACTGATGTTCTTCTAACATGTGATTTGTTCTATCTAATTCTTTTTTCACCTCTCTGAGCAGTGTGTCCTTCTGTTCTAGTGTCTTGTCCTTCATCTGAAGCATTTGTTGATTTTCTGTTAGGCATTTGTCTTTCTCCTGAAGCTGTTTGTCTCTCTCCATTAGCTGTCTCTCTCTCTCAGTTAGAAGTCTCTCTCTCTCTCTAAGCTCTTTGTTTTTTTCTGTTAACTCAGATTTCTGTTGCTCCAGTACGATCATCATCTCCTGTAGTTGTCTCTTCTCATCCTGCAGCTCCTGTTCCAGTGTCTCCAGTTTGTTTTTACTGGTTTCCAGCTCTTTATCTGTGTTCTTCAGCTGTGTTTCTTTCTCACTCAGCAGTTTGCTCATATTCTCCAGTTGTGAGATTTTCTCCGCAGCATTTCGCTGACTCTCTTCTAATTCTTTAATTGTTTTGTCCATTTCAGTTTGTATCTCTTTGAGACATGTCTCATTCTTTTCCAGTGCAGCATCTTTCATTTGCAATATTTGCGATTTTTCAGACAGATGCCTGTCTTTCTCCTGAAGCAGTTTGTCTTTCTCCATCAGTTTTTGATTACTGGTTTCCAGGTCATTCTCCAGTTTTCTCTCTTTGTCTTTTAACTGAGTCTGATTCTCCTCTAATGTCCAATTTGTTTTGTATAATTCTTCTTTAACCCTTCTGAGCAGTGTATCCTTTTCTTCCAGTGGCTGGTCCTTCATCTGAAGCATTTTTTGATTTTCTGTTGGGCATTTGTCTTTCTCCTGAAGCTGTTTGTCTCTCTCCATTAGCTGTGTCTCTCTCTCAGTTAGACGTCTCTCTGTCTCTTTAAGCTGTTTGTTTTTTTCTGTTAACTCAGTTTTCTGTTGCTCCAGTACGATCATCATCTCCTGTAGTTGTCTCTTCTCATCCTGCAGCTCCTGTCCCAGTGTCTCCAGTTTGTTTTTACTGGTTTCCAGCTCTTTATCTGTGTTCTTCAGCTGTGTTTCTTTCTCACTCAGCAGTTTGTTCATATTCTCCAGTTGTGAGATTTTCTCTTTAACTTCTTCAGTAGCATGTTGAAGTTTATTATTAGTTTCCATTAACACTGCGTCTCTCTCAGAAAGAGTCTTCTCATTAGTCTCTAAACGCTCTTTTAGAATCTTCAGCTCTTTATTTTTCTCATAAAATTTTTTCTCCTTCTCCACAAGTCTGTTGTCCTTTTTCTTCACTTGTGTTTGTGTCTTCTGTATTTGTGTTTCTTTCAGTTTCAGTTGTTGATCTCTCTCATGTAGAGCTCTGTCTCTCTCCTCTAGCTCTTTACTCGTCTTCTCTAGTGTTGTATTTGTATCTTTGAGTTGTGCGTCTTTCTCCTCAATGATTTTCTCTCTGTTTCTCAGTTCTGTATCTTTATTCTCTATTTGTCTTTTATAATCCTCCAGCTGTTGGTCTTTATGTTCCAGAGATTTTAATGCTTCCTTCGGGTCTTTAAAATATTAAGCAGAAGAGTGAACTGAATGATTAATGTGATCATAATCAGTCATCAGTTACAGAAGTACAGCTTGTTATGACTAAAGCCAAATTTACAATATGTAATTATTTATTAGAAAAACTAAAGTGATAAATTTTATTAATTAAAAACATTGACTGATTGATTTTATTATAGTAAAACCAGGGAGGTACTTTACACTCTTACTTATTATAATATCATCACATTTTATATACCTAAATGTAGGTCAGTTTAAAACTGGCTAAATGTTCAAAAGCTTTAATTTTAACTTTCTCAACCTTTTGAATTTTAAGGCCCAAAATAAAGAAAAAGCATAACATGAAAATAAATAATAAAGTAGACAGTAATGTGTTTTGCCCACGTCAGCTGTAACGACTAAAATAAATATTCCATTTCCCACTAGACACCTGGACTTGCTTGGAAATAAGGAGATCAAGCCTAGGTGGGACGGGTGAGAGGCTGACATGCAGAGTAGCACTCAATGTTGTATTCAGTTTGTTTTGTGCTTTTGATTTCCTGACAGTCACAGTGGAAACTCTGACTGATATATATGATTCAATTAACATCAGCTATTATAGCTGAACTGCCTCCCACCCTACACACTGTATAAATGCAGATCATTTACTGCTTTTTGTTTCACCCAAATGAGGATGGGTTCCCTGTTGAGTCTGGTTCCTCTCAAGGTTTCTTCCTCTTACCATCTCAGGGAGTTTTTCCTTGCCACTGTCGCCCTCGGCTTGCTCACCAGGGACAAACTGACCATTTTGATTCATACAAATTCACATTTCATACAAACCTAAATAATTCTTTTGACTATGTAAAGCTGCTTTGCGGCAATGAAAATTGCTAAAAGCGCTATACAAATAAAATTGAAATTGAATTGAAATTGAAAATTGAAATATAAACAGGTGGTTGTAAAAGGGAACAGAAATGTGATTGTCCATTTTGACATGGATGGACACTGACTGTCAGGTTGTATTCAGAATGAATCAAGGTCAACTTGTTTGAACTGAAGCTTCAGCCTGCTGTCTGCTGATTCAACCATCAGTTCATCTTCCAACACAGTGGACAGAATCATGTCTTCTGAAGCAGAATCCACAGATAAAGGGTCCAAAAACCAAACAATTCTTTGCCGTCTGTCCATTGAGAAGTAAAACTGCAAACTTTTGTGACAACAGAGTCTAATGCTGGGTTATACTGGATATGTTGACATGAGGTGAGGCTTCCAGACTTTCACTTAGGAGTGAAAACATGACAAATCGTCCCTCCTTGACTCTTCTGTTGCAAAGAATAACTTCTCTTAGTTCTAAAAGGTGATTAAGCTCACGTCCTTTTGAAAACTATTATATTTCAGTGGTACAAAAACTGCAGATGATCTGCATCTAGTCTTTCACACAGAGCTGAACAACACATTGAGTTCAGTGCATTTTTATAGATATAGTTCACCATTTCCAAAGACACGTTCATGACTTCATGCAGTTCTGGTGACATCTGCTTTATGGCTAGACTTTCCCTATGTACAGTAAGAGACAGTGTGTCCACTTGGTGTCAGGGGTTCTATCTTGGATCTGTTTTACAACACCACGATGTATCCCTGTCATCATCTTAGCTTATTGTCTGTGCAAACACCATTACAGTATTTCCAATCAAGCCCTTTTTTAGTGAAGAAATCATCAACGTAACTCATAACATTATCTGTAAGCCACTGTTCTTGTGTAAAGCTCTTTGCAAAAAAAACAAATCTTCTTGCAAACTACTGTCCATGTGGAATCTAACAAGAACTAACAATAAAGCAGCGTTGCTAACGTTAGTGAACTTGTCCCCCCTGTACGGCAAATTATCGGCGTGTCTTTATTCTTTCCACAAGTTGACATTCAATGTCATCACTCATGAGAACAATTCTTTTGCTCATGGTGTCAGTAGACAGTGATATGGACTGAATTGTGTTTGCAGTGGGTTCCCCATTAACTCCCTGCACAAATCTTAACCGTTATACAAAACAAGCTTCATCTATATGAGCAGAAACCAAATAACTATCTTTCAACAACGCTTCTGACTGCACTGTTAATATTGTGATGACCTTCTGTTGTGCCAGAAACACGACCCTTTTCATTATAAAATGTCCTTTTGGCTTCCCAACACATCTTGGGTGCTTTGTGTTTAAGTGTCTCTGAGCTTTGATGTTTTTTTTTTAGCTTCAATTGACATGATTTCAGAACATTCAACACACTGCCTGCCACTATAAATACACAATTAATGTATTTAACATCACTGAATACATTACAGCACATGTCTTGGAGCATTCACTAGCACAGGTTTATCTCCCACATCATAGTTTTATTTCAAAAAGTTCTCCATTTTGTAACTGTGTCCAAACATTAGCTAGCGGTTGACAAAACATTTGTCTCTATCTGATGATGTGTCCATCGGCACTCTGATATTCTAATGTAACAGTACAACAGCCACGCCCCACTGGGTGAGAACGCCAGCTTTAGAGCAGGATGTCAAACTCAAATCACACCCAGTACATGTAAGCATTATTTAACATTATTTAACCGCCCATGAACTACAACTATTAATTTTTAATTATTTATTTATTTATTTTTCTGGTAATTAAATCTATTAAACTAGGCATCAAGTCTTAAAAAAGAAGAACAAAGTAAACAACTTTTAAATAAATAATCAATAATCAAGTTAAAAAACTATCAAGTGATAACATTAAATATATTGATGCTGTTTTTGTTGTTGTTTTTAAAAAAAAAAAATTCCCCAAACTTAAAAATATCTAACATTAGGAGATTCATGGGGAACTCACACAGGACTGTCTCTGTTAGGAACTGACATGTACTTAGTCTCCTGTCTCTCTCTCATCTTCTCTTTTCCCCAGCAGACTGTATTTATTGCTCTGTACACTGGGTGATGTGTTTCTGATGTGTTTCAGGATTTGGCATCAATCACTGAATCCCATTTAAGGTGTGTTTGGACCCAGCGCCTTGACTTTAAAACGTGTGACTTAGATTAATTCATAGTTACAGATATTAAAAGTTAAGTGTCCATAGTGAATATCACTAAGTTTTTCCTCCTCCATAAACACTTTCTGTGTGCTTTCTCTATAATATTTAAATAATGTTTATCTCACTATTGAGATCTCACTATTGAACACTTTACTGTACAACACATGATCAGGTGTGTTTACTTTTGTAGCTCCTTCCACACTCACCAGTCAGTAGAGCCGAGTTCTTCATCTTCATTCTCTCATCTTCTGTCCATTTTCTGTTACTCTGTGAAAGAGAATAAATCAGTGTGAAGGTTTTATACCTGACTCCATACTGTATGTAAATAAAGTGTTAAATAAACATGACGTGTTTCTCAGTTCACATCACTGTGTGTTTGTGTGTGTGTGTGTGTGTGTGTGTGAGACAGGTGATATGACTAACACTTTACACTAATCTGAATAATATACTTATACGACACTGATTGTGTTTTATTGTAATTTTGACAATAAATATTTTATTTTTAATGTTTGTTATACTTTCATGACCATCAGTCAGCCATGATTAAAACACACAACACAATTCAGACACTGAGAGTTTGTCATGGATTTGTTCTCTAAAGTGACATTAAATTTGCCCTACAGATTTTAATAAAATGGTTTTAAGTAAATTAAAATTAAGTAATGTATTTTGTTTTGTTTGCTTGTATTAGCTTTAGCATTAGCACGATCATTAGCATTAGCTCTTAGTTTGTAGCCGAGCCACAGCCATAGTTCACATGTGTTTAATGTATAAAGGAAAAACTTTTTTATTTAACATATTAATCTGTACTTGCATCCTGTCTGTCAAATGTCATTAACAAACAGCTCAATGTCCATGTTTCTATTCAATGTGTCAGTCGTGTGATAGTTTTTCTGACCATTACTGTGAGCTGTAACCATAGTAACCCATCACTGGGTAATAGACTTATTATAACAATTTAGGATGTTTTTAAGCTGCTAGTATCAGTAGTATTTATGAACATTAGTAGTTTAGTGCAGTTTACTCACCTGATAAACACAGACGTCTTTTATTTGATGATGTGACAAAAAAGACAAAGAAAGTTTGATTAGATTCCTGAAAATGCTTTAGTAATTTTTGTAAATGTCTCTGTATTATATGGAATAGTATTAGATATAAACATTCTGTGGCTGTTCTCAGTAAATACGTTTTGTCCTGCATTAGTTTGTCTCTCTTCTGTTTCTCTGCTGATTTTGGAAAAGAAATGGCTTTAGCTTTATTATATTAACTCTGTAAGAAACAAATTTACTGAATCACTCACTCACATTCTGTTATAATCTCTTTCATGCACTATTATCTAGCGTGGACTCTCTAACTCACTTCTCTCACTAAAGTTATATACAGTACACTACCTGGACAAAAAAGAAAAAAAAAACAGTAAACTTCATGAAAAAAATATGATCTAAAAACATTATAAACGACCGTGATCTGATATCAAACACTTGGAGAAGTTAAATCATTTAAAAAAAACTTTACATAAATGACAGCAGAAATCACAGAGCTCACAGGATTGGGACTAAACAGCTGTGTGACTATCAGAAAACCACTTGTTAATGAGGCTAATCAGAACAAAAATAATCTAATTAAATGTACTGAATGACCAGGTTATTACATCAATACATCATTATTCTTCCCAGATGTCCTGGACATACGCTGGGCTCTGTGAGCATGAGGAAGCATTTATACACAGGGATTATCCACCACATTACACACCATAAGGAAAGCATGTGAACAAATGAAATATTAGTGTGTGAGACTTTTTGTAATATTAGTCAGTCTCAGTAACTTTAAAAAGGAGTTATTACTATAAAATTACAATCAAACAGAAACCTTCAGCTTTTTATCTCTCAGATGTGTGTGTGTGTGTGTGTGTGTGTGTGTGTGTGTGTGTGTGTGTGTGTAGAACACTAATGATAAACTAGACAACAGCATGATGAATGTTCTGCCAGCGATCACAGTCTGTTGTGTTCACTACACTATGCTCATGATGCTCATATATCTATGTGCTATTGCACTCTGAACACACAGCACAGTCCAATCTATTTCATCTGCACAATAAATATATTATTTATGCAGCATCAATACATCACTATTAGAGGAAAGACTTTATACTCACCCGATATTGTCATCTGTGAAAGTAAATAATAGAGAGTGAAGATTTAATGAATGATTACAAATGTGAATTGTTCCATGTAAAAATGTGAAAGTAACTGTTACTCTGGTTAAAACACAGCTGATGTGTGTCTTAATAAAAAAGAGGAAAACTAGACAACAATCAGTCATCACATACAGTAAATCTGTATAATGTAGCATTGTGCTAATATACCGCTAGTTCCCCTTAAGGAACAGAAATATCTTGTGATTTATTGGAAAATACTATTTTCTGATATCTGCATGTATTTACCAATATACAGTATGTCAGTATATGTGCATTTCCCCCTGTGTATTTTAAATCTATAGTTAAATATTCTGTAATATATCTATGTGCTATTGTAGTAGATAAAGAAATATGTTACGTGGTGCGGTATGGAGAGTCGCACCATGAGATATTTTGATGTTTATAAGAGCCCTAACGAAGGGCTTCAGAGGGGGTGAATGAAACAGAGGTTGTGAAAGTGCTTATGATGCGGATGGGAAGACCTTTCCGTTTCGAGATGGCGTGGGATTATTAATTAGGAAAAGGAAACAAAAGAGAACTGAAAACTCAAAAATAAACAGAGCTCCGCCAAATACACGAGAATGGATGGGGCTCTGATAACTAAAAATAAACTTTAGATCCTCTCTGGGCCTTCGATCTTACCGAGGATTTATAAGAGAGAAAACTGAGGTGTGTTGCTCTCTCTCTCTCTCTCTCTCTCTCTCTCTCACGTTGGTGTCTTATGGAGACAGAGGCTGGGTCTTTGCCTCTCTCCCTCTCTTGAGAACGCTCTGTCTATCTTACTTTCTTTCTTTCTTTGGCCCTCATACCGTACCGGTGCAACCTAAATGATGACACGAAGTGCGGAGATATCAGACCCTAAATAAACACACCACCAGGTGTTTCGCGTTCACACTGATTACCTTACAGCAGTGTTGCCTGGCAACCGCGTGTCTACCCGGCCGAGCCTCTGCCTGTTCAGAACTCCGTGGGGTAGCAGCCTGTGGACCTGCCCGTTCTGAACAGTGCAGAGTATTTATGTGTGGTTCTGCCCCTCGTGAGACCCGTGTTACAGAATATACAGAATATCAGAACACAATTATTACTGACTTCTTATAGAAATAAAATAAAATGCCGATATCATACATGGACACTTATAAAATATATTTTTTTAAATCTTATATGATTGTGTATGCTTTTATATTTCTATTTAAATCCTGAATTAAAATCCAATACATCTGAAAAGTTTATAAAATATCAGTGTTTATCATTAGTGTGAAGTCGAGTTATTTACTTACCAGTGCTGAAGGTGTCGTGTGAAACAACAGAGAGAAATGTAATGTTAGATAAAATATAATGAGAAAAACTTATAATTTACAGTCATAATATCTGCTACACAATCTTCACTCTGTGCTTTTAGTACAAACATGTTCAGCTATAATTTTTCAGATTTGTATGAAATCTAACAAATCAACATGAATTTTTTTTTGCCTTAATTAATAAATGAATATGTGTGTGTGTGTGTGTGTGTGTGTGTGTGTGTGTGTGTGTGTGTTATTGCTCTCTGAACACACAGCACAGTCCAATCTATTTCATCTGCACAATAAATAGATTATTCATGCAGCAACAACACATCACTATCAGAGAAAATACTTTATACTCACCTAACAGGCCCTCCTGTGAAAGTAAATAATAGAGAGTGAAGATTTTAATGCATGATTACAAATGTGAATTGTTCCATGTGAAAATGTGAAAGTAATTGTTACTCTGGTTAAAACACAGCTGATGTGTGTCTTAATAAAAAAGAGGAAAACTAGACAACAATCAGTTACACACAGTAAATCTGTATAATGTAGCATTGTGCTAATATACCGCTAGTTCCCCTTAAGGAACAGAAATATCTTGTGATTTATTGGAAAATACTATTTTCTGATATCTGCATGTATTTACCAATATACAGTATGTCAGTATATGTGCATTTCCCCCTGTGTATTTTAAATCTATAGTTAAATATTCTGTAATATATCTATGTGCTATTGTAGTACATAAAGGAATATACAGAATATCAGATTCCCACTTCCTTTAATTAAAAACACAGACATTTATCAATGTAAAAAACTGAACAGATAACAGAATGATGTGCTTTGCTACTGCCTCGTCTATATATTGGTTACGACAGCATATGATATGTCGCAGTAGACTTGGGAAGATGTGTGATCTCGTTCTGTTTTTCTCTCTTTCACTCCTAAATCCCTCTCTCCTATTATAGAAGTTTTATAAATGAAGTGAAGGACTTCTGTTTTCAGTTCAGTCAGGTTGTCTTTATGCTGTGTGCATTAACATGATTTTCTACTGTTAGCTAAAAGAGACTAAACGCTAGGCCAAGTCAACTCTTCAATGCTTTTTCACAATATGGTGTGATTGTTATGCAGAGCGAGTGATGGCAATTATTCTGTCTACAAGCACTGAACACTGTTAAAGCTCTGATTTATGTTTATTGTGAAGTGACAGGAAATGTCATGTCACTTTGTGTTTCAGTAAGAACACAATTATGAGTCACAGCTTATTAAAATAATAAAAAAAATACTGATATGTTACTTGGACACTTACAGAATAGACAACTGTTCCATCCAAAGGAATCCTGGGAAATGGTATATTTTTATTTTTATATGATTCTGTATGAGATTCTGATGGAGTCTGGCAGTGGTGTGTGTTATATGTTACATGTTTGTTGTGTCTTTTACTCGACATGGTAAACGTCTCTGTCTACATTATTGCAGTGCAGTGGGGTTACACACAGGTGCATTGTGGGAAAGAAGCTGACTGATGGAAGTGGAATCTCACTTACTGATCAGAGTCCTTCACATAAACATCATCTGAAAATAGTTTGATGTTTCCATTTGATTCCTGAATTAAAATTTAATACATGTGATAAGTTTATAAAATATCAGTGTTTATCATTAGTGTGAAGTCGAGTTATTTACTTACCCATGATAAAGGTGTCGTGTAAAACAACAGAGAGAAATGTAATGTTAGATAAAATATAATGAGAAAAACATGATTTACAGAAAGAATATCTTCATTAATTGCTTTTAGTTTAAAGATGTTTAGCTAAAAGTTTAATATTTTTATTAAAATAACAACATAGTGAATAATAAATTATTTATAATTAAACAATTAAAGACTGGGTGCAGTAACACACATCTGTGATCAACTGGTGAATAAGACACTTCATATCGAATGAAAATGCTGAGCATCACCACGTTCATTCACATTTCTATCTGTATCAGGAAAAAATTATGGAAGTTACAGCATTAATAATTATTATTAGAGTTATTATTACAGCATTAATGAATTCCGTTTCCGGTGGTGTTTCCTCCTGAACTCTGAATAAGCAGCTTATTTAGTTGCCATTAGATGTGCAGAGAAAATTACTGTTGAAAACTTCAGTCCAGTGAGACTGCTATGTGCAGTGCCTTACTTACATGAGTGATCTCTGCCTAAAGCTCAGACCAGACTATTAAAGACTAAAGAACTTCCACTCTGACAAATTTCATGTAACAACGCTTCTGTCTCTGACACAATTTTACATTTTCATTTTTCCAAAGTCAGTAATTTCCAATAATGAAGTGCGAGGCTTTAACTGTAATGCCACGTGCAAATCCACGGCCCACTACACACACACACACATACACACACACACACACACACGCACTGCTCTCTCGCGATTCTTTGTAAAGGTAAAGCGCAGGTTAATTTGTTTTATTTTTACTTCATATTTTTTATTATTTATTTTTATCTATAAATTTTTTTGGGCTGTGGACCGAATTAGTTTTCATTATTTCTTATGGGGAAATTCACTTTGATTTACGAGTGTTTTGAAATACTAACAAACTTCTGGAACGAATTATGTTCGTAATCCAAGGTTTCCCTGTAGATATTTAGAATCTTTGTAAGAGTGCGCTTTACTTGTAAGAGTGTGTTGTGACGCCCCGCAGCCCCGGCCAGCCTTATATCTCTTTGTGGAAAATAACTTATATGTATAATCATACAAAACAACGTGAATCTGAATGTGATCTCAGGTCGTCCCACAGGCTAAAATCGACACTGTGATGCACCTGAAACATTCCACACCCTTTGGAGGTGCAAAACACTACAGAGAAAATAAAGGACAGATTTCACTGGCCGGGGCTCAATGTGGAGTTACGCGACTTCTGTCAGGACTGTCCCACCGGTCAGTGTACAGCACCTGCTAAACCCGCCCCCGCTCTGCTAATTCCACTGCCTATCATAAGCGTACCCTTTCAGCCTCCCCAAAGAAGTACTCACAGACCAAGGTACGCCATTCATGTGATGTGTGCTTTAAAGGAAGAGAAGGAAGCCTTTGAGGAGCAGCCCTCACTATTCAGATCTGTAATTGAGTTTGTACAGGAACTTCAAACAAATATCAACAAAGTTCTCCCAATCATGCAACGACACCTGCAAGAGGCACAAGAGAAGAAGAAGCAGGCCTATGACCAGTCGGCTTAGTCACGCGTATTTAAGGTGGGCGATCGCGTACTGCTGCTTCTCCCCAGTGCTACATTCACGTTTATGGCATGTTGGCAAGGACCCTTAACCGTTGCGGAACAAGTTGGGCCAGTCAACTATCATCTGCAACAGCCAGGTATGTGCAAAAAAGGTTAGTAAGAATACTAATGTCAGGTTATGTCATCAGTCAGAGGTTAGTAAGAATAACTTTATAGAGGTGTTTAAATTAGCGAAGGCGATGTCCGATGGAGTAGTATGCTCTGGTCCCATCCCAATGAGACGTGGTGACATAACTTACAGCAGGTTATGGTCGCTGAACCGCTGGATGTCCAGGTGGTGCTCCGAAAACAACGTGGGCTTTATAGACAATTGGAAGACCTTTGAGGGCAAAGCTGGCCTGTTAGGGCGGGACGGTGTCCATCCCATTCGGGAAGGTGCTGCTCTCATTTCTTGTAGTATAGCTCATAGTCTCAGAAAAGGCCTAGTTAATCGGTGACAATCCAGAGCCCAGGCCAGGGAGCAGACAGACTAAACCAACCGTCTGCTAGCTGCATAGAGTCGTCACCCAGGGTTCATTGTATTGAGACTGTGTCTGTTCCCCGAGCTAAAATCAAATTTAGAAAGACTCAGAAAGTCTGTTTTAATAATTTAATTAACATAGATATTACAAACTCAGATCATACTGAATGCGCAGCCGGCACCTCTGATCTGAAGCTAGGACTGTTAAATATTAGATCTCTCGCATCTAAAGCAGTTATTATTAACGAAACTATCACAGACCAGGAGTTTGATATATTATGTTTAACTGAAACCTGGATTAAACAGGACGAGTATGTAGCTCTAAATGAAGCTAGTCCTCCTGGATACAGCTACATACACCAGCCTCGGTTAACTGGTAGAGGAGGAGGCGTCGCAGTTATTTACAACGATAATCTGGCTATCGTACAAAAACACAGATTTAAATTTAATGCATTTGAAATTCTCTTTAGTAACATAAAGTCAGCTCAGACGATTCCGCTAATCATCATTTACAGACCTCCAGGGCCGTACTCTGAATTTCTCTGTGAATTTGCAGATTTCCTTTCAAACCTAGTCGTTTCCGTAGACAAAGCGTTAATTGCTGGAGATTTTAATATTCATTTTGAGAATCCAGAAGACCCTCTGAGAGCAGCATTTATGTCCATACTGGACTCAGTAGGAGTAAATCAGTGTGTAGTAGGACCCACTCATAAAGCAGGTCACACTTTGGACTTAATATTATCCTTCGGAGTGAGTATAAGAAACATAATTACAATTCCACAGTCTGAAGTTATATCAGATCACTGTCTTGTCTCGATTAAAGTATCTCATAGTAATAATGTACGCACAGCGCCGCGCTACAGCCTTAAACGTACATTCACATCAAATACCACACAGAGCTTTATCGATAATCTTCCAGAGTTATCAACTTTGATTGGATCGCCATCTGATTTCACAGAACTCGATCAAGCGACCGAATATCTAGAGTCAACACTTCGTCATAGCTTAGATAATGTAGCTCCAGTTAAAAAAAAAATGATTAGAGATAAGAAACTTGCTCCTTGGTATAACGATCACACACGCACTCTAAAACAAACCGCTCGGAAATTAGAACGCAAATGGCGTCAAACTAAATTGTTAGTTTTTCAAATAGCATGGAAGGAGAGCATCCTGAACTATAGAAGAGCTCTCAGTGCTGCTAGGTCAATGTATCTCTCCACTCTTATAGAAAATAACAAAAATAATCCTAGATTTTTATTTAATACCATAGCTAAATTAACTAAAAACAAGACCACTGCAGAAATCTCCACAACAACAACATACAGTAGTGAGGATTTCATGAACTTTTTCAATAACAAAATCATAAATATTAGGCAAAAAATTCAGGCTTTAAAACCAGACAATTTAAGTGATACAGATGATAAATTAATCACATCACATCAGAACCTAGAATACTTTACTCCCCTTGAAGCGAGTGAACTAATTTCACTTATCTCCTCTACAAAATCGTCAACCTGTGAATTAGATCCGATACCGACACATTTTCTCAAGCAGATAGTTCCAGCAATAACAGAACCCCTGTTAAAAGTAATTAACTGTTCACTCAGCAGTGGGTATGTTCCTAAATCCCTTAAATTAGCAGTTATTAAACCACTAATCAAAAAACCGGACCTTGACCCCTGTCAGCTTTCCAATTACAGGCCGATATCAAACCTCCCGTTTATCTCTAAAATTCTGGAAAAGGTAGTATCACAACAGCTATGTTCATATCTACATAGGAATAGCATACATGAATTGTATCAGTCAGGATTTAGGCCTCATCACAGCACAGAGACAGCACTCGTTAAAGTAGTAAATGACCTCCTAGTGGCCTCTGATCAGGGTTGTGTCACTATACTTGTGTTACTCGACCTCAGTGCAGCTTTTGACACTATTGATCATAATATTCTCCTTTACAGATTAGAAAATGTAGTAGGAATTAAGGGAACGGCCCTCTTGTGGCTCAGATCCTATTTGACTGATCGTTATCAGTTTGTAGATTTAGATGGTGACCATTCCTCATGTTCTCAAGTTGAGTTTGGTGTTCCACAGGGTTCTGTTTTAGGCCCACTGCTTTTTTCCCTTTACATGCTTCCTCTAGGCAACATAATTCGTAAACATGGTATTAGTTTTCATTGTTATGCTGATGACACACAAGTATACGTTTCAGCAAAACCAGATGAGAAAAACCAGTTTACTAAAGTTGAGCAATGTGTGCAGGACATAAGAGATTGGATGCTAATTAATTTTCTTCTGCTTAATCCTGATAAGACAGAAGTTCTAGTCATAGGACCACAAGCAGCTAGAAGTAAGCTTTCTGATCACAATGTGATTTTAAATGGCCTTTCTGTTCCATCAAGTGCAACAGTAAAAGACCTCGGTGTGATTATAGATTCAAGCCTTTCATTTAAAGCACATGTAGATAATATTACCAGGATAGCATTCTTTCACCTCAGAAATATTGCCAAGATAAGAAATATATTGTCACTAAACGATGCAGAAAAACTAGTTCATGCTTTTATCACGTCTAGGTTGGATTATTGTAATGCCTTACTGTCTGGTTGTTCAACTAGGTGCTTAAACAAGCTTCAATTAGTCCAGAATGCAGCAGCGAGAGTCCTCACTCGAACCAGAAGATATGAGCACATAACCCCTATCTTATCTACATTACATTGGCTTCCTGTGAAATTTCGCATCGATTTTAAAATACTACTCTTGACGTATAAAGCATTAAATGGTCTCGCGCCGCAGTATCTGAGTGAACTGCTAGTGTCTTACAATCCGCCACGCCTACTTCGATCAAAGGATGCAGGCTGCTTGTCAGTACCGCGTATTATTAAAACTACAGCAGGGGGCAGAGCTTTTTCTTACAAAGCCCCAAAGTTATGGAATAGTCTTCCAAATAGTGTTCGGGACTCAGACACAGTGTCAGTGTTTAAGTCCAGGCTAAAAACCTATTTATTTAGCCAAGCATTTTTATAAATAGATTATCCTTAGGTAAAGGAGCAGATCTGGGGGACTCATGGACGTAGAGTATTAGGTGAACTGGTATGTTTGGATGCTGTCTTCCCCACTCTCATTGATCACTCAGGTTTGTTGACGGTGAGGTGATTGGTTGCCTCACATCTCTGGAAGCCCTCATGTTTGTGTTTCCTTCTGGCTCTCCCTTTTTAGTTATGCTGTCATAGTTAGTCCTGCCGGAGTCTCTGCTTGCACTCTGCACTAAATATACATTCACTTTTTACATTGTTCGACTGTGACCATACCTAACTGTTATTTCTCCATCTCTTTGCTCTCTCCTTTTCTGCTCTCTCCTCTCTCTCTCTCTCTCTCCCTCTCTCCTATTTCCTCTACCTATCTCTCTGTCGAGCTATACATGTCGCTCCTGAGCTGCCAGTGATCCAGACCCCCTCTGCCCGCTGGACCTCTCTAACTCATCCTGGAGTCCTGCTTCTGGTTGGAGATCTTATCACATGGATGCCCCCGTGTGGTCTGCCTGGAATGCGTGTGGTGACTGGGGTTGGTTCCACTTTTCCATGAAGGTGGTCCTGTCCTCGACTGATGCAGACTGCTGTTCTCTGAGGACCTGTGACTTCAGTCGCTCAATAGTTCAGGACTGAAATTTTTCACAGTCTACCTGAGCCTCCAGGAACAAACTGGACTTTAATCTTACACATCTCCTCTTATATTGAACTTCCAGTCTCGCATATTATTATGCACATCAATCCCTGCTATCTGTTTTCACCCAGATGAGGATGGGTTCCCTGTTGAGTCTGGTTCCTCTCAAGGTTTCTTCCTATTAACATCTCAGGGAGTTTTTCCTTGCCACTGTCGCCGTCGTCCTAGGCTTGCTCATCAGGGACAATCAGGGACAATCATATCATTTTGATTCATACACATTCACATTTCATACAAACTTAGTTCTTTTGATTGTCTAAAGCTGCTTTGTGATGATGTAAATCTTTAAAAGGGCTATACAAATAAAATTGAATTGAATTGAATTGAATCAAAAGCACTGAGCTGTATCATATTAATCTTTTGAAATGGTGGATTAAACCAATTCCTCGCTCCTTAGCAGTTGCCTCTCTCTCTGCCACAGAGCAAAGCCGCCACCTTATTCATCAGGGAGAGGATCTGATGTCAATGCAGAATCAGGAGCTGAGGGAACTTGTGGATCAGTTTGTGGACTGATTTGTTTAAAACACAAGTCCAACACTAAAAGCTGTAACTCCTGTTATTAGTCTCTGTTATTAATTTACAGCTGTATAGAAGTGGAGAAGTGTGTACACAGTGCATTAGTGTGTGCCAAGTCAGATACCTTACTAACTAATGTGTGTTCTCTGGACTGTTATACACCTGTTATTAACCACTAGTCAGATATTCTTACTCTAAAAATCTTAAACATCAGACATTTACATTTATGGCATTTGGCAGACACCCTTATCCAGACCAATTAACATTTTCACATTTTTTAATAGTTACTCTTTATAGTTGAGGTTAGTTGAGGTTAGTCAGTAGTCCAATGTATGTCTCACTTTAACCTCAATGTGTGTGTTTGGTTTCTCAGCACTATATTTATTATCTGTTCTATTAAATATCAAATAACTCTAACAATCTAAAGGCCACATTTAGTGTGTAATTAAATTTCCTCTCTGATGTATAAATGTCTCTGATGTAAAGTTATATTGAACGAATCCCTGATTAGCTGGAAAAGTAACATGTGATTCACCTATCAATCACTATTTAATTAGTATTTGTACAAGCTGCTGCTTTTAGTCCCTTGTGCAGGTGTGTATCAGAGTGAAAAACACACTCACTGTTTATTGGACTAAAAAAAACTTCACTCCACATTAGCACCCTGTATACTGAACCTCATACTGAATACTGAGTGTGTGTTTTATGTACTGAGATGAGAAGCACAGATGATGATGTTGAGTTTCATACATTGTGGAGTTCAGGAACACTTACCCATCCCTACTGTAATCTCCTCTGTTCTGTCTCCATCAGTGACCTGACACAGGTAATGTCCTCTATCTGACCCTGTACAGTCTTTCAGCTGTAAGGAGACGTTTCCTCTCTCCAGCTCCTGAGTGAACAGACTCACTCTACCCTCGTAACGCCTCCCCTCTGTCACCTGTCTGTTCTTATAGACACAAACACAGTCTGTCTCCTTAAACCACCGGATCTCCATGTTAACAGCACTGATTTCAGGAGACAGACGACACGAGAGAGTCACAGCAGAGAGATTATACAACTCTCCACCAATGGGACCAATGAGTTTAAACTTATCTGTGTAGGAAACACACACACACACACACACACACACACACACACACACACACACACACAGTTAGTTTAATCTCCAGTAAATAATACAGATAAATTGATCTCTGTAAATGTAACTTACTGTTTGCAGTCGCCATCTTTGTCTCTTTCTGTCGGTTCTGACTAATAAAATCCTAAACACACACAGAAAGAGAGAGTCATCCTTTTAAACAACTTAACTCACACAAACACACTGTTAGAAAGCACAATTCCACGGTGTATTTGGAGGATTAGTTTAACAGGTTATTGAGTCGTTGGTGACTAACATGTACTTTAGCATGATGCTAACTCCTCTTACCTTTTCTGTTCCTCATATAAACATATCTGCTGCTTTAGCTGAAGTCTGTCCACATTTCACAGAGACTCATCTTCACTATTTACCTCATTACAGTGTTTAAATATTGTGTGTAAATGTTCACTGTATAAATTCTTCCTGTTTTAAACCGTTATATCAGGAAGTGTATCGGTGCAGTTGGTCTGTTTCCGAGTCCAGAATTACTTTCACTTTCAGCTCCATTACTGAGAGAAAGCCCCGCCCCCTCACCTCTGATAACCCCGCCCCCTCGCCTCTGATACAACGCCCCCCCCCCTTTAGCTCAGCACTATTGGTTCTTACATTTACATTTACATTTAGGCATTTGGCAGACGCTTTTATCCAGAGCGACTTACATTTTTATCTCATTACACATCTGAGCAGTTGAGGGTTAAGGGCCGCGCTCAAGGGCCCAACAGTGGCAACTTGGTGATTGTGGGGTTTGAACCTGGGATCTTCCGAACTGTAGTCCAATGCCTTAACCACTGAGCTACCCCTGTCCCTAATTTTTTTCCGTTCTTAATTATGCACATACAGTGGTGTTCAAAATAACAGGAGTGTGTTGAAAAAAGTGAATAAAGTTCCATATCCATATAATACCTTTTAATTTAAATCACATAAATGCATTGGACTCCCTGCACATTCTATACTGAATTACATCATGAAGAAAAATGTGCTAAATATATTATTAGCTTAATATGAGTGAAAAAAAATAAGTCTGTTAAAAAAATCAGCAGTGTGGAGTTCAATTAGAGAAATAAATTATTCTGTGAGAAACAGGAGTCAAACAAGTTCCCCTTATTTAAGGATAAATGCAGAAAAGGTTGTCCTGTGCATCTCTCTCTGAAAATCAGAGTCAAATGGGTCGTTTCAGACATTGTTCAGAAGAACAGCGTACTTTGATTCAAAAGTTGATTAGAGATAGAAAAAAACATACAAAGAAGTGCAGAAAATGATCGGCTGCTCTGCTAAAAGGATACCAAATGCTTTAAAATGGGGGATCAAAACCAGAAAGACGTGGAAGAAAACGGAAAAACTACCATTCGAATGGATCGAAGAATAACAAAATTGACTCAAAGAACATCTAAAGTTACCTGTTAGTACTGTTACTATTAGAAGATGACTATGTGTAGTCAAGCTATCAGCAAGAAGCCAAAGAACACATCGACTGGCCTAAAGAGAAATGGTGCAATATTTTGTGGACTGATGAAAGCAAGATTGTTCTTTTTGGGTCTAGAGGCCGCAGACAGTTTGTCAGGCCCCCAAACACTGAATTCAAGCCACAGTACACTGTGAAGGCAGTGAAGCATGGAGGCACAAGCATCATGATATGGGGATGCTTCTAATACTATGGTGTTGGGCCTATTTATCATCAGAATACTAGACAGAACAGAATATCCGAAAAGAAAATGCATTTGAAATAGGTGTTTCAACAAAACAACGACCCCAAACACACCAGTAAGCGAGCAGCATCTTGGTTCCAGACCAACAAGATTGATGGTATGGAGTGTCCAGCCCAATCCCCAGACCCTATCCAATAGAAAACTTGTGGCCTGACATTAAAAATGCTGTTTCTGAGGCAAAACCAAGAAATGCAGAAGAATTGTGGCGTGTAGTACAGATGTGAAGCAGTTCTCAGAAACCAGGTTATACAACTAAATATTAGTTCAGAGATGCAGGAGAAAGATTAAATTTCATCACTTTGTAAAGATGAATGATGACACTGCTATTTTTTTTTAACAGACTAATATTTGTTTTTCTTTACTTACATTAAACTAATAATATATTTAGCACATTTTTCTTCATGTTGTGATTTAGTATAGAATGTGCAGGGAGTCCAATGCATTTATGTGATTTAAATTAAAAGTTATTATATGGATATGGAGCTTGTTACGTCCCAGTCTAAGGTTGGGCCGTACAGCAAATGATAGGTTCGGGGTTCTATTTTAAACTGTGTGAAAAGAGTCGAATGTAATGGTGTAATATACCAGAAAGAAATAGACAGGCACATCTGCTGGCAAAAAGACAGGGTTTGTATTGCTTTACAAAAAGCAAACGAGAATACTGACACCACACCAGGATCAGCTTCAGGGTGGACCCAGGCCAAAATAATAAACAAAACGGGTATCTGTATTTTGACAAGCTTGTTTACCTAAACGAAACACAAACAAAAATACAGATAACTTACCTATCTCCCTAAACCAAAAACAGTGGATAAATTCCCTTTTCCCCAAAACAATTGGCAGCCACACCCCTACTACTGGTGCGTGCACAAACATAAAGTGAAATTATTTACAGAAAATATATACAAACAAAACCAAGCAAACAAACCAAAAGGGACAAAGCAATAATCGAAGTCAAAGCGTTGCAATAAAGTCAAGAACCAGGGTACACAAGCCAATATCAAAAACACCAAAATAACAACTCTCTCTCCAAACAATCAACACCTCGCCTACACGCCTCCCCGTTCCCGCGTCTCTCTCCGGTTTATAACTGGTCCGCTCGTTGCTGACGTCACTCAGGGCGGAAGTGCACGTGTGGAAGGTCAGCCAGCCGCTGGTGTAGTGGCAGTCGAAAAACCTGGAGTGGAATGGGAGCGGAGCCGAACCTGGACACGCTGTAGTGGCAGTCGGAAAACCTGGAGTGGAATCAGGGGCGGAGCGCGACCTGGGCACAATATACACACACGCTACAAAGCACAGAAGCATAAACATACACAGCGCGATCAACATGTTGCGGGTTGTAACATTCCCCCCCACACAAATGTGAACTTCTAAGTTCACCTAACTTCTGTTCAAAACCACAAAAAAATAAATAAATTAAAAAAAAAAAAATCCTAACAACGAGACAAGGTATCTGCAAGTATGTTTAGGGTTCCCTTTTTATGAGAAATCACCAGATTGAATCCTTGAACGATAAGAGACCAACGCATCAGTCGTTGGTTGGTGTTACACATACGGTGGAGGAAAACTAGGGGGTTGTGATCTGTAAAAACTTGTACAGGAGCTGAACTATCACCAATGTAAACTTCAAAGTGCTGTATAGCCATTAATAATGCTAGTGCTTCTTTTTCGATTGTGCTATAGTTAAGCTGATGCTTTAAAAACTTCTTGGAGAAATAACAAATGGGGTGATCGATTCCATGATCATCCTCCTGCAGTAACACTGCTCCAGCGCCAGTACCATTAGCATCCACTTCTAGTTTGAAAGGTTTACTCACATTAGGAGCAGCAAGCACGGGAGAGCTGGATAGCAGGAGCTTGACTGAGTCAAAGGCACACTGACACTCTGGAGACCACTGAAAAATGACATCCTTGCGGAGTAGGTTAGTGAGAGGCACGACCACATTAGAGAAATTTTTACAGAAACAACGATAATATCCAGCCATACCCAAGAACCGTCGCAACTCACGACGCGTCTTTGGGATGGGAAATTGTTTAATGGATTGGACCTTAGTATCCACAGGTTTCACTACACCCTGCCCAACTACCTTACCAAGGTAGGTTACCACACCTTTACCAAATTCACATTTATCCAAGTTAAGAACTAATGAAGCTTCTGAAAGTCGTCTAAACACCCATTCTAATGTCTGTAGGTGTTGTTCCCAAGTATCGGAATAGACAATGACATTATCCAGGTAGACAGCACAATTGGAAACATCACCCAAGACAAGGTTCATGAGCCGCTGAAAAGTAGCAGGAGCATTTCGGAGTCCAAAGGGCATAACTGTATACTGCAAAAAGTTATCAGGTGTAGCAAAGGCTGAAATTTCGGATGCACGAGGTGTAAGAGGGACCTGCCAATATCCTTTTAAAAGATCCAGCTTACTAGTGAATTTGGCTGCACCAACACAATCAACACAATCTTCCATTCTAGGAAGAGGAAACGCATCAGGCTTGGTTACTGCATTGACCTTCCGGTAATCAGTACAAAAACGAAATGAGGCATCTGACTTGGGTAGTAGAACACAAGGGGAACTCCATGGACTTGTACTAGGGACAGCTAGTCCATTCTCAATAAGGTACTCTGTCTCTTTCTTCATAACTGCCCGCTTTGCTGGGTTTAGACGATAGGGGTGTTGCTTAATTGGAGCATGTTCACCTACATCAATATCATGCTCAAGAACAGATGTCCGAGAGGGAACATCAGTAAAGAGGTTAGGAAAATTCTGAATTAAAGCCATAAGATCATCTTGAGATGCCTTGGGCAGGTTTGCTAACCTTTTAGGTAGTTGATGCAACACATCTGAATTTAACAAGCGAGCCGAAAACACGCTATTTCCACCAAGGTGAAGCTCGTCTACTTCAGGGAAATATTCTGCAGGGGTTACATTACCTTCTATAGATGCAGCAGTTACAGGTATTGCAGACAAGCTTAGTTTTGACTCAGGAAAGGAGCGGCGAACATTATATTTCTTAAGCAGGTTTATGTGACAAACTCGAGTTTTACGCTTGCGATTCAGAGTGCAAATTAAATAGTTAGTGGGGCTGAGTTTTTGTTTTACTTGGTATGGCCCACTGAATTTTGGCTTAAGGGAAGAGCCAGGGATGGGTAATAAAGCCAACACTTGCTCTCCTTCACTGAATGAACGGGCGACTGCTTTACGGTCCCACCGAGTTTTCATTTGGTCCTGACATGATTTCAAAGCTTGGCACGCAGTAGCTCTTGCCGATTGCAAGCGCTCCCTGAGAGTACGCACATAGGCTACAATGGATTTTTGTTGGGTAATTGGGGATGGAGCCAACCACTGTTCCTGCAAAACCTTCAAGGGACCACGAATAGAATGACCAAACACAAGCTCTGATGGGCTGAATCCCAAGGATTCTTGTACTGCATCACGAACCGCAAACAACAAGAGAGGAACCCCTTCATCCCAGTCCTTTTTATTTTCCACACAATAAGCACGCAACATTGTTTTAAATGTCTGGTGGAATCGTTCCAAGGCACCTTGTGACTCTGGATGATAAGCACTAGATACCTGATGATCTATTTGCAGTTCTCTGACTACCTGAGAAAACAACCGTGACATAAAGTTAGAGCCCCGATCAGTCTGAAGACACTTGGGAAGACCAAAGGTAGTACAAAATTTAATCAAAGCTTTAATAACCGTCTTTGACTTTAGAGTGGGAATAGCTTCTGGATAACGCGTAGCAGCACACATTAGCGTTAACAAATAGCAATTTCCAGAGCACGTTTTTGGCAGAGGACCAACACAATTAACGATAACCCTCTCAAAGGGTTCAGTTTCAATGGAAATGGGCTTCAATGGTGCAGGAGGAATGGTTTGATTGGGCTTACCCACGAGTTGACATGTGTGACACGATCTACAGTATTGAGCTACATGTCTCTTCATACCAGGCCATACGAAATATTTTAACGCCCTCAAGTATGTTTTCCGTATGCCTACATGACCAGAACAAGGATGGTCGTGAGCCAACATGAGAAGAATGGGGTGGTGACAACTTTCACATTAAAACTCCATTTTCTAAGAAGTAAGCAATTGGGTGCTTCTCCAGCTCCCCTTTCTCCACCGCAGTCTCAAAACAATGGGTTAGTGAAGGGTCAGCCTTCTGAGCTATCGCCAACTTGGCACGAGTTATGCGAAGTTCGGCATCTGGTTTTGAAGTAGCCTTTGGAACATCAGTAAATGTCACACTGGGGTTAAGCTGAGGCATGCTTTCCTTAATGGTTTTCTCCTGACATAAGAAAGAGTCAGACAAATCTATTACGTCCCCCAATTTCTTTTGCTGAGCACGCGTTAACACACAGGCAGGAAATACTGAAGGAATCTGAGCTTCCAACTCTGGGCAATCCGCAATCGGCTCAGATACAACCTCTGGAAGCAAAAAAATTTGGTTTCCAGCAATATCATTCCCCAGAATGAATGAAATACCACTAACTGGCAATGCTGTACGAACAGCAACTTTAACAAAACCAGAAAAGCTTTTGGTTTCTAAATACAACTTATGCAAAGGTGCCCGAATTACAGTCATACCAATGCCTTGAATTAACACATCACTCCCTAAATAAGAAGCTTCTGAAGAGGGTAATGCATTTTCCAAAATAAATGATTGAGCAGAACCGGTATCCCTCAATATTTTAATGGGGTTTCGTGTTTGACCAGCCCCTAAAGATACATAACCAGAAGATAAAAAAAAGACTCAAACACAGATTCCCCAGTAGACTTAGCCAGCAGCCCTGCAGCATTTACCTTTTTGCTAGCAGGCTGCGGACGAGCCACCTTACGCTGTAACACCGGACAGGAGGCAATTAAGTGACCTTTTTCGTGGCAATAATAACAGTTACGGGATTCAGGCAAAGGACTAACCAGAGAGCGAGCTTGAGCAGTTGGGTTTCGTGACTTCAATTGGCGCAAGGAAGAGTTAGTATGAGACAGGGGCATATTAAACACTGTCTTATGAGTTAAAACAAACTCATCAGCTAAGACAGCAGCTCTAGACAAAACATCAATCTTCTGTTCATTTAAATACACAACTAGCTGCTCTGGAAGACAAGACTTAAACTCTTCTAGTAGCATCAATTCTTTAAGCTGCTCAAAACGTCTTACATTACTTGCAGAACACCATTTTTCAAAGAGCAAGCATTTCTCACGAGCAAACTCAACAAATGTTTGGCTATTTGGTTTGACCAGATTCCGGAAATTTTGCCTGTATGCTTCAGGTACACGCTCATAGGCACGCAGAACTGCAGCTTTAACCACATCATAATCAAGGCTCTGTTCCAAAGAAAGAGCAGAGCATGCTTCTTGTGCTTTCCCTGTTAATTTACACTGCAGTAACAGTGTCCACAAACTTTTTGGCCATCTTAACGTGGTTGCAATTCTTTCAAACACTGCGAAATAAGAATCAACCTCCTCCTCTCTAAATATAGGCACTAGACCCACATGTCGGCTGACATCAAAAACAGGCTGGCTTACCGGCGAGGACTGAAGTGGAGCAAGTGGTGAAGCCAGCGCACTGGAGACATCAGCTCCAACGGGACTGGGGGAAACTGCTGCAGGAGAACCAAACTTTCTTGGCAACGGCACAGGCTTCCGACTCTGAGCAGCCAGCTCAAGCTTCTTCCCCTCAGCGTCCAGCTCCCTTTCCCGAATGCGCAGCAACTGCGTCTCATACTCCTGTCGTTTTATTTTTAAATACAGTTACTTCAGTGCCAGTTGCAAGACTGGGTCCACTGAATCGGTCGGGCGTTTAGGTCAAACAGCCCCCAATTCCTCCCCATGCTCTGCTACTGTTCTTGTGTCACCCGCCCTTGGGAGAGGTTGAGTACTCACTCCCTCAGAAACTTCACGCTCAGGTAAGACTTGATCAGCCACAAGTGCCTCATAGATGGTGGCTTTAACCACCTTTTTACTAGCTGACTTGGGAACCAAAATGTTAAAGAAATCAGCTATTAGGAGGAGATCATCCTTTCTACATTTGTCAAACTCCTAAATTAGGACAAAGAGTAAACATGGTCAAATCAAATGCCGCCATATTTGGGAAATTATTCACCCCAGCTGAAACTAGAATGCTATCAATGAAAGTCTTGTTTAATAATCCCGGACGAGCCCCCACTTCTGTTACGTCCCAGTCTAGGGTTGGGCCGTACAGCAAATGATAGGTTCGGGGTTCTAATTTAAACTGTGTGAAAAGAGTCGAATGTAATGGTGTAATATACCAGAAAGAAATAGACAGGCACATCAGCTGGCAAAAAGACAGGGTTTGTATTGCTTTACACAGAGCAAACGAGAATACTGACACCACACCAGGATCAGCTTCAGGGTGGACCCAGGCCAAAATAATAAACAAAACGGGTATCTGTATTTTGACAAGCCTGGTGTAGTGGCAGTCGGAAAACCTGGAGTGGAATCAGGGGCGGAGCGCAACCTGGGCACAATATACACACACGCTACAAAGCACAGAAGCATAAACATACACAGCGCGATCAACATGCGGGTTGTAACAAGCTTTACTCGCTTTTTTCAACACACTGCTATTATTTTGAACACCACTGTATATCCTAAATAATAACAATAATAACAACAACAACAACAATAATAATAATAATAATAATAATAATAATAATAATTGAATAATTGAATTTAAATTTGAATTTGAATTTAATAATAATATTAGAATTAATCTAAGCTCATTTCTTAAGCAGCTCTTTAATTCTCTTTAATATTAAACTCTACATTTGGTACAGACTGGACTCGGTTTTATATGTGTACGAAGAAGCATAAACACATAAACAAATATCACGTTTAGAAACAGAGGTCCATTCTTCGTACGTCGCTTGACACATCCAAGATGAATTGACACATCTAAGATGAGATCATCGTGCTAATTACGATCCGGCTAAGTTGGTTCTTTGAGCTCACCTGTTGTTGATGATTAGTATATCTGGATTGAGTTGTCTAGGATTATTGCGCGCTCGTGCGTTGGTTTAAAAGGCGATATGCATCGACAGTAGAAACACTGATCACAAGCCCTCCGATTGGTTGACGAAATGAAAAAAGAGCGGCTCAATTTTTTTTGTAACACGTGTTATGCGCTGAAATGCCCCCCTGCCATGGATTGCCCCCCCTACATAATCGCTATCAAATATTATATTAGAACATAAATTCATAGGTTAATGGTTTACAAATTACAAATTACATAAGACAATAAAATAAAATAAAATAAGCAATATGAAAATAAATATGTCGTATATGAAAAAATAGAAATATTATGTATACTTTTAAATTGTTTATTTTATAATAAAATTAGTTTCGTTCAATTTATCATTATAAAATATTAGATTTTAATATATATAAATATTTATTAGCATATTTTTATGACAAACCCCTGAAAAATAAATATTACAAAATAAACATTATACAAGAATTTGTAATAATGGTCTTGACGGCTGTCTTATGCCTAGGGTTTATTATAATAGTAATATCATATTTGATAATACTAAACCTATGAATTTATGTTCATATATAATATTTGATAGCGATTATGTGTGTGTGTGTGTGTGGGTGGGGGGGAGTCCATGGCAGGGGGCATATACTTTTCTTTTTCCACGTGAGTCAGTCGTGCTCTTTAACCAATCAGATGTGACCTCGCCATTTCAACCAATCATAACCCGGCAGGAGCGCAGGCTAAATCCTGTTTACATGAAATAAACCTCCCGAGCAGGTTCAAGCTTACGGATATGTTGCTATGACAACAAATGCTAGAAGCGCATCGAAGAACGAAACAATCCAAGATCAGGACAAATCCACAACAATCAAATCCAGCTAACTGAGTTAGCGACGTACGAAGAACGGACCCCTGAAGAGCTCCAGACGTCAGATTAAGAAGTAAAAGTGACTCTGTATCTGAGCACAAAACATAAACAGTGTGTCATTATGAATGTTTATAATGTTTTAGACTGTGAGTTCAGTTCCTGTACATGTTTTAATACACTGTGTACAACATTAAGTATTTTACTGTATGTAAAATACTTAATGTATGTATCATCCACTACACACCACGATCGAACACAGCCATAAACATCACTCCTAAACATCTGGAGGAAAATCTTTATATTTTAGATAAGCAGAGCACAATAGAACATTTCATATTGTTTTGTGTTTTTTATTTCTTTTCTATTACAATCTAGAAATGAAACACATATTGTACATGTGAACATTTATACTAGATAAAAAAAGAAAAAGAAATAAAATCCAATACAGTGTGTTGAGTGTCAACAGTAGCTCGTCATGCTTAATTAATCTATAATGAATCTCTTTAATGAGTTTTGACTGACAGAAATTAAAACGCTACAGTCGGTTAAATAAAATGTTAAACTTTACAACTTGGGAAACACTGATGATCTGAAGAGTTATGAAAGATGAAAATATTTAAACATTATTTAGTCAGTATATAAAATTAAAGTCAGATTATATTTTTTTAATTGTAAAAAAAAAAAAAAAAAAAAAAATTAAGCAGTTCAGTAAAACACCTAAACCATGATTTCTAATGAACATAGGAAAAAAATAGAAAAAAAAAAAACACTGACAAAATCAATAAACGCTCCACAAAATGAAACTAAATATAAACATATATACTCAAGATCTCAAACACATTCATGTTGAGGGTTTGAACCATGATACATGTGATAAAAATCAGTAGTTACATGATGGATGAGTTTGTCGTTATGGTTACAGGATGCTGTTACTGGGGTCGTCTCAGGACGTGAACAAGAACTCAGCAACCTGGCTTGGAATACCTGTCTCTAATCCACTTCTTCAAGGTCTTTCTGAGGATTTTAAACACCAAGCAATAAAGATGATGATGTATTATTTCACTGTTTTTGTGTCTCTGATTGAGCATTGTGTCCAGAGCAGGTACCAAGTGGGACAGGAGGTGTGTGTGTGTGTGTGTGTGTGTGTGTGCAACTGACATGTTGATGTACATTATATTCACATATAGGGAAACCTGTGTGTGGATTCTTTCACCTAAAACCTGAAAAACACTGATGATCTGGACTGAAATTCCCATCAAGAATATTAGAAAACTTAACTCTGAATATTAATTCAGAATGAGTAATGTGTTATCATCAGTTATCATTTTGTAAATAAAGAGAGAGAGAGAGAGAGAAATGACTGCAGGATTAAGGATGTGTATCTTATAGTACATTGATTTAATCTGAATCGAATACAATATTGAAAAATCAGAAGGCTGATAAATGCAACAATGACATCATCAGCATCATCATCAAAACCCTTTATACTGAAGAAGAAAGTTAGTATCATTAAAATATTTCATACACTTTTTCAAGCCTGGGTGTTAATCAAATCAAATCAAAGATAAAGACAGAGACGACTCGTTAGTTTCCAGACTTGGTTACGTTACAGATTCTCAAGATATAGAAGAGAACTTCTTCAACAGAACATCCTGACTCAGGGTGTTGAGAGAAACGTTCTTCCTCACGTTCAGACTGATGGAGCGCACCAGCTCCTTGAAGAACGCCGTTTCCTTGGGCTGCTCTGAATAGCGCTCGAACTGGTCCAACCCGTCCTGCAGCTTCAGAGTCAGCGTGTCGTAGTTGGAGCGCACCACTTCCAGGACCTGGTCTTCTGAAAGCTGTGAGATGTGGTTCACAGTGGCGTAATTCGATCTTCGGGTTGAAAAGGTTCTTGCCATAGAAACAGTTCTTCTAAGGACCTGCAGAAAAGTAATATGAAATCACACTCATTTGCTATAAACACATCCATGGATTTGCTCTACCATGTTTCGAGTCAGAAAGTACACATGTTCATTCTTAGCAATGCATGACCTGTATCTCACAACAGTGAGTACTTAACCTAATTAAATCAATTGTCAAACAGGTGTCACCTTTAAATTGTCTATATCTAACAAAGACTTGTCCTACATGTGGACACACAGCATTGCTGCTCATAGGACAAACAGATGCAGATGAGACAACAGATGGAACATGAACAGCATCCTCAATGTTCCTGTAAGTATTAACTCAGCAGGGAAAGTGAATATTGCTGATGTCTCCACATTCGCATACACACTGATAGATCGTCTCGAGTCATACAGTCTAAACTGAAATCAGGTTGTTGGTACCCTGTTGGATAACTGCAGTGTCCCCTTATCCAGAGCTGTGAGGGACAAAACACACCATGATTAATTGACATCAAATTGCAGGGTAAATGTTACATAATTCAAAGAACAAAATGAAATGTTCAGTCAATATTTTGTCTCATAACAGTTAACATTAGCTACGTCATAATGTTATGGCTGATCGGTGTACAGAACTGACAATCCCACATGATTGTTCTCAGCCTTTATAGTTTGAAATGGCTTCACAGACATGCTGATGCATTTCCCCACAGATCACTAGTGTAATATAAAGTCACTTCTTTTTTCTACTGTAGGACGCCATGATCCTTATCTTGTCCCATCTGCTCCATTAGGATCCCAAAGTACTGTATGTGTTGATGTAATAAAAACTGAAGACAGGATTTTTCATATAGTACAATTTCTCATCAGCTTTCTGCAAGTTGTGAATGGGTATTATGTTATTTTTTTTTATTTCATTAACTCAAAAGTTTTATATTTTATCTCAGTAACAAAGGGTTTTTTTTTTGTCATGATGTTAGGTTTAATAAAAAAAAAGTTGTTTCTTTAATTATCTGTTATTTATTTTCATAGAGCATTTTGAAAAATATTGTACATTTATTATTATTATTATTATTATTATTATTATTATTATGATGATGATGATGATGATGATGATGTTGATGATGATGATTTTGATGCATGTCCTCAAGTACCTGGGTGAGCATGGCCATAAAGGGTACATTAGTATTCTTGCACAAATTTTTTTGATTTCAAGTGTTTTTTTTTTCGTTTTTTTTTTCTCCTGTATTTATTATTAATATGACAAAGGATGTTTTATATATATTTAAATTCTAACGTGGTACAAGAGAGACAAACAAAATTGATTGAATTATTTCTAAATTATTTTTACTTTGGTGTTATTTTTTTTTCAGGCGTAGTAGTAATAGTAGTAATGGTAGTAATAGTAGTAGTAAATGCAACAAGAGCAATAGTTTAACCTCGAATCTGTCTGTCTGTCTGTCTGTCTGTCTACAGTGGGGAGAAATAAACTTACCCAACTCACTCCATCATCTATCCCGCTTTATTCTGTGTACAGGGTTGTGGGTGGATTGTACACACTCACTGAACACACACACATTTAATCATCACAGGCAATTTGGGAATGGCAATTAACCTAATCTGAATTTCTTTAGACTGTGGGAAACTGGAGCACCCAGAGAAATCCCACCAAGCACGGGAGGAACATGTTAACTTCATGCACATAAAACACGTGGCAGGAATCAAACTCGGACAATGGAGGTGCAAGGCAACAGTTCTAATCACTAAGCCACTATAGCTGGTCCTGATGCATTGCAGCGTTTGGGTCATTTCTCATTCCAGTTATATATTTCTATGAATTGACAGCAATGTTGGTTTTGAGTGTGTGTTGGAGCAGGTGATGGATCCTGATAGAGAGCTGCAGTGTGGAGCAGCTATAAGAGAAAGAGGATGAGCTTTACAGGAATAAGAGTGTTTTAGTGACCCACCAAGCACGGGGAGAACATGCAAACTCCATCCACACAGAGATGGGAATCGAACACAGACCCTGGAGGTGCAAGGAGACAGTGCTAACCACTACACCACCGTGCTGCCTTCACGTTTCTAAACAATACAAATATGTTAAATAAACATATATTAAACTACCATATATCAATAGAGTATTTATAAATGTGTCCTTCATCAGCTGTTCTTTTTTTCTTTTACAAGATTTATTACAATATTACAACATAGAACATCTCAGAAAAAGAAGCAGACGCCAGGAGAACTTAAGCTTAAATCATTAATGTGACACAAGAAAAGGTTCTGGTTATTGTTTCCCCCTGGAAGTTTATTATTTTCGTGTAACAATAAATCTTCAAGTATTTTATCTCACTCAAGCCTCAGCAATTTAACATTGATCTGAGGTATTTATTCATTAAATAATGTACTTGAGCATATATTGATATCTATTTAGGTTTCAACAGCTTTCCAGATGGTTCAATCTCTCTTTCTCTCTCTCTCAGTCTATTATAAGAAATAATACAGTTTAATACATACACTCTAAAAAATAAACCGGGCTGTACTCAGTTTTTTTGGTGAAACATTTTTACACCTAAAAATATTGAGTAAATATAAAAAAAATATATATAAAAAATCATGTAAAATATACTTCATGAATTCAGTGAAGTCAGTAAAAAAATTAAGTAGACCTGAATAACTATATTTAGTACAATGATGTACAAAATTGAGTAACTGTAATGAAAATCAGAAGTTAATGCAAAGTGAAAATGAGTAAAATAATTGAGTAGATATAATTGAAATGGAAGGTAGAAGATACTGAAAATTATACTATTATTTAACAAACAAATGTGCTACATTTACTAACTTTAACTAAATGAAAGAAACAATACACACATTTTCATTTTAATTAAACATTTATTTGCCAAATTTTACAAGACATGAAGTCTAAACTCAACCTGGTTTACATGCAAATGACATGTAACAAGATCATAAACAAAGAGCTGAATTTATGTTATTAGTAAACAGTTTCAGAAACAATACTTCTGCCACAAGTATTATACAGTTAACATGTGGAAAGTAGACTTTTGTATTAGAATCTAATGAGTCACATTTTACATCTGAAAGATTGCACACCTTCACACTACAGTTTCCTGCAAACTGTGGGATCCATACAAATGTGTGTGCAGACCTTCTCAGGTCTTAAAGAAGCAATGACAGTCTAAATGAAGACAGGACACTAAATATCCATGACCAACAGCACCATGCTTCACTCGGTAATGATCGAAATTCCTTTTGATGATGTGACAAATGCACACAGTTTACACCGCCATCCCATAATGCTGGCACCTAAAAAAGGAATTATAGTATACAAGTAAGTACAAGTGTGTACAAGTTAATATAAAGTCTACCAGACTGGTAAAATAGTACTTCTGTTCAAATAGATACTTTTTGGACTAATAGTCCTGTTGTAATTTCTATCAATGATTCAATGGTTACACATTTATTGCTTCTGTAACATTTAAAAAGTTGACATTTACCTCCTGTTTTATCTCCATTCAACTTCTCTTTATTAGTGGTGTTGGTGCTGTGAAAGAGATATAGAAAATATATAACATGTTTCACACAAACACACAAAATCAATCAGTTTTAGTTTCTTTTACTTACATATCAGAACATACATAATGTTTCACTTCAATATTTTAATTTCATATTACTTTCTCCCAATTCTAATTCTGGGAGAAATGTTGTATTTTCACTAAATCTTTATATTTCATAGCTTTAGTTACTAGTACAGTACTTAGCACATTTATTTATAACATCTGCTGCTGCGTGCTCAGTGTTTAATCATGTTAAAAATACTCATATACAGTAACGGATATGCACCTCATTTCTGCTGTTTAAACCTGCTTTGTTCTGCGTTTCAGTTTGTGAGGTGGACTGTTACAAATGCGTTAATTATTTGAACATGTTAGTTTTATATCCTCGCCACAGCTGCAGTTGGCTGCGCAACATCACCGCATTTGGTGGGAGAAATTCAAATATTGCGGCACAACCGCGGTCGGTTACAGCGTGAAACCCGAAGGAAACCCGGACATGCACGCGCTGCTGCTCGGTGTTAAATCTCTCCAAGCTAAATCACACTGAACCCCAGAACTGGCCTGTTGCTAGCTATCGTTAGCTCTGGAGCTCGGCTGTGACAGGATTCAGAACAGTAACTCACACCCTATAAAGTTGTGTGTGCAGGCAGACAGAGTCATTATTACAGTAACTTGTGTTAGCTGTTTACTCACCAGGATTTGTAAGGAATGTTCCAGAATGTTCCAGGTGCTTCATGTCCATTCTCACATCCTCACAGCCTTCTTGTCTCTGATGTTACACCAGACTTCCCATAAGCACTTGCACAGGGCAATTTACTCAATTATTTAAGTTTTTGTTGTTAAACATAAAGAATATTGAGTTGGAATGAGTGATAATTGTAGTTCTTGAAACTAATCAGTACAATTACTCCATTAACAGATATTTTGATTGAAATGTATAAAAAAATATTAAGTGCATGTTAAAAATATAATTCAGTTAGTCAAATGCTGATTTTTACTAGTGAAGTAAACTTAAATTATAGTGTAAATTTAAGACAAAATTAATAGTTGTTATTTTAGGCATTTATTTTGATTTGTCTAACTCAAACAATCATGTATGTGACTTTTAGAGATTTTATTAAGGTAACATAACTTTTTTATAACTGTGAAATTTACAAGGCCACAGAATCATTTTTTAGAGTGTAACTTAGAAATAATCTGTACTAAAGACCAAAGATTTTTATTGCAATTTTTATGACTTTAACGTTTTAAAATTTTAAGTTACAGTATGATGTCAATTGTGTGTTTATCAGTTACAGTATTATGCAAAAGTTTAGGCACCCATTGATAAATAACAGATTTCTGTGATTTTTTTATTTCCTCTTGGAAATGGAAAAAAATGCACAAAATTTTCAGCAAATATTGGTGCATAATTACTTTTTATGTCATAAATTGAACAGAGATCCAAAAATCCAAAAAATGTTGTGGCACTGTTCAACAGTGTGTTGCCTCTGGCAAA
Organism: Clarias gariepinus; assembly: GCF_024256425.1. Lineage (NCBI taxonomy): Eukaryota > Metazoa > Chordata > Actinopteri > Siluriformes > Clariidae > Clarias > Clarias gariepinus. The sequence continues at coordinate 21,136,195 of NC_071123.1, forward strand.
TATCACAGTTTGCAAATGATTTTTATAGCCAGCTAAAAGTCTTTCAATTCTTGTACTTGGGATTTTAAGATTCCAGAATTTGCTGGTGTTTAGTGGAATTAAACATGCCTTTGCTGATAATGGCCAAAGAATTCTACTTCATCAGTTCACAGCACTTTTTTCCAAAACGCATCAGGTAAAATTCTGTAGATGTTGCATACTTCTCTTCAGCTTCCATGAAGGTCTTGTGGAACGATACGCCACCACTCCTGAGTCTGCTAAATCTTCATGCACACCAAAATCTGTTATTTATCAAGGGGTGCCTAAACTTTTACATAAGACTGTATATATAAACATTTATTTAGCATGCAGATTTTTGTGGTAATACAGTACCAGTTTCCTTAACACAGTTTTTCACCACTGCCATTACTGTGTATGTAACTGTTCTGTGAGTTTGAAGTAATTTCAGTAGTAAAATTCCTCACAATTTACACAATCCATCATCATCTTCAAACTACTGTAGCGTGCCTGTGACAGTGTAAGAAGTAATGTCTCCTCTGATAATAAAAACTTTGGCTTGTGATTTCTATGATTACAGACACTGTAGAAAATAATAAATTATATTATAACCATATTAGAATGAGAGCATTACAGTAAACATGTAAACAATGATCAGTGCTGCAGTCACAAAAACACACTTTCTGAACAATCAGAACAGAGAATTCACCAGCACTGTGACATTAAATATTTATACATCACTTAGTTCTATAGTCCACTAATCTGATTGCTTAAGCAGAGTTTCAGGAGAGCTGATTGTCACACAGGGTTACCAACTAACTAAAATACAGGACAGAGGATGGAAGGAGGTTGTTTTTTATTATTTATTTAGTTGTAAATTAATTTTACACTTTTATTTGAAATTTCATGAGAAGTTTTTAACCCAGTTTGACTTGAACGCCCCTCGTGTTTTATATTCTCACTCTATATCACAGTATATGTACAGTACATGAGCTGTTTGCATGTGTTCTTATGAATAAAATAGTCAGTACTATTTATTTGGATTCCCTTCCAAAATAATCAAATCACACTTCTGAGTGAGAAAGTCTTCCAGTCAGTCTCCTGCCTCAACCACAAACTAGAATCAGCTTTGTTGAGATTCTTGTTCTCCTCAAAGGTGAGGTGGCTTCTGAAAAGAACCCAGTTTAAGTAAAGTGTATATAATTACCAAGATAACCTTTCCACAAACAAACATACTGGTCTTTATTTATTGAATATAATTTGTGCAGCCATGCATTTCCAAACAATTAGATAGATTCTTGTTATTAAGATCTGGGTTGTGTGTGTGTTTGAGTAAGTGTGTGTGTGTGTGTGTGTGTGTGTGTGTGTGTGTGTATGTGTAACACTTCCCTGCGTGCAATTATTAATTAAAGGAGGGCTGTTGCACATTTAATGTGTATTTTATTCTGAAAAATAAGAGCTGCACAGACCGATCGGCGGCTCACTTGAAGTGGTGCATGCCGGTTAGAAATTTTGTCCGACTTGAACCGGCGCCGGCGCCACGTGACGTTCACGTGTGGCATCAAAGTAACGCGAGAGCATTTCGAGAACAGCCGGCTTGCTCAGCCAGCGCAGCATTTCAGGAGCGACTGCACCAGGCTGTGATGACGTCACAGCTTCTCATGATTGGCCACATTCACCACATGACGATGATCACGAGTGTTTCGTGCTTCAATCCATATAATTGCATAACAAATCAATTTGTATGCCTTTTCGTGAATAGTTTACAATCTTTTGACTGCAGTACATTTTTTTCCCTTAAATTTTTTATATTCGATTTGTGCATAAGTATATTGTACTTTTTCCATACAGACCACTTATAGTATTCAGCTGCATATTTAAGTAATATTTTTTATGGAATAACTAAAATGTCACAGACATTTAATGTAATGTGGTCAACATTGATTGATGCTGAAATCTTGCATGTGCTGCGTTGTGCTAGTGTGTATTGTCAATTGAAAAATACAACATTCAGATCACTTTTATACACTGGTATAAATTATAATAAAGACAAATACATTGTGCTTGTGCATCTATGATTTTTTTCGGTGGTTTGTCTAACCTGCCCTTAGCTAACTGAAGGTAAGAAAAAATACATACCACAAAACACAACATAACTACAATCTAAATCAAACTACAAAAAAACACAGCCTAATTCCTTATAATGTGCAGGTCATTCATGTTCAATATTTTTAGTTTACTAAAACTTGTTTATGCCATAAATATCACATACATTCTAAACCACAAAAGTTACAAACAGACAACCACTTAAATCAGACAAATTGAAATCTGTTAAGTGTTATTGCATTAATTAGTTTTTATTAGACATAATGAGTCACACACCTTGAGTATAGTCCCATGGTCTCTCACTTCGCATATATAAAGACCATGCATTACCAAGTGCAAGAAAAAACAAAATGAATAATATAACAATAAATGTGAAGGACAGCAAAGGAAGAACCTTTACTCTTTAGGTTTTCAAGGAAATTGCAGAAAGAATGAAAACTGGTAAGTAAATGGAAGAACTGGAATAAATACAAGTTAACAATGATTTGTGAGATAGTTTTGAGTATTTCCCCAGATGCAAAGTTCCTCTCTGATGTTATGGCAAAAGTTACAGCCATTGACACAAAACAAGGTAAACACTTGTGATGAACAAACACATACTGGACACATAAGTGACAACTAAATTTTCAGCTTTCTCTTTAAACAGCTCCTATCAGCGATCTCGCTTGTGCTGCAGTGTTTCCCCCACCGCCTTCTCTATGTCCCTCTACCTCCACTGAATCACCTGTACCCCTAAATCTCAGTTTTGTGAAACCACCAACCAGCCAGTGCCCTGTGCAACAGACACCCATTAGCCAGGACCTGCCGACTACCACCCTAAAAACCGATGTAGTGGGTGGTAACCCTTCAGGAGCCAGAAACCCATCCTCCGTCCAGATAGACCGCCCTGAATCACAAGGTATGGCACCTAAGACTGGAAAAAAGTTCACAGTGGTAAAAAAATTCTTCTTTTTTCAGAAATCACACACAAAATGACGTTGGTACTTTTGGACCTTACAAAAACTTATCAGCAACTCTACTTCCGCAACAAAACTGCTTTTTATAAAAAGCTACAAACCACTTTTTCACAAAAAGGATACACCTTGTCACCTGAAAAAAAATTAGAAAAAAGTTAACCAACATGTTAACTATTTACAAAAGAGTTAAGGATCACCGCCATGCAAGTGGGGAGGGAAAGCAAACCTGGGAGTACTACACAGTAAGTCTAAGACTGCACTGTATAAGATCATTTTGCATCTTATTTCAAAGTCACTTTCGTATTACATTGTGCTTTTTCTGCAGCAAATGGATGAGCTATTTGGGTCCTCTGGAATAGGAACTGCACCACCTGGAACTATCTGCTCTACTCCTCTATGTGTGGAAGATCCACCTTCTCAAAACAGGCCTCCATCAATCTCTCTTCCTCAAGCTCAGGCAGCAGGTGCTTCTGTAGACGAGCAGCCGGGGACCTCTGCCAGTACAAGCATGTCCAGAGGCAGAGATCCTCACAGACCTTACAATTTTTTGAGGCATATAAAGCGCATGCAGAACGAAGAACAGCTGTGCTTGAGTCTCTTGTAAGGCCGGACCTGGAGAGATGGCGTCAACTGAAAGAGAGGCACAGACGATCTTTTAAAAAATAGATGTTGACCAGTTTGGGAACTGTTGTGGAGGAGCTAAAGAAAATCGGAGGACAACAAGAGCAAATTATACAGTTACTAAAACCTTCTTGAAAACATGGCAAATAAAGCTTATTCTGTTTCAAGCAAATGTAGATACTTTTATTGTCATCTTTCCAATGTTATAAATTGCCTCTTATTTTCAGTTACAATTTCAAAATGCACTTTGAGGTGACACTTCAGAGCTCTTGCCTTGCATTTGTTGCACTTTCATACAATTTTACTAGTACGTCTTACAGACTAAATTATATTACCTGTCTACAATTTTTAACTTTCACTGAAATGACATGCAATTTATGTTTTTTCTAAGCTACAGAAGTGAAAATCTGTTTCAAAGGAAAGGTCTTTGAAAAACTAAATCTCACCCCCATTCACTGCAATAGTACAGAAAAGAAACACTATGGAAGTCTGCGGAGGATAACATCGTTCCAAATATCTTTGTAATTACCTGAAAACTATTTACACATTTAGCACATTCTGAGGGTGGGTAAATGATGACAAATTTCGTTAGATGAACTATCACTTTCACCCAACTCTTACAGAAATGCTACAGGTGTCAACACACTTCTATATGTATTGTGTCATGTAAGCATCCACCCAACAGGTGTCAAGTGAATTTTAGATTGGGAAATGAGGTTATGCCACATGGAATTATGTATTAAGTGTTTAGTATTGACCTTTCTGCATTGTTTTCAACACTAATTAGTATTTTCACCCAATTAATCTCAACTCCTTAATAAACTTCTATATAATAGTTCTCAATAATCACACATCCATATGACATGCTGAGTCCATGTATTTAAAATCACCCCACCACCGTGGAATTCACCTAAGAAATTCAGAAAGTCTTGAGATACATTCAATTCTTATTTAATAAACAAAAAATATTTTTTGGAGAAAAAAGGATACACAATAGAGCAGTCAACAAATTAAATGCCCTTACTACAAAAATGTACATACAAAGTTTTGGTCCAGATGTTTAGTCTAGATGTTGTTGCAAATCAGGTCTCTGTTATGGCATGCATCAAGGTTGTGGGGTTGTGGGAGGTGTGGCTCATCATGAAAATGATCATCTACCTCAACATATTGGTCATGGGGCTTTAAACAAACATTATGCAGAATGCAGCATGCTGAGACAGTAGAACTGATATTTGAAATGCTTTGCATGTGTAGGCACTGGAGCCTCCTGAACTTAGACTTCAAAATGCCAAATGCATGTTCAATGACTACACAGGCAGCATTTAGCTTTATGTTAAAGCGTCTCTGCCCAGCAGTCAAGTGTCCATTGTCTCTGTAAGGCCTCATAAGTTGTGGCAACAGAGGATAAGCAGAGTCTCCAATTACATGCATTCCCTGTGGAACAAGGGAATGAGGATCTTCTTCAAGAACTCGTCCAACCTCTGTTAGACGAAATGCTCTGGCGTCATGTCAACTCCCAGGGTGACCCACACTGATGTGGCAGAAGCGGCGCTTACTGTCACAAAATCCCGTTAAAATTACAGAATAGAATTGCTTCCTATTCAGGTAGGCAAGGGGATTATCACAGTGGGGTCTCCTTATGGGAATGTGACACCCATCCACCGCACATACAGTGTTGGGGAAACCTGCTAAGTCAAATTTCAACTTTGACATTTGCAGTCTTTGGTCTCTGGGCCAGGAGATGTGATGGGCCATGTATGTATTAACATAACAAAACTCATGGAGATGTTTAGCAAGAGTAGATTTTGAGATGTTGAACCTGTCTGCTACCCCACGGTGTGACTCCTGATTGGCCAATGTCCAAAGGCAGAAAAGAACACTCTGTGTGACTGGCAGTTTGCTTTGCTGTAAATTCATATAAACAGGACTAAGGGTAGTAATGACATCCTGTATAGGTAGAACATAAGGTTTCAGGAGAATATACCAAACTGTAGTTAAATTATGTTGACTTTATGTAGTTCGCACCTCCACTTGTTCTCTGGAAAGCCTGAAATGACTGCGAAATTCTGAGGGACTGTATAGAGGGACAACCTCCTCCACAACTTGTAGTACTTTTGGAACTAATCTATACAATAAAAACATGTACTTATTATTATTGTACTTATTATATACACATGTATTGTAATTCTAAAGTATTGTCATTCAGTGTTTTTGGTAGAACTGGGATAGATTCCAACAATTAAGGTTTACACGACTGTTGAACATGCAATATAAAAACTTATTTGTATTTGTACTATAAACACAAAACAAGTAGCTTACTCTCCAACAGCTATTACATCTAATTATTTATTGTTTACAGAAGCCTAACATAACACCACTAAACAAAACATAATTTGATTAAGTATAAGCTTGATTTGTAAAACAGTATTTGTTCAGTAACTTTAAAATGAAATGATTTACACATGCACATATAGTGTTTAAACTTACCGTCGTTGTTCATTCCGCTGCATTTCTTCCAATAAAAAAGGTATTTCTATAGCTTCCAGTTCATCTACAATAAAGTAGGCAAACGCCACGTGATCTGCCATGTTTGAGGAAGCAACGAGATCCCCAACGTGTCCAGCGACTGCTTTCGGCTAATCTCACCGATCGGTCTGCGCAGCGCAGCATGAGCTCGAACACACCTCATGTCTCTGCTAGCGGTGTGTGTGTGTGTGTGTGTGTGCTGGGATTTGGTGTGAGAGCTCTTTCAAACGTTTTAAACCATCCTAGTGCTTATTATCTCTTTGTCTGAAACACAATTTAAATAAATAAACTCCTCCTCCCGACAGCGAGCACACAGCATTAATAGTGTTATTCTCTGTTGTGTGTCGTGATGAGGATATCGAGCGGGAATTGTCTCTATCCGGTAAAATAGTGATCAGTGTGAGAATGGTGTCTCTAAAGTGTAAAAACCCCGCGCTGAAGCATGTCGTCTCCTTTAGGCGTACAGTGCTGATGTTTCTGAGAGAGTCCACTCTAGACATCTCATTTAGAGGAACACATGAGGGAAAATCATACACACTGTACACCAGCACCGGGAGAACGAGCTGCAGTGAATGCGGGGACATCGGGCAAAATTGAGTTGAGGTCTTATGCAAAAACAAAACACAAACAAATATATTAAATTGGGTGTTTTCCTCTTTCTGCACTTTGTTTTCTACCTGTTCTTCTTGCCTCCCTTTTTATTTTGATTGAGAATTTAGGAATAAAGTCTGTAAACATCAGTGGTGGCAGAGACAAATAAATGAGCAATAGTGAGAGATCTAATAAGTATACTCTTAATGCTCTGTAATACTCTTACAGGAAACACATTAATGAGACTAAATGGACCATGTAGTGAAAAGAGGTGAAAAAAGTTTTTTTTTTTTTTTTTTTTCAATGCCATGGTGCCCAAACTTTTAAACAGAACAGGTTGTATCAACTTACCAACTAATACAGTGTATTCCAATAATAACTGTAAATGCCTAGTTTATATTTTTGGTTTTAGTGTGTGTGTTTTTTGTCAGACAACATATAGTTTTGTTGAAGACACAAATAAACTATATTGCACAATTTCCATGCATGTTCTGTTATAATTAGAGAACTACTGTTCTCTGTGTAACCGGATTCAATTTTATTACAATTAAACCTGATGCTATATGTAACAGAGATGATTACACACGAATATACATTTTGGGGACTTTTAGCCTCTCCAAACATGATAACCCAGTGCTGCCTATGAATAAAACCTTTGACAACAATACCTTCTATACAATTAGCTAATTATGAAAGTCACGGCTGGTTTGTTGTAACAAGATCAGAACAAATTACTAAGTAGATGTTAATGTTGGCTACAGGGTGGAATATCATCTGCTGTTCACACAGGCCATCTTTGTGTCAATGGCAACACCAGAACTTGCAGGATTTTAATTGCTGAAATCCAGCTTCATCCTGATCATTTACACTTAATGTTGTATTAATTATTGTTTTTAAGATTAAGGAATGAATAAACATGAACATTAGAGGTTAGTTTGACACTGTACTAGCCCCACATATTTTAAAACTAACTAGTATAATCTCAGTGTGGTACAAACAGTATTTATAGTAATAGAATCAAATAATAATTTCCACTTTCTGTTCCAAAAATATGTTACTATTTAATATAATTTAATAACATTGTATTTAATATCCTTCAGTCAGCGCATGTATGCTTTGTACATGGCATGTGGCAGGTTTATAGGCGTCATCTTACACATGAAGAAACTCTAAGTAGATCTTTAATGATCTTATGTCTTTTACTGTAATTACATCATTGATTCATAAACTTTACTAAGAAGACTAAGATTTAAAGTTATATAATGTGTTGCTGCAATTGTTATAAAGTGGGAACTTGAAAATAAATACAACCTCAAAGTAATAAGTGAGATTATCATTGGTAGGTAAAAGTCACATGATAATTTAAAGGTGGAGGGCCAGTGTCCAACACAGTTTGGTGATTCTTCTTCTTAAACACAGCTGATTTAACTAATCTGGTACAGTAATTAGTAGGTTCAGTGTGTGTGTGTTTAGGTGTTGGTGAATTACAAACTGTGCTGGTCACTGGCCTTTCAGGACTGGATTTGGAATCCCCTGGTGTAAGTCATAGTGAAGCAGTCTACTTGTTACACAGATTATGAAATGAATAGTAATGAGTTCTGATATTTCATAATCACCGTCAAACTTAAGAAGTAATGGCTTCCCTATAAATGTGCATGTTACTACCGTGTTTGTGTTCTACCATTGTGTGTGTACAAATTGTGGAGCCATGCATTTCCAACCAAAACACTAAAAAGCTTTGCATGTCATTTCATGCATGGTTTTAAGATTTTATAGTTTTGAAGTGTGAATGCAATCAAGATCTAGGTTGTGTGCAGTCTATCATACTTATCTTACTTATCACTTAAGGTGATGTCATGAACGTGCAAGGTTTGTCTTCTCTGTAGGTTACTGGGTTTCTGATTTAAAGATTGAGGGTTCGAGCCCCAGCATTGCCAAGCTGCCACTCCTGACCACTTGAGCGAGGCCCTTAACCCTATCTGCTCCAGGGGTGTAGCACCTTTCTCTGGTGCTACGTTACCTGCTAATCCATAGGGTTTTATTCTTTGCTCTCTTTATCACTGCAGTGTTGCACACACTCTCTTACTCTCACTCAAACACATTTTTGTGTGCATAAAGAAATCAAACTATTCTCACATGCACTATGGCATTTAGACAAGGCCGCGTACACAAGAAAGTACACTGGATGAGATGCTTCGTCAGTAACACTATCTAATCCAGATTGCCCGTATTCATGTGTTGTGTATGTCTGTGCTTTCCTCTTAAGTTAGTCCTACAACATTTTAAGAATTAACATAGTTTAGAATATCTTTTATAAAAAATGTATCTTGACATGGACCATTTACTGCTTCATTGTTTGCTGTTTGTTCATTTTGTGTTTGCTTGGTCGGGAAGATGAGGGAGAATGAGACCTACAGATGACTGTAATGTAACCTACTGGATTCCAACAACAAGGAAGAAGTAATGCTGACTACACTTAGATCGTCCACAAGGGGGCAGCATTGGAGCATGTATAAAGCAGAACAACATTCATGAAAGAAACTTCAACAGCTTTTCCTCCAAGAGCTCAAACTAAACACTCATACTGTAAATGTTAAAAGGGAAAAAAATTAAGTAAAGAAATCGAATTGATGAGTAGATATTTAATAAATAAAAAAATATTACATACAGACAGGTAGACGAAATACATTTATTTTCTGCAGTTTAAACATCAGTACATTGGGGAGGTTATATCTACCTCTATAATGAATATACAGTGGAGACCAAAAGTATTGCGACAGGTGAAAAGCAGTGTTTATGACATTCTTCAATGTTTAATGACTTTTGGCTTAGTTGTTGTACACCTATCAGCAAGGGCGTAGATTTGCTCTGGACATTGGTGGGGACCTATGACTCCATCCCCCATTCCCTGCCCCCTACCCCCCCCCCCTTTAATATGCTGCAAAATCACTTTACATTAATACTAGCAATGATTTGATTGATATTAATCCACTCGAAATGCAATTCATTAAGTTAAATTAAGGAATAGTGTAATGTTAAAGGAATGTTTAATAACTGACAAAAAGATAGTTTAATAAAGACTATCCTTTATTAAGCCATAGTGCAAATGAAACATCTCAAACATCAGTATATATAAAAGTAGATTACATCTAAACATGAACTACTGTTAGCTACCACACAACAGCTCAATGCCTATTGCTCCTATATGAAGGAGCCAAAAACATGCCTTCGCCTCTCGTTAACAGAAATAAACTGCTGGCTCAATATTGTCCAGACTGTTCTGGTGGACATGGCATACAGCAGCATTGTTCAATCAAGCATTGTTGATCTGAGCCAGGTTTTTAGTCTCCTGAGAGTACTGAAACTCCTTTCAGCTTCAGCTGATGACACCGGGATAACTAAAAGCAGCCTGACAAAGGTTTCAATTTGATCAAATAGACCCCTTACCTCCACTGGCATTCCTCTCATGATAGTAGCCACTTCTGTACTAGATTTGATCTATTAGTGTTAAATCCATATTCACAGACTATAGCCTGTCCTGCTATAATGAATGTGCATCAAAGCCACTAGCATTAACGTTAACTGTTGTCGTTACTTTGATGGATTCACTAGCGAACTTGAAGTGACTTACACTTTTCTTTAAAAAAAAAAAAAAAAAAAAGCTCCTCATGTCCAGCTTCTTTTTTTGCTGCCGCCATCCTCACATGTATGTCACCCAACACACCTTCTTGCACGCAGCCATAGGCTCTCACATGATAGCAGGGAAAGGCACAGCCAATCAAAATGTTCATATGTGTTTTGGGGGCAGGACTCACTGAGAGAACGTGATTTATCCCTTTCTGCGTGTCTAGGTTAATGTTGACAGCACGATTTCTTTCTTTTTTTTTAAAGTGGATTAAATTATTGGTGGGGACATTTCAATGGTCAAAGGATATTGGTGGGGACACATCCCCTCCGTCCACCCTAAATCTACGCCCCTGCCTATCAGTATTTAATATGAAGTCCTTTCTTCTTTAAAACCTGCTGGATCTAAAGTGATAAAGACGTCTGCAGTACTCTGGAGTCACTCACTCAGTCCATGGCTGCTTCATCACTTCCTGAAGACACAAATTTACCATATAAGTTCCCAATTCACTCGAGAATTCCGGAGTTATTTTTGTGCTGATGTGGACAATTAGGCTTCAGAAAGTAAAAGTTCTGCCACATATCTGTTTCATCAATTAACTAAAGCAGCTAATTGTAATTAGCTCAATTAACTCTTCAACCAGATCGACTTGAAGTAATTAGTGACATCTGTTTTGTGCTATCAAAAAAAATATTACATACAGATAGGTAGACGAAATACATTTATTTTCTTCAGTGTTGGGTTTAAATGATGAAGAAGTGTGTCTAAACTAAGTTTTAAGCTAAGAGAAGAAGAGTTATTTCTTGTTGTGTCCGCCTGACCTTGATGCACTAACCAGTCTAGGGCAGATCGACCGGGAGACACACACACACACACACACACACACACACAGGCATTATGTCTGAAGACCTCTATTTATTCTCAGCACATAGAGCACATTTATACAGTGCTACATCCCGAACATCAAAAGAACCAGTCATTAACATGTCAGTCATAGAGAGACCCGGAGACAGACAGGAGAGAGGAAATACATTTACATTCTCCTGATTAAACAAAAGGGTTCTAGCAGACAAGAGCCATGTGGTTGTATATTCGTCTGGGTACAAGATATAGAAGGTGTTACCACATAAGACATGAGGAGGCACAGTGAGGGGTCTGTTCTCAGGGCACAGGGATCTTCTTATTAGATTACAATGTCTTACAATATTATAAAACCTTACATTCAGTTTGTAAAATGTCCCAAAATGTCCCACTCATAAGACTTGAGAAATTGCCCTGCATGCCAAGAAACTGCAAGTAACTGTAACTTAGAGGGTTAAGGCACTGAGTTACTGATCGGTAGGTCAGCGGTTCGAGTCCCAGCTCCAATAAGTTGCCATTGTGGGCCCTTGAGTTTGGCCCTTAACCCTGTCTGCTCCAGGAGTGCTGTATCATGGCTGACCCTGCACTCTGACCCCAGTTACGCTGGGATATGTGAGGAAAAGATTTTACTGTGCAGTAATGTATATGTGACAAAAAGAATTAACTTATATTATATTATACACACTTACAGCCAACTGAACAGATCATATAAAAATACAAATCTACACTATACATGCTGGTTGGGGCATTTCCTTGCAGAGTTTTTGTAACATAAAAGAACAGTTTGTTGGCTTATTAGCTCCTTAATTAACCTTATGCTAATCTCTCTTCTCAGTGATGTCCACCATCAGGGCCATCAGGGACTCTGGTATAACGGGCATTTTCCCAGTGGTCCAATGCAATTTGGGGCTGATACACATTATCATTATTATTATTATTATTACATTTATTTATTTTTTTTTTTTTGCCTTTCACGGAGAGACTGGGATCCACTGAGGGACCCATTGATTTGTCTGCTGACAGCATAAGACCAATCACATGGCACCATAGTGATGAAGTACCTAGCTCCGCCCATATAAAAATAGGTCATTTGTAAAAGCTATGTGAGAAAAAGCTTAGAAGTTTGCAGCCAAATGTGCAAAGATTCCAGACATCTGTAGAGACTGCTGCAGTCACCTCCTCTTCATTGTGAGGATCATCAGACAGGTGTGAAAGAGCAGGTTTAGAGTCATAGAGGAGAGCAGGAGTGAACTGTAATCGATGATGAGGGCCGGAGTGAAGGGCAGAATGAGGAGGAGCAGGAGGAGAGGGAGCTGAATCAGTAGGGAGGAGCTTCATGATAACAAAACCTCATTGAGGGGTAGCCTATCCTAGTGTGTGTGTGTGTGTGTTTGAAAAGCAAGATAACTTATATGCAGTGCAGCTAAAAAAAATTAATTGGATTGTTATCCCAGTCCAGCTCTGTCCACTGTCTCTGGATTGCACGCTCAGTTTCTGACTGGGTGAGTGTCTGGGGCTTTATGAACTCTGTTATTCAGTGAATTCTTTAAATTTCTGAGAAATTCCCTTCGATGCCTCTTCGGTTACAGCTACTATCTTTGGCTCAAAGCTGCTTCTCACAGAGGAAAGGCATTTTTCCACAAACTGCTAAAACTAAATTGTGACATGAATTAAGAATCTTAAATGAACAGAAGCTAGATTTGGACAATAGAAGAACCACTTAATTATAAGAGATAAAAACTGTTTTGAAAACAATGATCATGCAAAAATGAAGGATGATTTTATAAAGAAATTGTACAAAATATAAACAAAATATCTATTTTATTGAGATCACAGCACATGAAAGTCACATGGCTACAGCGTGACAGTGTTGATTAGGAATGCAAAATACTTTCAAATTATGTAAAATATGGATTTGCTCAGAGCATCTCACCACAATATGTTTTTTAAGTTTTTAATGAAAACATTCCAACACAAAACAGGAAAACAAACAAACAAATAATGGACAGAAAACATCTGTAATTAACCTGATTAAACAAAAGGGTTCTAGCAGACAAGAGCCATGTGGATGTATATTCGTCTGGGTACAGGATATAGAAGGTGTTACCACATAAGACATCAGGAAGCACAGTGAGGGGTCTGTTCTCAGGGCACAGGGATCTTCTTATTAGATTCCTTCTTATTATCCAAATTTTCTGACATGTACTGTACATGGGTGGTGTCTGTCTAGACCAATACTTCCATTGTAGTGTTGAGCTGCCTGGAGCAAAAAGGCCAGGGATGATTTATTTATTTTTTTTGTCCCAGTTCAGTCCTGTCTTTATTTCAGACTGTTTGAGTGTCTGTGGCTTTAAAAACTCTGTTATCCAGTGACAAAATAGTCGGTCAATGACTGAAAGATTCCCTTCGACACTTCTCCTGTTACAGCTGCTCTCTCTGACTCTGAGCTGCTCATAGCTTTTCCATAAACCTCTTTACACAGACTGTGAGTCTCTGTGAGGTCTGAAAGTTTCTGTTCAAGAGTCTCCAGCTCTCTGTTCTTCTCCTCTATCTGTCTGTTGAACTCTTCCTGCATCTTTGTTTTAGAGGCCAAAATGTTTTTCTGGAGTTCAGGCAGGATGATCTTCATGAGGTTTCTCTCTGTCTCCATCCTGACCTCTCCTTTATACACCTCCCTGATCTCCTCCATCTCCTGTTGGTGCCTCTCCTCCATCTCTCTCCTCTCCCTCTCTCTCTTTTCTTTTAGTTTCTTCACCTTTTCTTCCATTTCTGCCCTTCGCGCTACCTCTCGTTTCAGCTCCCTCTCAAGTTCTTTCTTTTTCTCTTCATCTCTCTCTTCTTTCATCTTTCTCTCCAGTTCAGTTGTTCGGTCATTCAGTTGTCTGATGTCTCCTTCATGCTCCTGGATTATTCCTTCCATTTTTCTCAGAGAGTCCTGCACCTCCTTATCTATTTTTTCCTTCACTTCTATCTCCTCTCTTATCCTTTTCTCTTCTCTTTCCCTCAGGATCTTAGTCTCCAACACTCTAATCTGAGCTTCTGTCTCCAGGTAGATATCACCGCTGTAGAATTTCTCTCTGCTTCCTTCCACCATCTTCTCTATCTTCACCAGCAGCTCTGAGACCTGAGAACCATCTCCACTCTCCTTAATGTTGAGACAGTGAAACCTGTTCCCACATTTCTCCACCAGTCTCTGGACCTCCTGGTCTCCTGATTGAATAAACTCCTCAATGTTCTTCTTCTGAAGTTCATCAGTGACACTAAATATGATCATGGTGTTTCTCCAACATCTCTCTCCAAAAATCTCCTCCATTTTCTCTAGCATCCCTCTCTCCTCTCCTGTAGGCTGCTTTATAGGTATGACTAGGAGAAAGGCGTGGGGTCCTGGAGCGGACAGATGGACACAGAGTCCTACGTCATGTCTCCGCTTCTCCAAAGAGAGTCCAGGAGAGAACCAGTCAGGAGTGTCCACCACAGTCACCTTCCTCCCAGCCACCTCCCCCTGTGTGCTCTCACTCTGCTGGGTGGATGTAGATGTAGCTGTAGATGTAGCAGCCTGGTTCCTCTCCTCTCTGCTCAGGATGGTGTTTCCTGCTGCACTCTTCCCAGACCCCGTCCTCCCCAGCAGCACCAGCCTCAGTTCTGCTACAGGAACCGACACTGGAGGATGTGGACTAGACAATTCTCCACCCACTGAAAATTAAGAATAAATAATTTAATACAGAATCACTTACTGCATTGTGGTGATTATGTTGTTCTCTTGCGGTGGACTGTAGGACAATAATGATTAAATCAGGTAAGCCTAAGCCTTTATGTAAAACAAATTTAAATTCCACAACACAAATAGTTTTTTTAAACAGCAATAACATGTATTGAGCTAGAATTAAACCTTTGTGGTATTTGAAGCCCCACCCATGAGTGATCTTTGCCCTATCACATGACAGAGACCAATCATGGCAGGTGAATGCTAACATGTGCTTCTATTTCTCATTATTTGTTACTGAGACTGTTTTATGCCAGAGTTACAATATTGATCTTTTCACTGTAATCTAATTAAGTGTCTAAATCTGCTTATTCTGTCTTTTCATAGACATCTACCTCTAAACTAGTGTTGAGTTACACACTGAACAACTAACATTAATCACTTACATGTAGGACGTTTTCCATCCATACTGTTTCTTCTCCTGATTGGTGCTGCTGAGTCCTGAGTCTCTCCACTCACTAGGAAACATCAGAACCAGTCAGAATGAGAGAGACGATCTTCTATAATTAATCACTTTCACTGTTTAAATTACACTTCCTTACAGTAGCTGAAGAGTTGCATCATTAAGTATCATTACAGTATATTTCATGTCCTTACATATGATTTATTAGGTGTAGATTTACTAGTTGTACTCATAAAAAAAAACTTATTTTAATTAATACAAGTAACAAATTACTCACTATATGGAGGTAACCCTTCCTTGCTGTTTCTTCTCCTGATGGGGGCTGATGATTCTGGATCTGTCTGTTCCTGCAGCTGCTTTGTTTTCTCCTCTAGAAGTCTGTCTTTCTCTTGAAGCTGTTTGTCTCGTTCAGTTAGTTTGTTTTTACTGGATTCCAGTTCATTCATTACACTCTCCAGTTGTCTCTCTTTGTCTTTCAACTGAGTCTGATTCTCCTCTAATGTCCTCTTTGTTTTCCCCAGTTCATCTTTCACCTCTCTGAGCAGTGTGTCCTTCTCTTCCAGTGTTTTATTCTTCATCTTAAGTGCATCAGTACTCTCATTAAAAAGTCTGTCCTTCTCCTGCAGCTCTTTGTGTCCCTCCCTAAGTTTGGTTTTACTGGTGTCTAGCTCTATTATTACACTCTCCAGTTGTCTTTCTTTCTCTTTCAACTGAGACTGATTTTCTTCTAACATGTGATTTGTTCTATCTAATTCTTTTTTCATCTCTCTGAGCAGTGTGTCCTTCTCTTCCAGTGTCTTGTCCTTCATCTGAAGCATTTGTTGATTTTCTGTCAGGCATTTGTCTTTCTCCTGAAGCTGTTTGTCTCTCTCCATTAGCTGTGTCTTTTTCTCAGTTAGACGCCTCTCCGTCTTTTCAAGATGTTTGTTTTTTTCTGTTAACTCAGTTTTCTGTTGCTCCAGTACGATCATCATCTCCTCTAGTTGTCTCTTCTTGTCCTGCAACTCTTGTTCCAGTGTTTCCAGTTTGTTGTTACTGGTTTCCAGCTCTTTATCTGTGTTCTTCAGCTGTGTTTCTTTCTCACTCAGCAGTTTGTTCATATTCTCCAGTTGTGCCTCAGCATTTCGCCGACTCTCTTCTAATTCTTTAATTGTTTTGTCCAATTTATTTTGTATTTGTTTGAGACATGTCTCATTCACTTCCAGTGCAGCATCTTTCATTTGCAGTATTTGTGATTTTTCAGACAGATGTCTGTCTTTCTCCTGAAGCAGTTTTTCGTTTTCCATCAGTTTTTGATTACTGGTTTCCAGTTCATTTTCCACACTCTCCAGTTG
This sequence comes from Clarias gariepinus, assembly GCF_024256425.1. Lineage (NCBI taxonomy): Eukaryota > Metazoa > Chordata > Actinopteri > Siluriformes > Clariidae > Clarias > Clarias gariepinus. The sequence goes on from NC_071123.1 coordinate 21,152,978, forward strand.
TCTCTCTTTGTCATTTAACTGAGTCTGATTCTCCTCTAATGTCCTCTTTGTTCTTCCCAGTTCTTCTTTCACCTCTCTGAGCAGTGTGTCCTTCTCTTCCAGTGTTTTATTCTTCATCTTAAGTGCATCAGTACTCTCATTTAAAAGTCTGTCTTTCTCCTGCAGCTCTTTGTGTCCCTCCTTCAGTTTGGTTTTACTGGTGTCTAGCTCTTTCATTACACTCTCCAGTTGTCTTTCTTTCTCTCTCAACTGAGACTGATTTTCTTCTAACATGTGATTTGTTCTATCTAATTCTTCTTTCACCCCTCTGAGCAGTGTGTCCTTCTCTTCCAGTGTCTTGTCCTTCATCTGAAGCATTTTTTGATTTTCTGTCAGGTATTTGTCTTTCTCCTGAAGCTGTTTGTCTTTTTCTGTTAACTCAGTTTTCTGTTGCTCCAGTACGATCTTCATTTCCTCTAGTTGTCTCTTCTTGTCCTGAAGCTCCTGTCCCAGTGTCTCCAGTTTGTTTTTACTGGTTTCCAGCTCTTTATCTGTGTTCTTTAGCTGTGTTATTTTCTCACTCAGCAGTTTGTTCATATTCTCCAGTTGTGAGATTTTCTCTTTAACTTGTTCAGTAGCATGTTGAAGTTTATTATTAGTTTCCATTAACACTGCGTCTCTCTCAGAAAGAGTCTTCTCATTAGTCTCTAAACGTTCTTTTAGAATCTTCAGCTCTTCATTTTTCTCATTTAATTCTTTCTCCTTCTCCACGAGTCTGTTGTCCTTTTCCTCCACTTGTATTTGTGTCTCCTGTATCTGTGTGTCTTTCAGTTTCAGTTGTTGATCTCTCTCATGTAGAGCTCTGTCTCTCTCCTCTAGCTCTTTACTCGTCTTCTCTAGTGTTGTATTTGTATCTTTGAGTTGTGCGTCTTTCCCCTCAATGATTTTCTCTCTGTTTCTCAGTTCTGTATCTTTATTCTCTATTTGTCTTTTATAATCCTCCAGCTGTTGGTCTTTATGCTGCAGTGATTTAGACGTGCTGTCCAGTTCCAGCTTAGTGTTTTTTAGCTCCTTTTCAATTTCTTCCAGTTTTCTGATCTTCTTTTTATATTCAGTAAAGATTTGTTTGTCATCTATGTTATATTCTGAAAATAATAATAATAATAATAATAATAATAATTGGGATAATGTTTAAAGAAAATAATGCACTTTTTAATATAAGGGTCAATATAATATGTTTCTCATATTTGATGATATTTTAACTATTAGTCAAAAAATCTAAACAACATGATATAAATAATACTAATCAAAATAATAAAAGTTAGAATTGTATCCCTTCTGTATCTATAGGGCTTTACGTTACATGACTGATGTATTTTCTTCCAGTAGCACTCACAGTCATTCTCCTTTTACATTTAAGTCTTAAAGTTTTAACACATGGTGTAAATAATACCTTCTGATTTATGTTGTGATTCTCAGACAGAATATTTAGTGGAGAGATCATTAATCAGCTTCAGGCTGTACACATGAACACACGTGTCTTTACTTTTGTAACTCCTTCCACACTCACCAACACGTGAAGCAGATTTCTCCATTTTCATTCTCTCATCTTCTGTCCATTTTCTGTCTCTCTGTAGAAGAGAATAAATCAGTGTAAAGGTTTTATACCTGACTCCATACTGTATGTAAATAAAGTGTTAAATAAACATGAAGAGTGTGTGTGTGTGTGTGTGTGTTACTGAGAGGTGATATTACTTACACTACACACTGAGCTGATTAAGACTGATTTAAACTGATATTGTATTTAGTAACACACTGAGTTTTAATGCAGCTGAAAACACAATCACTAAACACTAAACTGATCATTACAGATAAATATCCTCCACTCTACAGGAATGTCTACTTTTTTTTAGCATCACACAATAACACAATATATTAATGTACTTATGCATCAAAATCTTCTGTCCCAGATTGTAAAGACACTGATGGTAATAAAAACAACATTAAACACAATCAGTCAGCCATGATTAAAACACACAACACAATTCAGACACTGAGAGTTTGTCATGGATTTGTTCTCTGAAGTGACATTAAATTTGTCCTACAGATTTTAATAAAATGGTTTTAAGTAAATTAATGTTGTTCCTGGTGTTGGGTCTCTACACAGATCCTCATGTTCAATTAAATATGTATTAAACCTTTCTATGTCTCTATAAATGAAATTTAAGACGTGTGGGAAGGTAATAATTTATTTAGCTTGTTTTTCTTGCTTGATTTATTTTGTTTATGTTTAAACTAATTGTTTACAATCATATCAATAATTATGACATCAGTAATCACAGTAAATTGTTAACTGTCATGTTTTCCCTGTGTGTTCCTGTTGTGTGTGTTCTGTAGGACGTTCATGTTCATGTTTGTTCCAGACTTCAGTTCCCAGTATGCATTGCACCTCACAAGTCAGTCACATGATGTTAATTGTGATCACCTGCACCTTGTTTAGTTTAATTAGTTTGTCTATTTAAAGTCGTGTTTCAAAGTCTTCTGTTTAGAATCCTAATGTATTTAGTTTTGTTTGCTTGTATTAGCTTTAGCATTAGCACGATCATTAGCATTAGCCCTTAGTTTGTAGCCGAGCCACAGCCATAGTTCACGTGTTTAATGTATAAAGGAAAAACTTTTTTATTTAACATATTAATCTGTACTTGCATCCTGCCTGTTAAATGTCATTAACAAACAGCTCAATGTCCATGTTTCTATTCAATGTGTCAGTTGTGTGATAGTTTTTCTGACCATCACTGTGAGCTGTAACCATAGTAACCCATCACTGGGTAATAGACTTATTATAACAATTTAAGATGTTTTTAAGCTGCTAGTATCAGTAAGAGATTTATGAACATTAATAGTTTAGTACAGTTTACTCACCTGATAAACACAGACGTCTTTTACTTGAGGATCTGACAAAAAAGACAAAGAAAGCTTGATTAGATTCCTAAAAATGCTTTGGTAATTCTTGTAAATGTCTCTGTATTATATGGAATAGTATTAGATATAAACATTCTGTGGCTGTTCTCAGTAAATACGTTTTGTCCTGCATTAGTTTGTCTCTCTTCTGTTTCTCTGCTGATTTTGGAAAAGAAATGGCTTTAGCTTTATCATATTAACTCTGTAAGAAACAAATTTACTGAATCACTCACTCACATTCTGTTATAATCTCTTGCATGCACTATTATCTAGTGTGGACTCTCTAACTCACTTCTCTCACTAAAGTTATATACAGTACACTACCTGGACAAAAAAAAAAAAAAAAAAAAAACTGTAAACTTTATAAAAAAAAATATGAACTGAAAAAAAATCATGAACGAACGTGATCAGATAACAAACACTTGAAGAAGTTAAATCATTAAAAATAAAATCCTCACTAAAATGGCATCAGAAATCACAGAGCTCACAGGATTGGGACTAAACAGCTGTGTGACTATCAGAAAACCACTTGTTAATGAGGCTAATCAAAACAAAAATAATCTAATTAAATGTACTGAATGACCAGGTTATTACATCAATACATCATTATTCTTCCCAGATGTCCTGGACATACGCTGGGCTCTGTGAGCATGAGGAAGCATTTATACACAGGAATTATCCACCACATTACACACCATAAGGAAAGCATGTAATGAAATACAGTATTAGTGTGTGTGACTTTTTGTAATATTAGTCAGTGTTAGTAATTTAAAAAAGGAGTTATTACTATAAAATTACAATCCAATTAAAACCTTCAGCTTTTTATCTCTCAGTATCAGTGTGTAGGTCAGATGTGTGTGTGTGTGTGAGTGTGTGTGAGTGTGTGTGTGTGTGTGTGTGTGTGTGTGTGTGTGTGTGTGTGTGTGTAGAACACTAATGATAAACTAGACAACAGCATGATGAATGTTCTGCCAGCGATCACAGTCTGTTGTGTTCACTACACTATGCTCATGATGCTCATATATCTATGTGCTATTGCACTCTGAACACACAGCACAGTCCAATCTATTTCATCTGCACAATAAATATATTATTCATGCAGCATCAACACATCACTATCAGAGAAAAGACTTTATACTCACCTAAAGAAAACTGTGAAAGTAAATAATAGAGAGTGAAGATTTAATGCATGATTACAAATGTGAATTGTTCCATGTGAAAATGTGAAAGTAACTGTTACTCTGGTTAAAACACAGCTGATGTGTGTCTTAATAAAGAAGAGGAAAACTAGACAACAATCAGTCATCACACACAGTAAATCTGTATAATGTAGCATTGTGCTAATATACCGCTAGTTCCCCTTAAGGAACAGAAATATCTTGTGATTTATTGGAAAATACTATTTTCTGATATCTGCATGTATTTACCAATATACAGTATGTCAGTATATGTGCATTTCCCCCTGTGTATTTTAAATCTATAGTTAAATATTCTGTAATATATCTATGTGCTATTGTAGTACATAAAGGAATATACAGAATATCAGATTCCCACTTCCTTTAATTAAAAACACAGACATTTATTAATGTAAAACACTGAACAGATAACAGAATGATGTGCTTTGCTACTGCCTCGTCTATATATTGGTTACGACAACATATGATATGTCGCAGTAGACTTGGGAAGATGTGTGATCTCGTTCTGTTTTTCTCTCTTTCACTCCTAAATCCCTCTCTCCTATTATAGAAGTTTTATAAATGAAGTGAAGGACTTCTGTTCTCAGTTCAGTCAGGTTGTCTTTATGCCGTGTGCATTAACATGACTTACTACTGTTAGCTTAAAGAGACTAAACGCTAGGCCGAGTCAACTCTTCAATGCTTTTTCACAATATGGTGTGATTGTTATGCAGAGCGAGTGATGGCAATTATTCTGTCTACAAGCACTGAACACTGTTAAAGCTCTGATTTATGTTTATTGTGAAGTGTCAGGAAATGTCATGTCACTCTGTGTTTCAGTAAGAACACAATTATGAGTCACAGCTTATGAAAATAATACGAAAATACCGATATGTTACTTGGACACTTGCAGAATAGACAACTGTTCCATCCAGAGGAATCCTGGGAAATGTTATATTTTTATTCTTATATGATTCTGTATGAGATTTTGATGGAGTCTGGCGGTGGTGTGTGTTATATGTTACATGTTTGTTGTGTCTTTTACTCGACATGGTAAACGTCTCTGTCCACATTATTGCAGTGCAGTGGGGTTACACACAGGTGCATTGTGGGAAAGAAGCTGACTGATGGAAGTGGAATCTCACTTACTGATCAGAGTCCTTCACATAAACATCATCTGAAAATAGTTTTATGTGTTTCTATTTGATTCCTGAATTAAAATCTACTGTAGTACATGTGATAAGTTTATAAAATATCAGTGTTTATCATTAGTGTGAAGTCGAGTTATTTACTTACCAGTGCTGAAGGTCCTGTGTGAAACAACAGAGAGAAATGTAACGTTAGATAAAATATAATGAGAAAAACTTATGATTTACAGACAAAATATCTTCATTCTTTGCTTTTAGTTTAAAGATGTTCAGCTAAAAGTTTAATATTTATATTAAAATAACAAGATAGTGAATACTAAATAATTTATAATTAAACAATTAAATACTCTGTGCAGTAACACACATCTGTGATCAACTGGTGAATAAGACACTTCATATCGAATGAAAATGCTGAGCATCACCACGTTCATTCACATTTCTATCTGTATCAGGAAAAAAAATATGGACGTCACAGCATTAATAATTATTATTAGAGTTATTATTACAGCATTAATTCATTCCGTTTCCGGTGGTGTTTCCTCCTGAACTCTGAATAAGCAGCTCATTTAGTTGCCATTAGATGTGCAGAGAAAAAGCTCAGACCAGACTATTAAAGACTAAAGAAATTCCACTCTGACAAATTCCATGTAACAACGCTTCTGTCTCTGACGCAATTTTACATCTTTACTTTTCCAAAGTCAATAATTTCCAATAATGGAGTGCGAGGCTTTAACTGTAATGCCACGTGCAAATCCACAGCCCACTACACACACACACACACGCACACACACAGACACACACACACACACATACACACACACACACACACACACACACACACTCACACACACACACATACACACACACACACACACACACACACTGCTCTCTCGCGATTCTTTGTAAAGGTAAAGCGCAGGTTAATTTGTTTTATTTTTACTTCATATTTTGTATTAATTATTTTTATCTATTAATTTTTTGGGGCTGTGGACCGAATTAGTTTTCATTATTTCTTATGGGGAAATTCACTTTGATTTACAAGTGTTTTAAAATACTAACACACTTCTGGAACGAATTAATGTTCGTAATCCAAGGTTTCCCTGTAGATATGTAGAATCTTTGTAAGAGTGCGCTTCACTTGTAAGAGTGTGTTGTGACGCCCCGCAGCCCCGGCCAGCCTTATATCTCTTTGTGGAAAATAAGTTATATGTATAATCATACAAAACAACGTGAATCTGAATGTGATCTCAGGTCGTCCCACAGGCTAAAATCCACACTGTGATGCACCTGGAACATTCCACACCCTTTGAAGGTCACCTTGGGAGATGCAAAACACTATCGAGTAAATAAAGGACAGATTTCACTGGCCGGGGCTCAATGTGGAGTTACGCGACTTCTGTCAGGACTGTCCCACCGGTCAGTGTACAGCTAAACCCGCCCCCGCTCTGCTAATTCCACTGCCTATCATATGCGTACCCTTTCAGCCTCTTCAGTCGGCTCAGTCACGCGTATTTAAGGTGGGCGATCGCGTACTGCTGCTTCTCCCCAGTGCTACATTCACGTTCAAGGACCCTTAACCGTTGTGGAACGAGTCGGGCCAGTGAACTATCGTCTGTAACAGCTGGGTAAGTGTAAAAGCACTGAGCTGCTCCTTAGCCCTTGCCTCTCTCTCTGCCTCAGAGCAAAGCCGCCACCTTATTCATCAGGGAGAGGATCTGATGCCAATGCAGAATCAGGAGCTGAGTGAACTTGTGGATCAGTTTGTGGGCTGATTTGTGTAAAACACAAGTCCAACACTAAAAGCTGTAACTCCTGTTATTAGTCTCTGTTATTAATTTACAGCTGTATAGAAGTGGAGAAGTGTGTACACAGTGCATTAGTGTGTGCCAAGTCAGATACCTTATTAACTAATGTGTGTTCTCTGGACTGTTATACACCTGTTATTAACCACTAGTCAGATATTCTTACTCTAAACATCTCAAACATCAGACATTTACATTTATAGCATTTGGCAGACACCCTTATCCAGACCAATTAACATTTTTAAATTTTTTAATAGTTACTCATTATAGTTGAGGTTAGTTGAGGTTAGTCAGTAGTCCAATGTATGTCTCACTTTAACCTCAATGTGTGTGTTTGGTTTCTCAGCACTATATTTATTATCTGTTCTATTGAATATCAAATAAGTCTAACAATCTAAAGGTCACATTTAGTGTGTAATTAAATTTCCTCGCTGATGTAAAAATGTCTCTGATGTAAAGTTATATTGAACGAATCCCTGATTAGCTGGAAAAGTAACATGTGATTCACTTATCAATCACTATTTAATTAGTATTTGTACAAGCTGCTGCTTTTAGGCCCTTGTGCAGGTGTGTTCAGAGTGAAAAACACACTTACTGTTTATTGGACTAAAATAAACTCCACTCCACATTAGCACCCTGTATACTGAACCTCATATTGAATACTGAGTGTGTGTTTCATGTACTGAGATGAGAAGCACAGATGATGATGTAGAGTTTATACAGTGTGGAGTTCAGGAACACTTACCCATCACTACTGTAATCTCCTCTGTTCTGTCTCCATCAGTGACCTGACACAGGTAATGTCCATAATCTGACCATGTACAGTCTCTCAGCTGTAAGGAGACGTTTCCTCTCTCCAGCTTCTGAGTGAACAGACTCACTCTGCCCTCGTAACGTCTCCCCTCTGTCACCTGTCTGTTCTTATAGACACAAACACAGTCTGTCTCCTTAAACCACCGGATCTCCATGTTAACAGCACTGATTTCAGGAGACAGACGACACGAGAGAGTCACAGCAGAGCGATTATACAACTCTCCACCACTGGGACCAATGAGTTTAAACTCATCTGTGTAAGAAACACACACACACACACACACACACACACACACACACAGTTAGTTAAATCTGCAATAAATAATAAATATAATTTTATCTCTGTAAATGTAACTTACTGCTTGCAGTCGCCATCTTTATCTCTTTCTGTCGGTTCAAACTAATAAAATCCTAAACACACACAGAAAGAGAGAGTCATCCTTTTAAACAACTTAACTCACACAAACACACTGTTAGAAAGCACAATTCCACGGTGTATTTGGAGGATTAGTTTAACAGGTTATTGAGTCGTTGGTGACTAACATGTACTTTAGCATGATGCTAACTCCTCTTACCTTTTCTGTTCCTCATATAAACATATCTGCTGTCCACATTTCACAGCGGCTCATCTTCACTATTTACCTCATTACAGTGTTTAAATATCGTGTGTAAATGTTCACTGTACAAATTCCTCCTGTCTTAAACCGTTATATCAGGAAGTGTAACGGTGCAGTTGTTCTGTTTCCGAGTCCAGAATTACTTTCACTTTCAGCTCCATTACAGAGAGAAAGCCCCGCCCCCTCACCTCTGATAACCCCGCCCCCTCACCTCTAATAACCCCGCCCCCTGGGCTCAGCACTTATGGTTCTTAATTATGCACATACAGTTGTGTTCTGTGTGTTCTGACACCTTTCTATCACAACCAACACTGACCTTTTCAGCAGTTTGATCTACATTAGTGTTTCTATTGGATCAGACTACACGGGCCAGACTTCACTCCCCATGTGGATCAGTAAGCCTCAGCCACCCATAACCCTGTCACCAGTTCACCAGTTTTACTTTATTGGATCACATTTTATGTGTCCTGACCACTGCAGACCAGAAACATTCTACATATATACACAATGTTGTCCGTGATAGAAAGTAGAGTTTGATTTAGGAACATATCTAATGACAAAACTCACAACACGTCTCAGAACATTACTGTTCCACAGTGAGGGAGGTGTTGCTCAGGACCATAAATTGCCCTCTTTATTTGTCTCTAGATGTTTCTGTAATACACAGTTTATGGAGTTCTAACCTGTTGCAGTGGATTGTGTGACTGCAGGAACCTGATTATTGCTTTTAACGTTTATAAAATGCCAAACGTCCCTAACTAGTGCACAGTATAGTGGATATAGTGGGTGTGGATCATGAATAATTTGGTGTTTCATTAGTGTGGCCTGGTGTTATCATCCACTACACACCTCGATCGTACACAGCTACAAACATCACTCCTAAACATCTGGAGGAAAATCTTTATATTTTAGATAAGCAGAGCACAATAGAACATTTCATATTGTTTGTGTTTTTTATTTATTTTCTATTACAATCTAGAAATGAAACACATATTGTACATGTGAACATTTATACTAGATAAAAAAAATAAAGAAAATCCCATACAGTGTGTTGAGGGTCAACAGTAGCTCGTCATGCTTAATTATTCTATAATGAATCACTTTAATGAGTTTTGACTGACAGAAATTAAAACACTCCAGTTGTTTAAATAAAATGTTAAACTTTAAAACTTGGGAAACACTGATGATCTGAAGAGTTATAAAAGATGAAAATATTTAAACATTATTTAGTCCGTATATAAAATTGAAGTCAGATAATATTTTTTAAATTGTAAAAAAATAAATAAAAATGTAGCAGTTCAGTAAAACACCTAAACCATGATTTCTAATGAACATAGTCAGGGAAAAAAAACAGGGAAAAAAACACTGACAAAATCAATAAATGCTCCACAAAATAAAACTAAATATATACATATATACTTAAGATCTCAAACACATTCATGTTGAGGGTTTGAACCGTGACACATGTGATAAAAATCAGTAGTTACATGATGGATGAGTTTGTCGTTATGGTTACAGGATGCTGTTACTGGAGTCGTCTCAGGACGTGAACAAGAACTCAGCAACCTGGCTTGGAATACCTGTCTCTAATCCACTTCTTCAAGGTCTTCCTGAGGATTTTAAACACCAAGCAATAAAGATGATGATGTATTATTTCACTGTGTTTGTGTCTCTGATTGAGCATCGTGTCCAGAGCAGGTACCAAGTGGGACAGCAGGTGTGTGTGTGTGTGTGTGTGTGTGTGTGTGTGTGTGTGTGTGTGTGTGTGTGTGTGTGTGTGCAACTGACATGTTGATGTACATTATATTCACATATAGGGAAACCTGTGTGTGGATTCTTTCACCTAAAACCTGAAAAACACTGAAGATCTGGACTGAAATTCCCATCAAGAATATTAGAAAACTTAACTCTGAATATTAATTCAGAATGAGTAATGTGTTATCATCAGTTATCATTTTGTAAATAAAAAGAGAGAGAGAGAGAGAGAGAGAGAGAAATGACTGCAGGATCAAGGATGTGTATCTTATAGTACATTGATTTAATCTGAATCGAATACAATGTTATAAAAAAAAACAGAAGGTTAATAAATGCAACAATGACATCGTCATCATCATCATCATCAAAACCCTTTATACTGAAGAAGAACGTTAGTATCATCAAAATATTTCAAACACTTTCAAGCCTGGGTGTTAATCAATCAAATCAGAAATAAAAACAAAGACGACTCGTTAGTTTCCCGACTTGGTTACGTTACAGATTCTCAAGATATAGAAGAGAACTCCTTCAACAGAACATCCTGACTCAGTCGTAGTTGGAGGGCACCACTTCCAGGACCTGGTCTTCTGAAAGCTGTGAGATGTGGTTCACAGTGGGGTAATTCGATCTTCGGGTTGAAATAGTTCTTGCCATAGAAACCGTTCTTCCAAGGACCTGGAGAAAAGCAATATGAAATCACACTCGTTTGCTATAAACACATCCATGGATTTGCTCTAGTAATACAAGTTCTCAGGCAAACAGTAACATTTCTGGTAGAATAATTAAGTACTTGTCCCAGATGTCCAATACAGTCATGATTAGACATTTACATTTGACATCATGAGTATAAATGTCATTACAATATGAATCTTTAATGCAAAAAATATATTTTTTGTATATATTGTAATTTAATTATTAAAATATACATACACACATCACTATGTGGTTGAATGACCCTTAGCAAGCTTTTATTAAAATTCTAAAAAAAAAAAAAAAAAAGCTCACCATCAGTCAGAAACTAGTGACAAGGCTAGCATTTGTCCTCTCCAGTACATGTCCTCCCTGCTTGACGTAACAACCACCAAAACGGAGGTACAACTATGATTCGAGTCAGAAAGTACACGTCTTCATTCTTAGCAGTGCATGACCTGTATCTCACAACAGTGAGTACTTAACCTAATTCAATCAATTGTCAAACAGGTGTCACCTTTAAATTGTCTATATCTAACAAAGACTTGTCCTACATGTGGACACACAGCATTGCTGCTCATAGGACAAACAGATGCAGATGAGACAACAGATGGAACATGAACAGCATCCTCAATGTTCCTATAAGTATTAACTCAGCAGGGAAAGTGAATATTGCTGATGTCTCCACACTCACATACACACTGATAGATCGTCTCGAGTCATACAGTCTAAACTGGAATCAGGTTGTTGGTACACTGTTGGGTAACTGCAGTGTTTTCTTATCCAGAGCTGTGAGGGACAAAACACACCATGATTAATTGACGTCAAATTGCAGAGTAAATGTTACATAATTCAAAGAACAAAATTAAATTTTCAGTCAATATTTTGTCTCATAACAGTTAACATTAGCTATGTCATAATGTTATGGCTGATCGGTGTACAGAACTGACAATCCCACATGATTGTTCTCAGCCTTTATAGTTTGAAATGGCTTCACAGACATGCTGATGCATTTCCCCACAGATCACTAGTGTAATATAAAGTCGCTTCTTTTTTCTACTCTAGGACGCCATGATCCTCATCTTGTCCCATCTGCTCCATTAGGATCCCAAAGTACTGTATGTGTTGATGTAATAAAAACTGAGGACAGGATTTTTCATATAGTACATTTCTCAGCAGCTTTCTGCAAGTTGTGAATGGGTATTATGTTATTTTTTTTTATTTCATTAACTCAAAAATTTTATATTTTATCTCAGTAACAAAGGGGTTTTTTTTTGTCATGATGTTAGGTTTAATTAAAAAAAAGTTGTTTCTTTAATTATCTGTTATTTATTTTCATAGAGCATTTTGAAAAATATTGTACATTTATTATTATTATTATTATTATTATTATTATTATTATTATTATTATGATGATGATGATGATGATGATGTTGATGATGATGATTTTGATGATTTTGATGCATGTCCTCAAGTACCTGGGTGAGCATGGCCATAAAGGGTACATTAGTATTCTTGCACACATTTTTTTGATTTCAAGTGTTTTTTTTTCGTTTTTTTTTTCTCCTGTATTTATTATTAATATGACAAAGGATGTTTTATATATATTTAAATTCTAACGTGGTACAAGAGAGACAAACAAAATTGATTGAATTATCTCTGAATTATTTTTACTTTGGTGTTATTTTTTTTTCAGGCGTAGTAGTAATAGTAGTAATGGTAGTAATAGTAGTAGTAAATGCAACAAGAGCAATAGTTTAACCTCGAATCTGTCTGTCTGTCTGTCTGTCTGTCTGTCTGTCTACAGTGGGGAGAAATAAACTTACCCAACTCACTCCATCATCTATCCCGCTTTATTCTGTGTACAGGGTTGTGGGTGGATTGTACACACTCACTGAACACACACACATTTAATCATCACAGGCAATTTGGGAATGGCAATTAACCTAATCTGAATGTCTTTAGACTGTGGGAAACTGGAGCACCCAGAGAAATCCCACCAAGCACGGGGAGAACATGTTAACTTCATGCACATAAAACACGTGGCAGGAATCAAACTCGGACAATGGAGGTGCAAGGCAACAGTTCTAATCACTAAGCCACTATAGCTGGTCCTGATGCATTGCAGCGTTTGGGTCATTTCTCATTCCAGTTATATATTTCTATGAATTGACAGCAATGTTGGTTTTGAGTGTGTGTTGGAGCAGGTGATGGATCCTGATAGAGAGCTGCAGTGTGGAGCAGCTATAAGAGAAAGAGGATGAGCTTTACAGGAATAAGAGTGTTTTAGTGACCCACCAAGCACGGGGAGAACATGCAAACTCCATCCACAGAGATGGGAATCGAACACAGACCCTGGAGGTGCAAGGAGACAGTGCTAACCACTACACCACCGTGCTGCCTTCACGTTTCTAAACAATACAAATATGTTAAATAAACATATATTAAACTACCATATATCAATAGAGTATTTATAAATGTGTCCTTCATCAGCTGTTCTTTTTTTCTTTTACAAGATTTATTACAATATTACAACATAGAACATCTCAGAAAAAGAAGCAGACGCCAGGAGAACTTAAGCTTAAATCATTAATGTGACACAAGAAAAGGTTCTGGTTATTGTTTCCCCCTGGAAGTTGATTATTTTCGTATAACAATAAATCTTCAAGTATTTTATCTCACTCAAGCCTCAGCAATTTAACATTGATCTAAGGTATTTATTCATTAAATAATGTACTTGAGCATATATTGATATCTATTTAGGTTTCAACAGCTTTCCAGATGGTTCAATCTCTCTTTCTCTCTCTCTCTCAGTCTATTATAAGAAATAATACAGTTTAATTTTTTTGGTGAAACATTTTTACACCTAAAAATATTGAGTAAATATAAAAAATATATATATAAAAAATCATGAATTCAGTGAAGTCAGTAAAAAAATTAAGTAGACCTGAATAACTATATTTAGTACAATGATGTACAAAATTGAGTAACTGTAATGAAAATCAGAAGTTAATGCAAAGTGAAAATGAGTAAAATAATTGAGTAGATATAATTGAAATGGAAGGTAGAAGATACTGAAAATTATACTATTATTTAACAAACAAATGTGCTACATTTACTAACTTTAACTGAATGAAAGAAACAATACACACACATTTTCATTTTAATTAAACATTTATTTGCCAAATTTGACAAGACATGAAGTCTAAACTCAACCTGGTTTACTTTGCAAATGACATGTAACAAGATCATAAACAGAGAGCTGAATTTATCTTATTAGTAAACAGTCTCAGAAACAATACTTCTGCCACAAGTATTATACAGTTAACACATGGAAAGTAGACTTTTGTATTGGAATCTAATGAGTCGCATTTTACATCTGAAAGATTGCACACCTTCACACTACAGTTTCCTGCAAACTGTGGGATCCATACAAATGTGTGTGCAGACCTTCTCAGGTCTTAAAGAAGCAATGACAGTCTAAATGAACACAGGACACAAAATATCCATGACCAACAGTACCATGCTTCACTCGGTAATGATCGAAATTCCTTTTGATGATGCGACAAATGCACACAGTTTACACCGCCATCCCATAATGCTGGCACCTAAAAAAGGAATTATAGTATACAAGTAAGTACAAGTGTGTACAAGTTAATATAAAGTCTACCAGACTGGTAAAATAGTACTTCTGTTCAAATATATACTTTTTGGACTAATAGTCTTGTTGTCATTTCTATCTTTGATTCAATGGTTACACATTTAATGCTTCTGTAACATTTAAAAAGTTGACATTTACCTCCAGTTTTATCTATATTGAACTTCTCTTTATTATTGGTGTTGGTGCTGTGAAAGAGATATAGAAAATATATAACATGTTTCACACAAACACACAAAATCAATCAGTTTTAGGTTCTTTTACTTACATATCAGAACATACATAATGTTTCACTTCAATATTTTAACTTCATATTACTTTCTCCCAATTCTAATTCTGGGAGAAATGTTGTATTTTCATTAAATCTTTATATTTCATAGCTTTAGTTACTAGTACAGTACTTAGCACATTTATTTATAACATCTGCCGCTGCGTGCTCAGTGTTTAATCATGTTAAAAATACTCATATACAGTAACGGATATGCACCTCATTTCTGCTGTTTAAACCTGCTTTGTTCTGCGTTTCAGTTTGTGAGGTGGACTGTTACAAATGCGTTAATTATTTGAACATGTTAGTTTTATATCCTCGCCACATTGGCAGTTGGCTGCGCAAAATCACCGCATTTGGCGGGAGAAATTCAAATATTGCGGCACAACCGCGGTCGGTTACAGCGTGAAACCCGAAGGAAACCCGGACATGCACGCGCTGCTGCTCGGTGTTAAATCTCTCCAAGCTAAATCACACTGAACCCCAGGACTGGCCTGTTGCTAGCTATCGTTAGCTCTGGAGCTCGGCTGTGACAGGATTCAGAACAGTAACTCACACCCTATAAAGTTGTGTGTGCAGGCAGACAGAGTCATTATTACAGTAACTTGTGTTAGCTGTTTACTCACCAGGATTTGTAAGGAATGTTCCAGAATGTTCCAGGTGCTTCATGTCCATTCTCACATCCTCACAGCCTTCTTGTCTCTGATGTTACACTAGACTTCCCATGAGCACTTGCACAGGGCAATTTACTCAATTATTTAAGTTTTTGTTGTTAAACATAAAGAATATTGAGTTGGAATAAGTGATTATTGTAGTTCTTGAAACTAATCAGTACAATTACTCCATTACCAGTTATTTTGATTGAAATGTATAAAAAAATATTAAGTGCATGTTAAAAATATAATTCAGTTAGTCAAATGCTGATTTTTACTAGTGAAGTAAACTTAAATTATAGAGTAAATTTAAGACAAAATAAATAATTGTTTTTTAAGGCATTTATTTTGATTTGTCTAACTCAAACAATCATGTATGTGACTTTTAGAGATTTTATTAAGGTAACATAACCTTTTTATAACTGTGAAATTTACAAGGCCACAGAATCATTTTTTAGAGTGTAACTTAGAAATAATCTGTACTAAAGACCAAAGATTTTTATTGCAATTTTTATGACTTTAACGTTTTAAAATTTTAAGTTACAGTATGATGTCAATTGTGTGTTTATCAGTTACAGTATTATGCAAAAGTTTAGGCACCCATTGATAAATAACAGATTTCTGTGATTTTTTTATTTCCTCTTGGAAATGGAAAAAAAATGCACAAAATTTTCAGCAAATATTGGTGCATAATTACTTTTTATGTCATAAATTAAACAGAGATAAAAAAAAAATCAAAAAAATGTTGTGGCACTGTGCAACAGTGTGGGCACCCTACATAATCAGTACTTATGAACACATCCTCTGGCAAATATCACAGTTTGCAAATGCTTTTTATAGCCAGCTAAAAGTCTTTCAATTCTTGTACTTGGGATTTTAAGATTCCAGAATTTGCTGGTGTTTAGTGGAATTCAAACATGCCTTTGCTGATAATGGCCAAAGAATTCTACTTCATCAGTTCACAGCACTTTTTTCCAAAACGCATCAGGTAAAATTCTGTAGATGTTGCATACTTCTCTTCAGCTTCCATGAAGGTCTTGTGGAACGATACGCCACCAATCCTGAGTCTGCTAAATCTTCATGCACACCAAAAGTAGCAACGTCATCTACAAGGTATGGCACCTAAGACTGGAAAAAAGGTGCATGTGTTTGCAGTGGTAAAAAACTTCTTTTTTCAGAAATCACACACAAAATGACGTTGCTACTTTTGGACCTTACAAAAACTTATAAGCAACTCTACTTATGCAACAAAACTGCTTTTTATAAAAAGCTACAAACTACTTTTTCACAAAAAGGATACACCTTGTCACGTGAAGACATTAGAAAAAAGTTAACCAACATGTTAACTACTTACAAAAGAGTTAAGGATCGCCGCCGTACAACTGGGGAGGAAAAGCAAATCTGGGAGTACTACACAGTAAGTCTAAGACTGCACTGTATAAGATCATTTTGCATCTTATTACAAAGTCAGTTTCGTATTACATTGTGCTTTTTCTGCAGCAAATGGATGAGCTATTTGGGTCCTCTGGGATAGGAACTGTACCACCTGGAACTATCTGCTCTACTCCTCTATGTGTGGAAGATCCACCTTCTCAAAACATGCCTCCATCAATCTCTCTTCCTCAAGCTCAGGCAGCAGGTGCTTCTGTAGACGAGCAGCCGGGGACCTCTGCCAGTACAAGCATGTCCAGAGGCAGAGATCCTCACAACTCTCACAATATTTTGAGGCATATGAAGCGCATGCAGAACGAAGAACAGCTGTGCTTGAGTCTCTTGTAAGGCCGGACCTGGAGAGATGGCGTCAACTGAAAGAGAGGCGCAGACGATCTTTTGAAAAAAAAGATGTTGACCAGTTTGGGAAATATTGTGGAGGAGCTAAAGAAAATCGGAAGACAACAAGAGCAAATTATACAGTTACTAAAACCTTCTTAAACATGGCAAAAAAAGCTTATTCTGTTTCAAGCAAATGTATGTACGTTTATTGTCATCTTTCCAACGTTATAAATTGCCTCTTATTTTCAGTTACAATTTCAAAATGCACTTTGAGGTGACACTTCAGAGCTTCTGCCTTGTATTTGTTGCACTTTCATACAATTTTACTAGTAAGTCTTATAGACTTAATTATATTAACTGTCTATAATTTTTCACACTTCTATATGTATTGTGTCATGTAAGCATCCACCCAACAGGTGTCAAGTGAATTTTAGATTAGGAAATGAGGTTATGCCACATGGAATTATGTATTAAATGTTTAGTATTGACCTTTCTGCATTGTTTTCAACACTAATTAGTATTTTCACCCAATTAATCTCAGCTCCTTAATAAACTTCTATATAATAGTTCTCAATGATCACACATCCATATGACATGCTGAGTCCATGTTTTTTAAAGAAAGATCTTCTTTAAGAACTCGTCCAACCTCTGTTAGACAAAATGCTCTGGCGTCATGCCAACTCCCAGGGTGACCCACACTGATGTGACAGAAGCTGCGCTCACTGTCACAAAATCCTGTTAAATTACAGAATAGAATTGCTTCCTATTCAGGTAGGCAAGTGGATTATCACAGTGGGGTCTCCTTATAGGAATGTGACACCCATCCACCGCACATACTTTTTTTTATTATTATTTTTTAATGAATTTCTTTTATTTTTGTGAAGCTGCTTTGAGACAATGACCATTGTTAAAAGCGCTATATAAATAAAATTGAATTGAATTGAATTGAAATACAGTGTTGGGGAAACCAACTTTGACATTTGCAGCCTTTGGCCTCTGGGCCAGGAGATGTGATGGACCATGTATGTATTAACATAACAACAAAACTCATGGAGATGTTTAGCAAGAGTAGATTTTGAGATGTTGAATCTGTCTGCTACCCCACGGTGTGACTCCTGATTGGCCTGATGTCCACAGGCAGAAAAGAACACTCTGTGTGACTGGCAGTTTGCTTTGCTGTAAATTCATATAAAAAGGACCAAGGGTAGTAATGACATCCTGTATAGGTAGAACATAAGGTTTCAGGAGAATATACCAAACTGTAGTTAAATTATGTTGACTTTATGTAGTTCGCACCTCCACTTGTTCTCTGGAAAGCCTGAAATGACTGCGAAATTCTGAGGGACTGTATAGAGGGACAACCTCCTCCACAACTTGTAGTACTTTTGGAACTAATCTATACAATAAAAACATGTACTTATTATTATTGTACTTATTATATACACATGTATTGTAATTCTAAAGAACTGGGATAGATTCCAACAATTAAGGTTTACACGACTGTTGAACATGCAATATAAAACCTTATTTGTATTTGGACTATAAACACAAAACAAGTAGCTTACTCTCCAACAGCTATTACAGCTAATTATTTATTGTTTACAGAAGCCTAACATAACACCACTAAACAAAACATAATTTGATTAAGTATAAGCTTGATTTGTAAAACAGTATTTGTTCAGTTACTTTAAAATGAAATGATTTACACATGCACATATAGTGTTTAAACTTACCGTCGTTGTTCATTCTGCTGCATTTCTTCCAATAAAAATGGTATTTCTATAGCTTCCAGTTCATCTACAATAAAGTAGGCAAATGCCACGTGATCTGCCATGTTTGAGGAAGCAACGAGATTCCCAACGTGTCCAGCGACTGCTTTCGGCTAATCTCACCGATCGGTCTGCGCAGCGCAGCATGAGCTCGAACACACCTCATGTCTCTGCTAGCGGTGTGTGTGTGTGTGTGCTGGGATTTGGTGTGAGAGCGAATGAGCTCTTTCAAACGTTTTAAACCATTCTAGTGCTTTTTAACTCTTTTTTTGTCTAAAACACAATTTAAATAAATAACCTCCTCTTCCCGACAGCGAGCACACGGCATTAATAGTGTTATTCTCTGTTGTGTGTCGTGATGGGGATATCGAGCGGGAATTGTCTCTATCCGGTAAAATAGTGATCAGTGTGAGAATGGTGTCTCTAAAGTGTAAAAACCCCGCGCTGAAGCATGTCGTCTCCTTTAGGCGTACAGTGCTGATGTTTCTGAGAGAGTCCACTCTAGACATCTCATTCAGAGGAACACATGAGGGAAAATCATACACCGTACACCAGCACCGGGAGCACGAGCTGCTGTGAATGCGGGGACATCGGGCAAAACTGTTGAGGTCTTATGCAAAAACAAAACACAAACGAATATATTACACTGGGTGTTTTCCTCTTTCTGCACTTTGTTTTCTACCTGTTCTTCTTGTCTCCCTTTTGTTCTGATTGAGAATTTAGGAATAAAGTCTGTAAACATCAGTGGTGGCAGAGACAAATAAATAAGCAATAGTGAGAAATCTAATAAGTATACTCTTAATGCTCTGTAATACTCTTACAGGAAACACATTAATGAGACTAAATAGACCATGTAGTGAAAAGAGTTTTTTTTTTTTTTTCAATGCCATGGTTTCAAAACTTTTTAACAGAACAGGTTGTATTAACTTACCAACTAATACAGTGTATTCCAATAATAACTGTAAATGCCTAGTTTATATTTTTGGTTTTAGTGTGTGTGTTTTTTGTCAGACAACATATAGTTTTGTTGAAGACACAAATAAACTATATTGCACAATTTCCATGCATGTGCTGTTATAATTAGAGAACTACTGTTGTCTGTGTAACAGGATTCAATTTTATTATAATTAAACCTGATGCTATATGTAACAGAGATGATTACACACGAATATACATTTTGGGGACTTTTAGCCTCTCCAAATATGATAACCCAGTGCTGCCTATGAATAAAACCTATGACAACAATACCTTCCATACAATCAGCTAATTATGAAAGTCACAGCTGTTTTTTTTGTGACAAGATCAGAACAAATTACTAAGTAGATGTTAATGTTGGCTACAGGGTGGAATATCATCTGCTGTTCACTCAGGCCATCTTTGTGTTAATGGCAACACCAGAACTTGCAGGATTTTAATTGCTGAAATCCAGCTTCATCCTGGTCATTTACACTTAATGTTGTATTAATTATTGTTGTTAAGATTAAGGAATGAATAAACATATGAACATTAGAGGTTAGTTTGACACTGTACTAGCCCCACATATTGTAGATTAAAACTAACTAGTATAATCTCAGTGTGATACAAACAGTATTTATAGTAATAGAATCAAATAATAATTTCCACTTTCTGTTCCAAAAAAATGTTACTATTTAATATAATTTAATAACATTATATTTAATATCCTTCAGTCAGCGCATGTATGCTTTGTACATGGCATGTGGCAGGTTTATAGGCGTCATCTTACACATGAAGAAACTCTGAGTAGATCTTTAATGATCTTATGTCTTATACTGTAATTACATCATTGATTCATAAACTTTACTAAGAAGACCAAGATTTAAAGTTATATAACGTGTTGCTGCAATTGTTATAAAGTGGGAACTTGAAAATAAATACAACCTTAAAGTAATAAGTGAGATTATCATTGGTAGGTAAAAGTCACATGATAATTTAAAGGTGGAGGGCCAGTGTCCAACAGAGTTTGGTGATTCTTCTTCTCAAACACAGCTGATTTAACTAATCTGGTACAGTAATTAGTAGGTTCAGTGGGTGTGTTTAGGTGTTGGTGAATTACAAACTGTGCTGGTTCTTGGCCTTTCAGGACTGGATTTGGAATCCCCTGGTGTAAGTCATAGTGAAGCAGTCTACTTGTTACACAGATTATGAAATGAATAGTAATGAGTTCTGATATTTCATAATCACCTTCAAACTTAAGAAGTAATGGCTCCCCTAGTAGATTTTTTTTTTACATTTTTCTGATCAGATAAACTTTAGAAAATAATAAATTATCTTGGTCTCAATTCATTATGGTGCAGGCCATAGAGATTTCGGTTCCGGTTATGTGTGCATGTTACTACCGTGTTTGTGTTCTACCATTGTGTGTGTACAAATTGTGGAGCCATGCATTTCCAACCAAAACACTAAAAAGCTTTGCATGTCATTTCATGCATGGTTTTAAGATTTTATAGTTTTGAAGTGTGAATGCAATCAAGATCTAGGTTGTGTACTGTCTATCATACTTGTCATAAGGTGATGTCATGAACATGCAAGGTTTGTCTTCTCTGTAGGTTACTGGGTTTCTGATTTAAAGATTGAGGGCTCGAGCCCCAGCATTGCCAAGTTGCCCCTCCTGAGCCCTTGAGCGAGGCCCTTAACCCTATCTGCTCCAGGGGTGTAACACCTTTCTCTGGTGCTACGTTACCTGCTAATCCATAGGGTTTTATTCTTTGCTCTCTCCATCACTGCAGTGTTGCACACACACACACACACTCTCACTCAAACACACATTTTTGTGTGCATAAAGAAATCAAACTATTCTCACATGCGCTGTGGCATTTAGACAAGGCCGCGTACACAAGAAAGTACACTGGATGAGATGCTTCGTCAGTAACACTAGCTGATCCAGATTGCCCGTATTCATGTGTTGTGTATGTCTGTGCTTTCCTCTTAGGTTAGTCCTACAACATTTTAAGAACTAACATAGTTCAGAATATTTTTTATTAAAAAATGTATCTTGACATGGACCATTTACTGCTTCATTGTTTGCTGTTTGTTCATTTTGTGTTTGCTTGGTCGGGAAGATGAGGGAGAATGAGACCTACAGATGACTAATGTAACCTACTGGATTCCAACAACAAGGAAGAAGTAATGCTGACTACACTTAGATCGTCCACAAGGGGGCAGCATTGAAGCATGAATAAAGCAGAACAACATTCATAAAAGAAACTTACAGCTTTTAGACCTCCAAGAGCTCACACTAAACACTCATACTGTAAATGTTAAAAGGGAAAAAAATTACGTAAAGAAATCGAATTGATGAGTAGATATTTATTGAATAAAAAAAATATTACATACAGATAGGTGGACGAAATACATTTATTTTCTGCAGTTTATGACAAAGCAGTGTTTATGACATTCTTTAATGTTTAATGACTTTTGGCTTAGTTGTTGTACACCTATCAGTATTTAATATGGAGTCCTTTCTTCTTTAAAACCTGCTGGATCTAAAGTGATAAAGACGTCTGCAGTACTCTGGTGTCACTCACTCAGTCCATGGCTGCTTCATCACATCCTGAAGATCATCTACACAGATTTACCACATAAGTTCACAATTTACTCGAGAATTCCTGAGTTATTTTTGTGCTGATGTGGACAATCAGGCTTCAGAGAGTAAAAGTTCTGCCACATATCTGTTTCATCAATTAACTAAAGCAGCTGATTGTAATTAGCTCAAATAACTCTTCAACCAGATCGACTTGAAGTAATTAGTGACATCACCCGTTTTGTGCTCAGGGAGAACCATGTATGCTGTCCTAATACTTTCGGCCACCACTGTGTCTCTCTGTCTCTGTTATGTGTGAGAGAGAGTGAGTGAGACAGAGAGATCTACTGTTACTGCTGTTTTGTTCCTGCAGCACTTAATTCCTCCCCGTCCTCACTTGGGCGGTGTGTGTCAGTAATATTACACTCTGTAACTCTATGACTCTGATGATTTGCTATAAAACACGTCCACCTCATGGTGAATATATTCATGACTGAGCTTTAAAATATCCAGGGAGTGATCAGACCCAACACGATCACTGTCACTCACTTTATTTTACCTAATCTGGTATTTTTAACTCTAGTTCCTGAATATCTGCATTAACAACGCATGTAACATAACTTACAAACCTACCTAGCGGGGCTGGGTTGCACTTGCACGTGCAGCCCCGCCCACATAGATTCTTATTGGTTGTAAGTAAATTAATGACATCGACGCAGGCTGCAGACAGGGGTACTTGGAAGTCTTAGACACACAGGCTACATATGTTGCAATCTAAGACCTCACCAGCAGGGGGCCTCATGGAGCAATATGAAAGTAAATATATATTTTTTAATGCTTAAAAAAACGTATATTTCATATGCCTTTATTTTTTAATCATTATGTGATTATACAAATCTATCTCTCAATAATTTTATTCATAAAAAAGAAAAAGAAATCAAGTAGGCTGAGGTTTTGTTGTTGTTTTTTCCCTCTATTTCTGAACTCAGCACCTTGTAATGTGTCTTTTGTGCTTGGTCTCTGGTTTCAGGCTCATTCTTGCCATGTGGCCTGTGAGTTCCCTTATCAGATACATTATTGTGTTTGATTGTTACATGATTAATCTGTACTTGGATGTAACACTACTGATAGTGTGCATACTGAGGAAAGGCGTTTTTCCACAAACTGCTAAAACTAAATTGTGACATGAATTAAGAATCGTAAATGAACAGAAGCTAGATTTGGACAATAAAAGCACCACTTCATTATAAGAGATAAAAACTGTTTTGAAAACAACAATCATGCAAAAATGAAGGATGATTCATTAAGAAATTGTACAAAATATAAACAAAATATCTATTGTTATTGAGATCACAGCACATGAAAGCAATATATGGCTACAACATGGCAGTGTTGATCAGAAATGAAAAAAGACTCTCAAGTTATTTCAAATATGGATTTGCTCAGAGCATCATACCACAATATATTTTTAAGTTTTTAATGAAACCATTCCAACACAAAACAAGCAAACAAACAAATAATGGACAGAAAACATCTGTAAAACCATCAACACATCTGCACTTACAGTAAGAATCAGTAGGTTCTCTGACACTTTATTCTTTGTTTGAATTCAAATTTAGTACAAATTTTATTTATTACGTACATTTATAAAGTCATACACAGTATGATATGCAGTGAAATGGTTGTATAACCGCCCATGACCTAACAGTCTGGTGATTGTGCTCCTAGATGTTATAATACTAATTATAGAAGCAACTAGTGTTTTGAGGATGTACGACAACATGAACTGTAAATATAAATAGATATAATGGGCTTCTATATTCACATATTATTTTGTCAAAATTCTAATGTATAAAAAGCATAGAACACATTGAGGCATAATATTATTTCTTATGAGAGAGAGGAAATACATTTACATTCTCCTGATTAAACAAATGGGTTCTAGCAGACAAGAGCCATGTGGATGTATATTCGTCTGGGTACAGGATATAGAAGGTGTTACCACATAAGACATCA
Source organism: Clarias gariepinus (assembly GCF_024256425.1). NCBI lineage: Eukaryota > Metazoa > Chordata > Actinopteri > Siluriformes > Clariidae > Clarias > Clarias gariepinus. The sequence goes on from NC_071123.1 coordinate 21,177,596, forward strand.
GGAAGCACAGTGAGGGGTCTGTTCTCAGGGCACAGGGATCTTCTTATTAGATTCCTTCTTATTATCCAAATTTTCTGACATGTACTGTACATGGGTGGTGTCCATCTAGACCAATACTTCCACTGTAGTGTTGAGCTGCCTGGAGCAAAAAGGCCAGGGATGATTTATTTATTTTTTGTCCCAGTTTAGTCCTGTCTTCATTTCAGACTGTTTAAGTGTCTGTGGCTTTACAAACTTTGTTATCCAGTGACAAAATAGTCAGTCAATGACTGAAAGATTCCCTTCGACACTTCTCCTGTTACAGCTGCTCTCTCTGACTCTGAGCTGCTCACAGTTTTCCCATAAACCTCTTTACACAGACTGTGAGTCTCTGTGAGATCTGAAAGTTTCTGTTCAAGAGTCTCCAGCTCTCTGTTCTTCTCCTCCATCTGTCTGTTGAACTCTTCTTGCATCTTTGTTTTAGAGGCCAAAATGTTTCTCTGGAGTTCAGGCAGGATGATCTTTATGAGGTCCATCCTGACCTCTCCCTCATACACCTCCCTGATCTCCTCCATCTCCTGTTGGTGCCTCTCCTCCATCTCTCTCCTCTCCCTCTCTCTCTTTTCTTTGAGTTTCTTCACCTTTTCTTCCATTTCTGCCCTTCGGTCTACCTCTTGTTTCAGCTCCCTCTCAAGTTCTTTCTTTTTCTCTTCATCTCTCTCTTCTTTCATCTTTCTCTCCAGTTCAGTTGTTCGGTCATTCAGTTGTCTGATGTCTCCTTCATGCTCCTGGATTATTCCTTCCATTTTTCTCAGAGAGTCCTGCACCTCCTTATCTATTTTTTCCTTCACTTCAATTTCCTCTCTCATTCTTTTTTCTTCTCTTTCCCTCAGGATCTTAGTCTCCAACACTCTAATCTGAGCTTCTGTCTCCAGGTAGATCTCACTGCTGTAGAATTTCTCTCTGCTTCCTTCCACCATCTTCTCTATCTTCTCCAGCAGCTCTGAGACCTGAGAACCATCGCCACTCTGCTTAATGTTGAGACAGTGAAACCTGTTCCCACATTTCTCCACCAGTCTCTGGACCTCCTGGTCTCCTGATTGAATAAACTCCTCAATGTTCTTCTTCTGAAGTTCATCAGTGACATTGAATATGATCATGGTGTTTCTCCAACATCTCTCTCCAAAAATATCCTCCATTTTCTCCAGCATCCCTCTCTCCTCCCCTGTAGACTGCTTTACAGGTATGACCAGGAGGAAGGCGTGGGGTCCTGGAGCAGACAAATGGACACAGAGTCCCACGTCATGTCTCAGCTTCTCCAGAGAGAGTCCAGGAGAGAACCAGTCAGGAGTGTCCACCACAGTCACCTTCCTCCCAGCCACCTCCCCCTGTGTGCTCTCACTCTGCTGGGTGGATGTAGATGTAGCTGTAGATGTAGCAGCCTGGTTCCTCTCCTCTCTGCTCAGGATGGTGTTTCCTGCTGCACTCTTCCCAGACCCCGTCCTCCCCAGCAGCACCAGCCTCAGTTCTGCTACAGGAACCGACACTGGAGAATGTGGACTAGACGATTCTCCACCTACTAATGATAAAGAATAAATAATTTAATACAGAATCACTTACTGCATTGTGGTGATTATATTGTTCTCTGGAGTACGGTGGTGGCCTGTCTGAACATTAATGATGAAAAGGCTATGGACTGTATGACTAGAATTAAACGTTTGTGTTATTGGAAACCAAACCCCCCCCCCACCATGAGTGATCTTTGCCCTATCACATGACAGAGACCAATCATGGCAGGTGAAGGCTAACATGTGCTTCTATTTCTCATTATTAGTTACTAATACTGTTTTATGCTAGAGTTACAATATTGATCTTTTCACTGTAATCTAATTAAGTGTCTAAATCTGCTTATTCTGTCTCTTTATATACATCTACCCCTAAACTAGTGTTGAGTTACACAGTGAACAACTAACATTAATCACTTACATGAAGGACGAGTTCCCTCCATACTGTTTCTTCTCCTGATTGGTGCTGCTGAGTCCTGAGTCTCTCCACTCACTAGGAAACATCAGAACCAGTCAGAATGAGAGAGACATTCTTCTATAATTAATCACTTTCACTGTTTAAATTACACTTCCTTACAGTAGCTGAAGAGTTGCATCATTAAGTATCATTACAGTATATTTCATGTTCTTACATATGATTTATTAGGTGTAGATTTACTAGTTGTACTGATGTTTTTTTTTTAAACTTATTTTAATTAATACAAGTAACAAATTACTCACTATATGGATGTAACCCTTCCTTGCTGTTTCTTCTCCTGATGGGGGCTGATGATTCTGGATCTGTCTGTTCCTGCAGCTGCTGTGTTTTCTCCTCTAGAAGTCTGTCTTTCTCCTGAAGCTGTTTGTCTCGTTCAGTTAGTTTGTTTTTACTGGATTCCAGTTCATTCTCCACACTCTCCATTTGTCTCTCTTTGTATTTCAACTCTTTTTGATTCTCCTCTAATGTCCTCTTTGTTCTTCCTAGTTCTTCTTTCACCTCTCTGAGCAGTGTGTCCTTCTCTTCCAGTGTTTTATTCTTCATGTTAAGTGCATCAGTTCTCTCATTTAAAAGTCTGTCCTTCTCCTGCAGCTCTTTGTGTCCCTCCTTCAGTTTGGTTTTACTGGTGTCTAGCTCTTTCATTACACTCTCCAGTTGTCTTTCTTTCTCTCTCAACTGAGACTGATTTTCTTCTAACATGTGATTTGTTCTATCTAATTCTTCTTTCACCTCTCTGAGCAGTGTGTCCTTCTCTTCCAGTGTCTTGTCCTTCATCTGAAGCATTTTTTGATTTTCTGTCAGGTATTTGTCTTTCTCCTGAAGCTGTTTGTCTCTCTCCATTAGCTGTGTCTCTCTCTCAGTTAGAAGTCTCTCTCTCCCTCTAAGCTCTTTGTTTTTTTCTGTTAACTCAGTTTTCTGTTGCTCCAGTACGATCATCATCTCCTGTAGTTGTCTCTTCTCATCCTGCAGCTCCTGTCCCAGTGTCTCCAGTTTGTTTTTACTGGTTTCCAGCTCTTTATCTGTGTTCTTTAGCTGTGTTTCTTTCTCACTCAGCAGTTTGTTCATATTCTCCAGTTGTGAGATTTTCTCTTTAACTTGTTCAGTAGCATGTTGAAGTTTATTATTAGTTTCCATTAACACTGCGTCTCTCTCAGAAAGAGTCTTCTCATTAGTCTCTAAACGTTCTTTTAGAATCTTCAGCTCTCCATTTTTCTCATTTAATTCTTTCTCCTTCTCCACAAGTCTGTTGTCCTTTTCCTCCACTTGTATTTGTGTCTCCTGTATCTGTGTGTCTTTCAGTTTCAGTTGTTGATCTCTCTCATGTAGAGCTCTGTCTCTCTCCTCTAGCTCTTTACTCGTCTTCTCTAGTGTTGTATTTGTATCTTTGAGTTGTGCGTCTTTCTCCTCGATGATTTTCTCTCTGTTTCTCAGTTCTGTATCTTTATTCTCTATTTGTCTTTTATAATCCTCCAGCTGTTGGTCTTTATGTTCCAGAGATTTTAATGCTTCCTTCGGGTCTTTAAAATATTAAGCAGAAGAGTGAACTGAATGATTAATGTGATCATAATCAGTCATCAGTTACAGAAGTACAGCTTGTTATGACTAAAGCCAAATTTACAATATGTAATTATTTATTAGAAAAACTAAAGTGAGCAATTTAATTAATTAAAAACATTGACTGATTGATTTTAGTATAGTAAAACCATAAAGGTACTTTACACTCTTACTTATTATAATATCATCACATTTTATATACCCAAATGTAGGTCAGTTTAAAACTGGCTAAATGTTCAAAAGCTTTAATTTTAACTTTCTCAACCTTTTGAATTTTAAGGCCCAAAATAAAGAAAAAGCATAACATGAAAATAAATAATAAATTAGACTGTAATGTGTTTTGCCACCGTCAGCTGTAACGACTAAAATAAATATTCCATTTCCCACTAGTGAGACACCTGGACTTGCTTGGAAATAAGGAGATCAAGCCTAGGTGGGACGGGTGAGAGGCTGGCATGCAGAGTAGCACTCAATGTTGTATTCAGTTTGTTTTGTGCTTTTGATTCTCTGACAGTCACAATGGAAACTCTGACTGATATAAACAGGTGGTTGTAAAAGGGAACAGAAATGTGATTGTCCATTTTGACATGAATGGACACTGACTGTCAGGTTGTATTCAGAATGAATCAAGGTCAACCTGTTTGAACTGAAGCTTCAGCCTGCTGTCTGCTGATTCATCCTTCAGTTTATCTTCCAACACAGTGGACAGAATCATGTCTTCTGAACCAGAATCCACAGATAAAGGGTCCAAAAACCAAACAATTCTTTGTCCACTGAGAAGTAAAACTGCAAACTTTTGTGACAACAGAGTCTAATGCTGGGTTATACTGGATATGTTGACATGAGGTGAGGCTTCCAGACTTTTACTTAGGAATGAAAACATGACAAATCGTCCCTCCTTGACTCTTCTGTTGCAAAGAATAACTTCTCTTAATTCTAATTCCTCTTGAAAGCCATTATATTTATATATATACATTTCAGTGGTACAAGAACTGCAGATGATCTGCATCTAGTCTTTCACACAGAGCTGCACAACACATTGAGTTCAGTGCATTTTTATAGATATAGTTCACCATTTCCAAAGACACGTTCATGACTTCATGCAGTTCTGGTGACATCTGCTTTATAGCTAGACTTTCCCTATGTACAGTAAGAGACTGTGTGTCCACTTGGTGTCAGAGGTTCTTTTTTGGATCTGTTTTACAACACCACGATGTATCCCTGTCATCATCTTAGCTTATTGTCTGTGCAAACACCATTACAGTATTTCCAATCAAGCCCTATTTTAGTGAAGAAATCATCAACGTAACTCATAACATTATCTGTAAGCCACTGTTCTTGTGTAAAGCTCTTTGCAAAAAAAAAAATCTTCTCGCAAATTACTGTCCATGTGGAATCTAACAAAAACTAACAATAAAGCAGTGTTGCTAACGTTAGTGAACTTGTCCCCCTATATGGCAAATTATAGGCGTGTCTTTATTCTTTCCACAAGTTGACATTCAATGTCATCACTCATGAGAACAATTCTTCTGCTCATGGTGTCAGTAGACAGTGGTATGGACTGAATTGTGTTTGCAGTGGGTTCCCCATTAACTCCCTGCACAAATCTTAACCTTTATACAAAACAAGCTCCATCTATATGAGCAGAAACCAAATAACTATCTTTCAACAACGCTTCTGACTGCACTGTTAATATTGTGATGACTTTCTGTTGTGCCAGAAACACGACCCTTTTCATTATAAAATATTCTTTTGGCTTCCCAACACATCTTGGGTGCTTTGTGTTTAAGTGTCTCTGAGCTTTGATGGTTTTTTAGCTTCATTTGACATGATTTCAGAACATTCAACACACTGCCTGCCACTATAAATACACAATTAATGTATTTACCGTCACTGAATACATTACAGTACATGTCTTGGAGCATTCACTAGCACAGGTTTATCTCCCACATCATAGTTTTATTTCAAAAAGTTCTCCATTTTGTAACTGTGTCCAAACATTAGCTAGCTAGTGGCAAAACATTTGTCTCTATCTGATGATGTGTCCATCGGCACTGATATTCTAATGTAACAGTACAACAGCCACGCCCCACTGGGTGAGAACGCCAGCTTTAGAGCAGGATGTCAAACTCAAATCACACCCAGTACATGTAAGCATTATTTAACATTATTTAACTGCCCATGAACTACAACTATTAATTTTTAATTATTTATTTATTTATTTTTCTGGTAATTAACATCTATTAAACTAGGCATCAAGTCTTAAAAAAGAAGAACAAAGTAAACAACTGTTAAATAAATAATCAATAATCAAGTTAAAGAAATATCAAGTGATAACATTAAATATATTGATGCTGTTTTTGTTGTTGTTTTAAAAAAAAAAAAAAAATTCCCCAACATCAAAAATATCTAACATTAAGAGATTTATGGAGAACTCACACAGGACTGTCTCTGTTAGGAACTGACATGTACTTAGTCTCCTGTCTCTCTCTCATCTTTTCTTTTCCCCAGCAGACTGTATTTATTGCTCTGTACACTGGGTGATGTGTTTCAGATGTGTTTCAGGATTTGGCATCAATCACTGAATCCCATTTAAGGTGTGTTTGGACCCAGCGCCTTGAGTTTAAAACGTGTGACTTAGATTAATTCATAGTTACAGATATTAAAAGTTAAGTGTGCATAGTGAATATCACTAAGTTTTTACTCCTCCATAAACTCTTTCTGTGTGCTTTCTCTATAATATTTAAATAATGTTTATAATAGAGAATATAATAATAGAGAGTGTGGGAAAAAAGTTGTGAGTTTGAGATGCTTACTGGAGATCTCACTATTGAACACTTTACTGTACAACACATGATCAGGTGTGTTTACTTTTGTAGCTCCTTCCACACTCACCAGTCTGTAGAGCCGAGTTCTTCATTTTCATTCTCTCATCTTCTGTCCATTTTCTGTCTCTCTGTAGAAGGGAATAAATCAGTGTGAAGGTTTTATACCTGACTCCATACTGTATGTACATAAAGTGTTAAATACACATGAAGTGTTTCTCTGTTCACATCACTGTGTGTGTGTGTGTGTGTGTGTGTGTGTGTGTGTGTGTGTGTGTGTGTGTGACAGGTGATATGACTAACATTATACACTAACCTGAATAATATACGTATACGACACTGATTGTGTTTGTTGTAATTGTGACAATAAATATTTTCTTTTTAATGTTTGTTATACTTTCATGACCATCAGTCAGCCATGATTAAAACACACAACACAATTCAGACACTGAGAGTTTGTCATGGATTTGTTCTCTGAAGTGACATTAAATTTGCCCTACAGATTTTAATAAAATGGTTTTCAGTAAATTAAAATTAAGTAATGGGTTAGGGTTAGTAATGTATTTTGTTTTGTTTGCTTGTATTAGGTTTAGCATTAGCACGATCATTAGCATTAGCCTTTAGTTTGTAGCCGAGCCACAGCCATAGTTCACATGTGTTTAATGTATAAAGGAAAAACTTTTTTATTTAACATATTAATCTGTACTTGCATCCTGCCTGTTAAATGTCATTAACAAACAGCTCAATGTCCATGTTTCTATTCAATGTGTCAGTCGTGTGATAGTTTTTCTGACCATCACTGTGAGCTGTAACCATAGTAACCCATCACTGGGTAATAGACTTATTATAACAATTTAAGAAGTTTTTAAGCTGCTAGTATCAGTAAGAGATTTATGAACATTAATAGTTTAGTACAGTTTACTCACCTGATGAACACGGACGTCTTTTACTTGATAATCTGACAAAAATACAAAGAAAGTTTGATTAGATTCCTAAAAATGCTTTGGTAATTTTTGTAAATGTCTCTGTATTATATGGAATAGTATTAGATATAAACATTCTGTGTCTGTTCTCAGTAAATACGTTTTGTCCTGCATTAGTTTGTCTCTCTTCTGTTTCTCTGCTGATTTTGGAAAAGAAATGGCTTTAGCTTTATCATATTAACTCTGTAAGAAACAAATTTACTGAATCACTCACTCACATTCTGTTATAATCTCTTTCATGCACTATTATCTAGCGTGGACTCTCTAACTCACTTCTCTCACTAAAGTTATATACAGTACACTACCTGGACAAAAAAGAAAAAACTGTAAACTTCATGAAAAAAATATGAACTGAAAAAAATCATAAACGAACGTGATCAGATATCAAACACTTGGAAAAGTTAAATCATTTAAAAAAAAATCCTCACTAAAATGACATTAAAAATCACAGAGCTCACAGGATTGGGACTAAACAGCTGTGTGACTATCAGAAAACCACTTGTTAATGAGGCTAATCAGAACAAAAATAATCTAATTAAATGTACTGAATGACCAGGTTATTACATCAATACATCATTATTCTTCCCAGATGTCCTGGACATACGCTGGGCTCTGTGAGCATAAGGAAGCATTTATACACAGGAATTATCCACCACATTACACACCATAAGGAAAGAGCGTGATCAAATGTAATATTAGTGTGTGTGACTTTTTGTAATATTAGTCAGTCTCAGTAACTTTATAAAGGAGTTATTACTATGAAATTACAATCCAATAAAAACCTTCAGTTTTTTATCTCTCAGTATCAGTGTGTAGGTCAGATTTGTGTGTGTGTGTGTGTGTGTGTGTGTGTGTGTGTGTGTGTGTGTGTGTGTGTGTGTGTGTGTGTGTAGAACACTAATGATAAACTAGACAACAGCATGATGAATGTTCTGCCAGCGATCACAGTCTGTTGTGTTCACTACACTATGCTCATGATGCTCATATATCTATGTGCTATTGCACTCTGAACACACAGCACAGTCCAATCTATTTCATCTGCACAATAAATATATTATTCATGCAGCATCAACACATCACTATCAGAGAAAAGACTTTATACTCACCGAACGAGTGCCTCTGTGAAAGTAAATAATAGAGAGTGAAGATTTAATGCATGATTACAAATGTGAATTGTTCCATGTGAAAATGTGAAAGTAACTGTTACTCTGGTTAAAACACAGCTGATGTGTGTCTTAATAAAAAAGAGGAAAACTAGACAACAATCAGTCATCACACACAGTAAATCTGTATAATGTAGCATTGTGCTAATATACCGCTAGTTCCCCTTAAGGAACAGAAATATCTTGTGATTTATTGGAAAATACTATTTTCTGATATCTGCATGTATTTACCAATATACAGTATGTCAGTATATGTGCATTTCCCCCTGTGTATTTTAAATCTATAGTTAAATATTCTGTAATATATCTATGTGCTATTGTAGTACATGAAGGAATATGTTACGTGGTGCGGTATGGAGAGCCGCACCATGAGATATTTTGATGTTTATAAGAGCCCTAACGAAGGGCTTCAGAGGGGGTGAATGAAACAGGAGGTTGTGAAAGTGCTTATGATGCGGATGGGAAGACCTTCCCGTTTTGAGATGGCGTGGGATTATTAATTAGGAAAAGGAAACAAAAAAAAAACTAAACACAAAAAAATAAACAGAGCTCCACCAAATACACGAGAACGGATGGGGCTCTGATAACTATAAATAAACTTTAGATCCTCTCAGGGCCTTCGATCTTACCGAGGATTTATAAGAGAGAAAACTGAGGCGTGTTGCTCTCTCTCTCTCTCTCTCTCTCTCTTTCACATCGGTGTCTTATGGAGACAGAGGCTGGGTCTTTGCCTCTCTCCCTCTCTTGAGAACGCTCTGTCTATCTTTCTTTCTGTCTTTCCTTTTCTTTCTATATTTTTATCTTTCTTTCTTCGTTTATATCTTTCTTTGGCCCTCATACCGTACCGGTGCTACCTAAATGATCGCATGAAGTGCGGAGGTATCAGACCCTAAATAAACACACCACCAGGTGTTTCGCGTTCACACTGATTACGTTACCGCAGCGTTGCCTGGCAACCGCGTGTCTACCTGGCCGCGCCTCGGCCTGTTCAGAACTCCGTGGGGTAGCAGCCTGTGGACCTGCCCGTTCTGAACAGTGCAGAGTATTTATGTGTGGTTCTGCCCCTCGTGAGACCCGTGTTACAGAATATACAGAATATCAGAACACAATTATGATTGACCTTCTTATATAAATAAAATAAAATGCCGATATCGTACTTGGACACTTGTAAAATATATATATTTTTAATCTTATATGATTGTGTATGCTTTTATATTCATATTTGAATCCTGAATTAAAATCTAATACACGTGATAAGTTTCTAAAATATCAGTGTTTATTATTAGTGTGAAGTCGAGTTATTTACTTACCCGTGCTGAAGGTGTCGTGTGAAACAACAGAGAGAGAAATGTAATGTTAGATAAAATATAATGAGAAAAACTACAATCTTCACACTGTGATTTCAGTACAAAGATGATTAACTACACCTTCTTTTTAGTAAATATAATAACAGATAGTTAATCATCTATCTATAGCTAATATTTAAATTATTAAATAAAAGTTGTGAATAAAGTAGAAGCATCACCATGTTCTTCTGTCTTCATAAATAAATTGATTTAATATGATGAGATTGTTCACTAATGTGTGTGTGTCATTTGTAAACACACTTAGAACCTTTTATCTATTAGGATCAGTGTGTAGGTCAAATTTGTGTGTGTGTGTGTGTGTGTGTGTGTGTGTGTGTGTGTGTGTGTGTGTGTGTGTGTGTGTGTGTGTGTGTGTGTGTGTGTGTAGAACACTAATGATAAACTAGACAACAGCATGATGAATGTTCTGCCAGCGATCACAGTCTGTTGTGTTCACTACACTATGCTCATGATGCTCATATATCTATGTGCTATTGCACTCTGAACACACAGCACAGTCCAATCTATTTCATCTGCACAATAAATATATTATTCATGCAGCATCAACACATCACTATCAGAGAAAAGACTTTATACTCACCTCTTTGCCTCTGTGAAAGTAAATAATAGAGAGTGAAGATTTAATGCATGATTACAAATGTGAATTGTTCCATGTGAAAATGTGAAAGTAACTGTTACTCTGGTTAAAACACAGCTGATGTGTGTCTTAATAAAAGAGAGGAAAACTAGACAACAATCAGTCATCACACACAGTAAATCTGTATAATGTAGCATTGTGCTAATATACCGCTAGTTCCCCTTAAGGAACAGAAATATCTTGTGATTTATTGGAAAATACTATTTTCTGATATCTGCATGTATTTACCAATAATCCTCTCAGGGCCTTCGATCTTACTGAGGATTTATAAGAGAGAAAACTGAGACGTGTTGCTCTCTCTCTCTCTCTCACTCTCTCTCTCACGTGGGTGTCTTAGGGAGACAGAGGCTGGGTCTTTGCCTCTCTCCCTCTCTTGAGAACGCTCTGTCTATCTTCCTTTCTATCTTTCTTTGGCCCTTATACCGTACCGTTGCTACCTTAATGATCGCATGAAGTGCGGAGGTATCAGACCCTAAATAAACACACCACCAGATGTTTTGCGTTCATGCTGATTACGTTACCGCATCGTTGCCTGGCAACCGCGTGTCTACCTGGCCGCGCCTTGGCCTGTTCAGAACTCCGTGGGGTAGCAGCCTGTGGACCTGCCCGTTCTGAACAGTGCAGAGTATTTATGTGTGGTTCAGCCCCTCGTGAGACCCGTGTTACAGAATATACAGAATATCAGAACACAATTATGACTGACTTCTTATTGAAATAAAATAAAATGCCGATATCGTACTTGGACACTTGTAAAATATATATTTTTTAATCTTATATGATTGTGTATGCTTTTATATTTCTATTTGAATCCTGAATTAAAATCTAATACACGTGAAAAGTTTATAAAATATCAGTGTTTATCATTAGTGTGAAGTCGAGTTATTTACTTACCGGTACTGAAGGTGTCGTGTGAAACAACAGAAAGAAATAAAATGTTAGATACAATATAAAGAGAAAAATATATAATTTACAGTCAGAATATCTTCATTAATTGCTTTTAGTTTAAAGATGTTCAGCTAAAAGTTTAATACTTTTATTAAAATAACAACATAGTGAATAATATATTATTTATAATTAAACAATTAAATACACGGTGCAGTAACACACATCTGTGATCAACTGGTGAATAAGACACGTCATATCGAATGAAAATGCTGAGCATCACCACGTTCATTCACATTTCTATCTGTATCAGGAAAAAAATATGGAAGTTACAGCATTAATAATTATTATTAGAGTTATTATTACACCATAAATTAGTTCCGTTTCCGGTGGTGTTTCCTCCTGAACTCTAATAAGCAGCTCATTTAGTTGTCATTAGATGTGCAGAGAAAATTATTGTTGAAAACTTCAGTCCAGTGAGACTGCTATGTGCAGTGCCTTACTTACATGAGTGATCTCTGCCTAAAGCTCAGACCAGACTATTAAAGACTAAAGAACTTCCACTCTGACAAATTCCATGTAACAACGCTTCTGTCTCTGACGCAATTTTACATCTTTACTTTTCCAAAGTCAATAATTTCCCATAATGAAGTGCGAGGCTTTAACTGTAATGCCACGTGCAAATCCACGGCCCACTACACACACACACACACACACACACACACATACACACACACACACACACACACACACACACACACACACACACACACACACACACACACACACACACGCACTGCTCTCTCGCGATTCTTTGTAAAGGTAAAGCGCAGGTTAATTTGTTTTATTTTTACTTCATATTTTGTATTAATTATTTTTATCTATTAATTTTTTTGGGCTGTGGACCGAATTAGTTTTCATTATTTCTTATGGGGAAATTCACTTTGATTTACAAGTGTTTTGAAATACTAACACACTTCTGGAATGAATTATGTTCGTAATCCAAGGTTTCCCTGTAGATATTTAGAATCTTTGTAAGAGTGCGCTTCACTTGTAAGAGTGTGTTGTGACGCCTTATATGCATAATCATACAAAACACTGTGAATCTGAATGTGATCTCAGGTCGTCCCACAGGCTACAATCCACATTGTGATGCACCTGGAACATTCCACACCCTTTGGAGGTCACCTTGGGAGGTGCAAAACACTATCGAGAAAATAAAGGACAGATTTCACTGGCAGGGGCTCAATGTGGAGTTATGTGACTTCTGTCAGGACTGTCCCACCGGTCAGTGTACAGCACCTGCTAAACCCGTCCCAAAGAAGTACTCACAGACCAAGGTACGCCATTCATGTCAAAACTAAAGTGTGATGTGTGCCAAGGAAGCCTTTGAGGAGCAGCCCTCACCATTCAGGTTGATTTAAATATCAACAAAGTTCTCCCTATCATGTGACGGCACCTGCAAAAGGCACAAGAGAAGAAGAAGCACACCTACGACCAGCCGGCTCAGTCATGCGTAAGGTGGGCGATCGAGTACTGCTGCTTCTCCCCAGTGCTACATTCACGTTTATGGCACGTTGGCAAGGACCCTTAACCGTTGTGGAACAAGTTGGGCCAGTAAACTATCATCTGCAACAGCCAGGTATGTGCAAAAGCACTGAGCTGTATCATATTAATCTTTTGAAATGGTGGATTGAACCAATTCCTCGCTCCTTAGCCGTTGCCTCTCTCTTACTGCCACAGAGCAAAGCCGCCACCTTATTCATCAGGGAGAGGATCTGATGCCAATGCAGAATCAGGAGCTGAGTGAACTTGTGGATCAGTTTGTGGACTGATTTGTGTAAAACACAAGTCCAACACTAAAAGCTGTAACTCCTGTTATTAGTCTCTGTTATTAATTTACAGCCGTATAGAAGTGGAGAAGTGTGTACACAGTGCATTAGTGTGTGCCAAGTCAGATACCTTACTAACTAATGTGTGTTCTCTGGACTGTTATACACCTGTTATTAACCACTAGTCAGATATTCTTACTCTAAAAATCTCAAACATCAGACATTTACATTTATGGCATTTGGCAGACACACTTATCCAGACCAACTAACATTTTTACATTTTTTAATAGTTACTCGTTATAGTTGAGGTTAGTTGAGGTTAGTCAGTAGTCCAATGTATGTCTCACTTTAACCTCAATGTGTGTGTTTGGTTTCTCAGCACTATATTTATTATCTGTTCTATTAAATATCAAATAACTCTAACAATCTAAAGGCCACATTTAGTGTGTAATTCAATTTCCTCTCTGATGTAAAAATGTCTCTGATGTAAAGTTATATTGAACGAATCCCTGATTAGCTGGAAAAGTAACATGTGATTCACTTATCAATCACTATTTAATTAGTATTTGTACTATTTAGTATTTTTAAAAGCTGCTTTTAGGCCCTTGTGCAGGTGTGTATCAGAGTGAAAAACACACTCACTGTTTATTGGACTAAAATAAACTCCACTCCACATAAGCACCCTGTATACTGAACCTCATACTGAATACTGAGTGTGTGTTTCATGTACTGAGATGAGAAGCACAGATGATGATGTAGAGTTTATACAGTGTGGAGTTCAGGAACACTTACCCATCACTACTGTAATCTCCTCTGTTCTGTCTCCATCAGTGACCTGACACAGGTAATGTCCATAATCTGACCGTGTACAGTCTCTCAGCTGTAAGGAGACGTTTCCTCTCTCCAGCTCCTGAGTGAACAGACTCACTCTGCCCTCGTAACGTCTCCCCTCTGTCACCTGTCTGTTCTTATAGACACAAACACAGTCTGTCTCCTTAAACCACCGGATCTCCATGTTAACAGCACTGATTTCAGGAGACAGACGACACGAGAGAGTCACAGCAGAGTGATTATACAACTCTATATCACTGGGACCAATGAGTTTAAACTCATCTGTGTAGGAAACACACACATACACACACACACACACACACACACACACACACAAACAGTTAGTTTAATATTCAATAAATAATACAGATAAATTTATCTCTGTAAATGTAACTTACTGCTTGCAGTCGCCATCTTTATCTCTTTCTGTCGGTTCAAACTAATAAAATCCTAAACACACACAGAAAGAGAGAGTCATCCTTTTAAACAACTTAACTCACACAAACACACTGTTAGAAAGCACAATTCCACGGTGTATTTGGAGGATTAGTTTAACAGGTTATTGAGTCGTTGGTGACTAACATGTACTTTAGCATGATGCTAACTCCTCTTACCTTTTCTGTTCCTCATATAAACATATCTGCTGCTTTAGCTGAAGTCTGTCCACATTTCACAGCGGCTCATCTTCACTATTTACCTCATTACAGTGTTTAAATATCGTGTGTAAATGTTCACTGTATAAATTCCTCCTGTTTTAAACCGTTATATCAGGAAGTGTAACGGTGCAGTTGTTCTGTTTCTGAGTCCAGAATTACTTTCACTTTCAGCTCTATTACAGAGAGAAAGCCCCGCCCCTTCACATCTGATAACCTCGCCCCCCGGGCTCAGCACTATTGGTTCTTAATTACAGTATGCACGTACAGTTGTGTTTAAAATAACAGGAGTGTGTTGAAAAAAGTAAGTTAAGCTCCATATCAATATAATAACTTTTATTTTAAATCACATAAATGCATTGGACTCCCTGCACATTCTATACTGAATCACAACATGAAGAAAAATGTGCTAAATGTATTATTAGTTTAATGCAATTGAAGAAAAACAAATATTAGTCTGTTCAGAAAAATTAGCAGTGTGGAGTTCAATTAGAGAGGTAAATTATTTTGTAAAAACAGGAGTCAAACACGTTCCCCTTATTTAAGGATAAACGCAGAAAAGGTTGTCCTGTGCATCTCTCTCTGAAAATCAGAGTAAAATGGGTGGTTTCAGACATTGTTCAGAAGAACAGCGTACTTTGATTCAAAAGTTGATGAGAGATTGGAAAACATACAAAGAAGTGCAGAAAATGATCGGCTGCTCTGCTAAAAGGATACCAAATGCCTTAAAATGGAGACAAAAACCAGAAAGACGTGGAAAAAAACGGAAAACTACCATTCAAATTGATCGAAGAATTTTTCTTCATGTTGTGATTCAGTATAGAATGTGCAGGGAGTCCAATGCATTTATGTGATTTAAATTAAAAGTTATTATATGGATATGGAGCTTTACTCACTTTTTTCAACACACCGCTATTATTTTGAACACCACTGTATATCCTAAATAATAACAATAATAACAACAACAACAATAATAATAATAATAATAATAATAATAATAATAATAATAATTGAATAATTGAATAATTGAATTTGAATTTAATAATAATAATAGAATTAATCTAAGCTTATTTCTTAAGCAGCTCTTTAATTCAAATATTAAACTCTACATTTGGTACAGACTGGACTCTGGTTTTATATGTGTACGAAGAAGCATAAACACATAAACAAATATCACGTTTAGAAACAGAAGATCTCCAGACGTCAGATTAAGGAGTAAAAGTGACTCTGTATCTAAACACAAAACATGAACAGTGTGTCATTATGAATGTTTATAATGTTTTAGACTGTGAGTTCAGTTCCTGTACATGTTTTAATACACTGTGTACAACATTTAGTATTTTACTGTATAAACATAACAGCTGTACATTTTAAAATCTAAACTGTAAATCTACATGTATTATTTATTCTGTGAATTTCTTCTAAATATGTATATATAATGTATATATACTGTATATTTGTTAAGTTTATATCTCTACTCATTAATTTGATGACTTTAATTTGACTATTTTTGTAGTGTACCTCTGGTATTGCTACTCTTAGATCGTCCACAAGGGGGCAGCATCTGCTCATGTATGTTATTTTGATTAATAAATGCCCTGATGCTGCCCCCTTGTGTCATTTATTTCTTCTTTTTGCCACCTAAGTCAAAAAAAGTGGTGGAACTCAAATTGACAACCTTTGAATATCTTTAAATCTGAGCTCAGAATCCCAAATCCACTGCAGATCCTGTGGAGAGTTTCATTACTGATGCTTTGCCCCTAATATTGAGTAGGTCGCCCTTTCACCACCATAACAGAGATGCACTGTGTGTTCTGACACCTTTCTATCACAACCAACACTGACCTTTTCAGCAGTTTGTTCTACATTAGTGTTTCTATTGGATCAGACTACACGGGCCAGACTTCACTCCCCATGTGGATCAGTGAGCCTCAGCCACCCATAACCCTGTCACCAGTTCACCGGTTTTCCTTTATTGGATCACATTTTATGTGTCTTGACCACTGCAGACCAGAAACATCCCACATATATACACAATGTTGTCCGCAATAGAAAGTAGAGTTTGATTTAGGAACATATCTAATGACAAAACTCACAACACGTCTCAGAACATTACTGTTCCACAGTGAGGGTGGTGTTGCTCAGGACCATCATTTGCCCTCTTTATTTGACTCTAGATGTTTCTGTAATACACAGTTTATGGAGTTCTAACCTGTTGCAGTGGATTGTGTGACTGCAGGAACCTGATTATTGCTTTTAACGTTTATAAAATGCCAAACTTCCCTAACTAGTGCACAGTATAGTGGATATAGTGAGTGTGGATCATGAATAATTTGGTGTTTCATTAGTGTGGCCTGGTGTTATCATCCACTACACACCTCGATCATACACAGCTACAAACATCACTCCTAAACATCTGGAGGAAAATCTTTATATTTTAGATAAGCAGAGCACAATAGAACATTTCATATTGTTTGTGTTTTTTATTTCTTTTCTATTACAATCTAGAAATGAAACACATATTGTACATGTGAACATTTATACTAGATAAAAAAAGAAAAAGAAAAAAAGAAATAAAATCCAATACAGTGTGTTGAGGGTCAACAGTAGCTCGTCATGCTTAATTAATCTTTAATGAATCTCTTTAATGAGTTTTGACTGACAGAAATTAAAACACTCCAGTCGTTTAAATAAAATGTTAAACTTTAAAACTTGGGAAACACTGATGATCTGAAGAGTTATAAAAGATGAAAATATTTAAATATGTAAATATGTATATTTAAACATTATTTAGTCAGTATATAAAATTGAAGT
The DNA here is from genome assembly GCF_024256425.1 of Clarias gariepinus. NCBI lineage: Eukaryota > Metazoa > Chordata > Actinopteri > Siluriformes > Clariidae > Clarias > Clarias gariepinus. Next base: position 21,195,159 of record NC_071123.1, read on the forward strand.
CAGATAATATTTTTTAAATTGTAAAAAAAAAAAAAAATGAAGCAGTTCAGTAAAACACCTAAACCATGATTTCTAATGAACATAGTCAGGAAAAAAAAAACGGGGGAAAAAACACTGACAAAATCAATAAATGCTCCACAAAATGAAACTAAATATATACATATATACTCAAGATCTCAAACACATTCATGTTGAGGGTTTGAAGCATGACACGTGATAAAAATCAGTAGTTACATGATGGATGAGTTTGTCGTTATGGTTACAGGATGCTGTTACTGGAGTCGTCTCAGGATCTCAACAAAAACTCAGCAACCTGGCTTGGAATAACTGTCTCTAATCCACTTCTTCAAGGTCTGAGGATTTTAAACACCAAGCAATAAAGATGATGATGTATTATTTCACTGTTTTTGTGTCTCTGATTGAGCATTGTGTCCAGAGCAGGTACCAAGTGGGACAGCAGGTGTGTGTGTGTGTGTGTGTGTGTGTGTGCGTGCAACTAACATGTTGATGTACATTATATTCACATATAGGGAAACCTGTGTGTGGATTCTTTCACCTAAAACCTGAACAACACTGAAGATCTGGACTGAAATTCCCATCAAGAATATTAAAAAACTTTACAAATTCAACTCTGAATATTAATTCAGGATAATTAATGTGTTATCATCAGTTATCATTTTGTGAATAAAAAGCGAGAGAGAGAGAGAGAGAGAGAGAGAGAAAGAGAGAGAGAGAGAAATGACTGCAGGATCAAGGATGTGTATCTTATAGTACATTGATTTAATCTGAATCGAATACAATGTTGAAAAAACAGAAGGCTAATAAATGCAACAATGACATCATCAAAACCCTTTATACTAAAGAAGAAAGTTAGTATCATCAAAAGATTTCAAACACTTTTTCAGGCCTGGGTGTTAATCAAATCAAATCAAATATAAAGACAGAGATGACTCGTTTGTTTTCCGACCTGGTTACGGTTACAGATTCTCAAGATATAGAAGAGAACTCCTTTAACAGAACATCCTGACTCAGGGTGTTGAGAGAAACGTTCTTCCTCACGTTCAGACTGATGGAGCGCACCAGCTCCTTGAAGAACGCTGTTTCCTTGGGTTGCTCCGAATAGCGCTCGAACTGGTCCAACCCGTCCTGCAGCTTCAGAGTCAAAGTGTCGTAGTTGGAGCGCACCACTTCCAGGACCTGGTCTTCTGAAAGCTGCGAGATGTGGTTCATGGCGGCGTAGGACTCGATCTTCGGGTTGAAATGGTTGACGATGGCGCGGACGTTAACCAGAGCGTGCGTGACTTTACTGGCCGGCTCCTTCCACTGGCCGACATTGGTGGAGACCCTGAGCACCATGCAGTAGAGGTTATCGAAGACCTGGTGCATGCGTATGATCTCGTAGTACAGCTCGTCGTAACTGCTTGGCGTCGGCAGGAACGTGTCTCCGTACGTGATGAACATGTTGAACAGGTGGACGACTTGTAAAGCCAAGTGGAAGATGTTGTGTTTGGACAACAGCGTGGTCTCATTCGACAGCAGGAACTTGAGAAGGTTGATCAGGGCCGACCAGAGTTCCCTCCAAGTGTAGTGTAGACGGATCCTGCACTTTTTCTGGTAGCAGATGAGCTTGTGAATGATCTGAACGCAGCGCATGTAGAGATCCATGGGAAAGTCCTTCATCATGTGCGTGACCACAAACTCCACCATGAGGTCCAGGACGGCGCAGGCGAGCGGCCGGGACGGGATGTTCTTGTCGGCTGCCTTCTTCCTGTGCCTCATCGGCATGCGATGCAGGTTGACCCGGAAGTTCATGTTGTCGTCGTGGAGGAAGGCGTCAGCGTACTGGTCCTCGGCAATGCACGTGAGGATGATGAGGCACAGCCGGGCGCTGTTGAGTCTGTGCTCATCTTTGGTGTCCTGCATGACGATGGACGAGTATTTCAGAAACGTTATGAGCAGGTTGCTGGTCTGCAGATTAGGGTCTAGCGGCAGCTCGGAGTTGTGCATCGTGTCTAAGGAAGGGGGCGTGGTACCGAGCGGGGTGGTGGGTGTCGTCGGGGTGGGCGTGACGGGCGTCGTGGCGATGTCGATCTCTGGATGACTTTGCGCCAGAACCGTGATGAAGTTCCTGTTCAGGTGAACTGCCTCGTAGAGCGCGAGCAGGATGGCTTCGTTGGTCTGAACCGACAGCTTCTCGTCGGCGTCCGCAATGAACATGCTGCCTACCATGTTAGTCAGCGTGGAAAAAAACCCACTGTGGTTGTCCTCCTCTTTATCCTTATACTGCCTGTTGTACTCCGTCAGCGCCTGCTGGATGACCACGCCCATTCCGGCCAGCGTCGGCTCGTCGTCCACGATGGACAGCTTCACGATGTACGGGTTGACGGATTCATACTTCCTGTAGTTGACCAACAGGGCCAGGAGGACCACGGCGTCGTAGCCATGCTGCGTCCGGCTGGAGACGTCCGACAAGATCTGCAGGATGGCCTCGAATATGCTGTTGATCATGACGTATTCCAGGATGGTGTTCTGACTGATATTGTCCGTCACCGTGACCAGGCAGAGTAACAGCTTCAGGCAGAGGCTCTTTAGACTCTCTGAGCCGTCCCCGCAGAGCAAACTGTCCAGGCTCTCCATGAGATCCTTCATCCTGAGCTCGGCCTTGTCGAAGCCCACGAGCATGTTGATGATATCGAAGCCGGTGGCCGATTTGTTTTTCTGATGCACGCCTCTGAAAAGCGCACAAAGAGTCTGCAGTGCATTGACCACCTTGATCTGGTGGTCCTCTTCCAAAGCCTGGACGCAGTGATGGAACAGGCTGTTGATGTTCTCCTTAATCAGGACGACCTCATCTCCGTCCAGAGCCTCCAGCTTGTTCTCCAGATACTCCAAATTCACCTTCATTAAAAACAGCTCGTCCCAGAAGCGAGGGTTCGACTTAGCAGGGTCGGATTTCGTAAAGATCTCGTCGTACATCAGAACCACCTTCTCCTTCAGCGGTTTTTTAGACGACGACGTCCTTTTCAACAGCCCCGATTTCTTCTCTTGTGACATTTTATATATATGTATATTTATTTATTTACCGTTTTCTTTTAAGAAAAAAAAAACAACTCCTCTTTTAAACTCGTACAGTTAAACTTGTTTACTCATGACTAGCGCTGAATTTGTCGCGTCACAAGCGTTTCACTTCCGGAGTCAGTCGAGCGGAAGGGTCCGGCCGGCGCCCTCCGATTGGTTGGTCAGTGCGTGACGTCATCTTTCCGCGATTTCCATATTTGGGCAAGTTCAAAATGGCGGATTGATAATAAAACATTCACGGTTTATTTTTTTTCTTCTCCTTGTTGTTGTTGTTCATGGAAATCTCTTATGTAAGTCGCATTGATTATAATTTTCTTCACATTAATGCAAAGTAAAAGAATTACATACGCATATATATTTTTCATTTTAATTATCCGTGCTCGTGCGCGGTTTTCAGAGCTCGTGCGAATTCCGTTGCTAAGCTAGCTGCTAGGATATTTAGCACGCTAGCCAGCCAGCTAACTCTTCGTCCAGAAAGTGTCACATTTTACATGATTTAAAACATATTACGTTAAACATAACTTGTTTTTAAGCTTATTCATGCATTTCTGGAAATTGTAGCTCGTTATGTTTTGTAGCTTGGTGTTTGTTTGTTAGCTTGTAGCTAATAGCACTAAGGCAATGGACATGAAAAGTGCCTGACATGTTGATTCTAAATTTTACACCTGAACCCAGTAATATACATGTTTAGGTTGTGTGTTTTATTTATATATATAATATTATATATCTATTGTAATGCAAAATGTAGAATCGTGTCCAAAGGGTGCACAAACTTTTGCATCTATATAAATAAAAGAGAGGTTTTCTCTGTACATTGGTCAGAACTTACTCCTTCAATTATATCCTTATGTTTCATACAACAGAGAAACTGAAACCAGCACGAGAAAATATTTTGTCTGTATTTCTGACAGAATTAAATAAAACGTGCAGTACCACAATATCTGCCTGACATTTAACCTGCACCACAAGTGAAATCTAAATGTTAAACAGTTATGTGGCGGATTTAATAATCTATTTTTAAATAAGATACTAATAAACTACTAGCTCAATGTAAACAAACACCACAAATATATATTAATTAGAAAAGCTAAATTGAATATTTTTACTGGGATTAGTTCATTTTTACTTGTAGTGGTATAAGTGAATTATAATGCGTCCGATTCATTTTCAGACAAAACTTAATCTTTTTCCATTTCTCATCTGTGATTCACTCTCCGGTTACCGAACAGGGAGTGTATTTGTCTGACGACGAAAAAGTAAAAAAGGCGTCAATTTAAATCTTACAGCATTTGATTTCTTTGTATTAATAAGATAGACAGAGAGTTCTGCTGTACAGAAAGACAGACAGACGTGTACATGGGCTTCAACCTGGAATAATAATATAGGTGATTATTTTAAGCTTTAACCTTCTGATTATTTCTACAGACTCTTTTTCTAGATATTGATTTAGTAGTGGTACACGCCTCATCCCCTAAAATACCGTGCGATTATGATCATGAAGATATGCTTTACTGTTGTTGTATATAAATATTTTTCCCAGTTACAGTCATCATGGCAGACAAAAAGAGCAAGGCCACGACAGTGAAGAGGGTGCTGACGAAAAAGGAGCAGGAGGAGATCAAGAAAAAGGTTGGCGTCTAACGAAACATGATTTAAAGAAGTTTGACGTAATCGTTCTCTTTGCTTCACAGACAAATTTGCTTCATAAATTTCATTGAAGTCTTGTAAAAAGACTTGTAGAGTTACCCAGAATGCATTTGTCAGGTTTATTTTTTCATGTGTTCAGGAGGAAGAGAAAGCCGCTGAAGTGTTCGAGGAGTTCTTGGCATCTTTCGATAGCAGCGAGAAGAGCGGCGTAAAGACGTTCGTACGAGGGGGAATTGTGAACGCTACTAAAGGTGAAATACCGCGCTGTTCTAGAAATTCTCGAAGAGCAATCGCCTTCAAAAATAATTACACATTAAACTAGAAAACCCAAGAAAAATAATGTATATTAATAAATAAATAAATAAAAAAGTGTGAGGCTGTGCCACTTTCACTGTGATTGAATAGGCCACGCCTTCTTAATGCTCTACGATTTTCCACTTCCCTTTACAGATGAAGAAGCGGCGGAGGTGAAGAAGAATAAACTCTACAGACCCGCCTCGAAATTCACTCCGGTACCTCAGAATGCCTCGCCTTCGTCTGCAGAGTCTAAAAGATCTGTGAGTATCTGACCTGCAGCCACCGAACGCCCAGTGCTCTTTTGCTCTTTTTAGCTGTTTATGCAAATGAGAATGTTAATCAGACGTGCGTGAATAACGGTTAGGCAAATCCACGCAAACGACGTGGGAAGGTTTACGCTCCGACTGAACAGACACCAGTGGGTGGAGCCAAAAGTGTACCGATGCTGTGCTGTACAGTTGTATAACTGGTCATCTTCACTGTATCAACATTTTACGAAAAGATTCTATAGTGTAAGAGCTAAACCTGTAAGGTGAGATTTTTCCACCATGGGGAAGGCTTCAGAATGGAGTGAAGGAGGACAAGAGGAGTTAGTGGTGTTTAGGTACCAAAAAAAAGGGTAATCAAAAACAGGACATTAAATTCAACTCTTAATGAATACAAAGTGTAAAATGTTAGAAGTTATTTAAAACTTGGGTTTAACTAAAATGAAACACAAATGATGGGGGAAATTTAATCCTTGTTTTATGTCACAGCCTCGAGTGTTTCAGTTTTTGTTTTAAAGTCTTACACTTTGTATTGTATTGTGTTAAACAGGATGTAACGTTGATGTTACACTCCGATACCTGCACATTGTAACTTTTTTGTTACCCTGCCTCCTCCCTTTTTAGGTGGCTAAAAAAAAAACGGAAGAGAAGAAGAAGAGTAACCTGGAGCTATTTAAAGAGGAGCTGAAGCAGTGAGTGTCAATTGTGCTCTCATTCTAAACACACACACACACACACACACACACACACACACTGCTTCCTGTTTCTGTCAGAGCTGCTATTGTGTCTGAGTAACCGAGGCCTGAGGCGGTAGAATGTTTTTTGCTGAACCCGGGTTCCTCTGGTGAATTGTACAGTTAATGATTTGCACACGAACAAACCTGATTAAACTAACAAACACAGTAATCATGTAAATATTCAGTAATCAGTGAGGTGAGTTTGGTTGAGATTTACATAAATAAGGTCCAATTTTGAAGTCAGCACAAGGACCGGTGTCTTTTGATGGGATCTATTTAAAAAATAATAATAATAAAAATTAAAGCTGCTTATTTTGGTGATATAAGTTTGTTGATCTTTGTTTCAGAATCCAGGAGGAGAGAGAGGAGCGCTACAAGAGGAAGAAAAACGACCCAGGGGGAGCGCACACAGATCTGGATGTACCGCTGACACGGCGCTCAAGTGAGACCACACACACACACACACACATGTAGATATATACAGAATTCTTTAAAATTTTCTAACACTTGAGTGCTTTTATAAATCATGGTTAATCCTGAGGGGGATTTACTTTAGTTTTACTCCAGTAAATGTCTGGAATGTCATCAAGTGGAAGATTGAGAGTCACAAACCATCAGGCAAAGCTGAGCAGTGTTTTTTTTTGTTGTTTTTTTTGAAAAGTGGTATAAAGTAAGAGCAATGTGAAAAAACTTGTGTAGAGCCAAAAACGCATGAAAGCTGTAACTGCAAATCAGGGTTATTATTCCACTAAATACTGATTTCTTAACATTTTTTTACCCAAAGCATTAACCCAATTTGTTTACAAATTAATTGCATTTTGCTTTTTATTTGAGCCATTAAAGCTCTGTAAATACTGCATGATCTTGAGTTATTTTTGATGTGTTGTGATGATGTAATTTCCCTTGAATAAATAATGATAGTTATAGTTTGAATTCAGGAAAAATATATGTCAAAATGAAACAACACTGTTTATCTCACCAAAACCTGCACCTGTGAGAAAAAAAAAAAGGAAAACTTAAGAAACGGATTATTTTGCAGTGGTCTTTTTTTTTTTTTTTTCTTCTCTCTCCTCCCCAGAGCTGTAGTTTGTCCAAAGGAGACATTTGTGCAAATATTGCACATACTGTGTATACTGTCGATCGTTTAGCCGTTGTGGGAATAAACATGTAAACAATAGAAATTCACTGTTTATCAGTAACAAGGAGGTCGTTAATACCCCTGCACTGCAGGGACTCGTTAAAGCGCTTAAAGGCTGCAGGAATAAACGACCTCCAATAATTATCCTGAGTGCAGTGAACCTGTGTCTCACTCTAGCCTTAAAAATAACAGATTTTTGTGTTTTAAATAAAATTTATGCTATAGACTAACTTGCTTATTGAAATTTTGTAACACAACTCTTATACTTTTATATATTATAAAAAAAATTGAATGAACAGAAGAGATAATTTAATGTTTAATCAGTTATGTGATGACAATTCATCATTGTAACAGTCTTTTCCGTGTTGTTATACTTTTTTTTTTTTTTTTTTTTTTAGTATTCGATGACGATCCCACCGTGCCCACTACAACTAACCTGTATATCGGCTGCATCAACCCGAAGGTAGGCTCATCAGTGATGTTACTGATCATGAGTAAGCTGACTTTTGTCCCTGTGTAAGAAATTAGACGTTAATACAAACCCGTGGTTTGTGTAGATGACGGAGGAGATGCTGTGTAAGGAGTTTGGGAAGTACGGCCCGTTAGCCAGCGTCAAGATCATGTGGCCCCGGACGGAAGAGGAGAGGACGCGAGTGACCAACCGTGGCTTCGTGGCCTTTATGACGCGGAAGGATGCGGAGAGGGCGCTGGCCGCTTTAGACGGTAACTTGATTCATTTCCCTGATGAATGAGACATGATTAGATCAAGTGTACCCTGTTAGCCATGATGTGGAAATGAGGGAAGTTCAGAGTGGGCGTGTCCTGGCAGTGTGGCAGCTGTTAGAACATCCAGAGACACTGGAGAGACACCGATCAGATTGTTTGATGATGCAAAGAGAAACATGAACAAGCGTTACTCACATCCACTTAATTAACGTTACAGAAACTTTAACCTGATTAACTTTACAACTTTAACAATTTGAACTAGCTCAAAAGATCATTCTGTCGATATATAGGTGGTGGCTGAAAGTATTCGGACAAAAGTGACTGTTATGTTCCTAAAATAATGGCACTCCAGATAATAAAAGTAATTTATTTTATGCAACAAAATCAATATTTGGTATGGAATCCTTTATTCTTTAAAACCTGCAGGATCCAACCAGGCATAGAGTATATGCACGAATGCCACCCATCTTGAATTTTTGCCTTGAGAATTTAAATTTTGCAAAAGATATACAAAGCATTTTCAGCATGTGAATAAATGAAGTAAGCGCAGGAAGTTTCATGTCTGGGAGCCGTTGTGCTCGCTTCCAGACATCCTGGGATGTACACCAGACTTGTGATCCAACTTCCATGATATAACATGTTTGTATCTTTGTAAAGTTCATAACTTTAAATGTTTGTATGTAGGGGACTTGCCGTATATACCTGCAGGTAGATGCAGGTGTCAACAGTCCTATTTTAAGACATGAAGGCCAGGTGTTCTGGAACAGTTCTTGCAAGAACAGTATTGTGTCAAGTACATTTGCAAAACTCATCAAGCTCCATGATGAAAGTGTCTCTCATGAAGACCTTCCCAGAAACGCAAGACCAAAACTCACCTCTGCTGCAGAGGAGAAGTTCATTTATAGTCACCAGCCTCAGAAATCACCAATTAACAACCAGCACAAGTTATTAAGCTTTACAGAGCTGAAGTAGCAGATATACATCTCAATATCACCTGTTCAAAGGAGATTATTGTGTATTTTGGATAAACGCTCTCAGCATTGTTTTGCAATACTAGTGTAAAAAGAAATAAAAATCAGTAACGGAAACAGTAGAAATATTGATTTAGAAAGTGATCCCAAACTTTTGATCGGTATTGTATATTTGAGACAGAAGTTCATGATTGAATTGCAGAATTTTTTTCCCTATACATTAACCTAACCTTTTATTTTTCTTGCAGGTAAAACAGTGATGGGTTTTGAGATGAAGCTGGGTTGGGGGAAGGCGGTGCGAATCCCGCCTCAGCCCCTGTACACTCCTGTAGGAGTGCTGAAACCCACAGCCCCGCCCCCTCCCTCAGGGCTCCCATTCAACGCCCAGCCCCGAGACCGCTTCCGTAACGACTTCTCCAAATCTCGCGGCCGCTCGTCAGAGGATTTCTACAAGGTAAGAAAAAATAAATAAATAACCCTGCTCACCGGTCAGGGGTGTGGCAGAGATCAGATCATGCCACGCCCCTTGTATTGTTAAAGTTTTTTTTTTTTTTTTTTTTGCTTTAGTGTGAGTTTACTGTGTACAAGGCCAGTTCAAGAGCTTGCATAGTTTCTTAGTTTTATGTCCAAAATTATCATGGAACAAAGAAAACATCAGAACAATTATTA